>NC_037592.1:1317370-1644823 GCF_003073045.1 Pomacea canaliculata | reverse complement strand
AAAGATTGACATTGAAAAAATTTCATTAAATTATCTTTATCATGACAGCATTGATGAGAACCGAGGCAACCTCCTTCCCATGAATCAATGTGCGCTTCCAACACATCACACCCACCCCCTCGCCTGTTGTTGTGAACTCGTACCTTCATTTGGCAATATCCACTCAAAGTGGCATCCGGCGCCACAAGTTTCTCGCTCACTTGAATTGGAATTCAATAAGGCGCTTTCCGGATTCTCATTCTACACTTTAAACAAAAGATGACTGCGGATACATTAGGTGAGGTTGTCAATTTTAGACCATTAACGTGCGTTCGAATAGGTAACCCCATTTTCGTGACCTAAACTAAACTTGATTTGGAAAACTTATTTATTTTTTGCTTATTGGTAAGTTTAACGGTTCGACACCAGCAAATCCGTTGTAGCAATTTACCAGGTTGGTTTCAGAAACCATGTGTATCTTATGCACGTTTCGACCTGAAGTCTGCCCATGCAACGTTGATTTTTAGTAAACGTAGCTTTTTGGTGTTGTAGATTCATAAAGGCAGTGAAAGGGGAGTTGGACAGGGTCCTCATGTCTATGGACTGTTGCCCAGGACAGAAAGTTTCCCACTCATTGGCGTGCTATTCATCGGCGTTCGCACGACGTAGATCCGGTTCCCAGGTGGAGGCAGGTCCTTTCTGTGCCGAGGTGAGAGCAGGGAAAACTGAGGTTGGAAGGAGGTCAGAGGCCGGTCATTCTTCCCTTGTAACATGAAAGCATCTCGCCGCGCAAACCTTGTTAGTTAATACTCGGCGTTAGACGTGCGCAGGCCTGCCGCACTCTGAACCAACATCACGCGTGGGTTCCAGTGGTAAGTGTGAGATAAGGGGAGGAAACTGTGTGTCTCTTAACTTTCTACCAATTGCCATGTCAATTT
Source organism: Pomacea canaliculata (assembly GCF_003073045.1). Lineage (NCBI taxonomy): Eukaryota > Metazoa > Mollusca > Gastropoda > Architaenioglossa > Ampullariidae > Pomacea > Pomacea canaliculata. The sequence goes on along the minus strand of NC_037592.1, from coordinate 1,643,906 downwards.
TAGGACGGGCTGTGCAGTATTGGATCATGCATCGCTGAGGACTCGGTTTGAAGGGCATAGTTCCAACCTCTGAAAGGACTTGTGGACCGTGCGGCCTGAACACGTGGCCTTGTATAGGTGCGTGAGCTGGCACTAGAGACTTTGGCCGGGGAGGTTGATTTTTTTAAATCCACTTCTTCCGCGTGTTTGATTCACGAGATTTGGTTTTTGTAAGTTTAGCTTCTTCTCTGCTCACGCCTGATGATGCATTTCATCAGCACACGCCCAACTGGTTATTTTATTCTTCCTTCGTTTACATCATTTTTACATCGAGGTGGACCTTACTGAAGGAATAAATTAGTGAACTTGCTTCACTAGTAATCATGACCAGTATAATATAGGTGTCTTCCGTTATAAATTATTGAACTTGCTTTACAATATTGTATGTAAAAGATCTTCCCGTAACATTACCTAAAAGCGAACAAGCGGGAAACCCCATCTTCGTTGCATGGAGATCTACACTACAAGGTTATTCCCCTTGGGAGTAAGAAAAGCAAAAGAGAACTATTCTCGCGCCATTTGCATTAAGCAGAGTTGAATAACAACTGTAACATAAAAAAAAAATACTCGATTTTGTATATTTTTTCATCTTATTCATCCATCACTATCCACGTCATCATTCTAGCCGGTCATGCTGGCAATGTTGACGTCACCTCAAGCCTGTCGCTTAAGCAGCCTTGCACTCTGCGCAGCGATAGATCGCAGAAGCGCGAGGGTGAAAGTCGAGGTGATTCATGCGTGCGTCGTTGAGCCTTCCACCAGGTCACTGTCTCTGGTGCAGGTGAAAGTCAGCGCCCACAGTGTCAACTTTCTCACCTTTTCCCACATACCAGATCATCCGATTTTGATATGTTCAGCCTCGAAACAGACCTGTCGCGGTCATATTACTTACCGTTCCAACGGAACTTACTCAGTCTCTAACCCAATGCACACATCTTACATTCCATTTTGCCACGAGGTGTTGGAAATAGCAAGGTCAAATCGCAGCAGCAAGGGTGATGAATGCAGCTAGGTCATAAGTGTTCTATAAAAAAGAAATAAATACCGGTAGCTTTGGTACTGTTAATGCTAACCGTGCACCATTTCTTTCATGTGTGGATTATGCACAAAACAATTCATTTAAAATTGAGAAAATATTAGAAAACCTTAGGATTGGCCTGTAAATTTCGGTTTTTACTTTCTTAATGAGGTTATAAACACTTAAAAGAGCAAAACGCATTATCTAATCGCGGTCTAATGAGTTATTAGGGTTATTTGAAAAAATGTTTTCAAAAACGCACAATTTTTTCATGCCAGCCACTCCCCCCCAAAAAATGAAAATTATTTGAGCTTTTATAAAGAAGAAATACCACAAGCCCCTACGTTAAACATGAAATCCATCTACATAAAAAGAAACAATGGTTTGTTCGAAAGTAATGTTAGCGGCATGAAAGAGGAAAATGAAACTAAATTTTTAAAAATCAGAAAGATGTGTGAATAATTTTAACAGCTTCCCTAGAATATCATTAGGGATTCAATTAGAAGTCTGACAACCCGCATCATTAAACTTTGTTACTAGCATACCTGAATTGCTGATGTTGTTGTTGCAGCTCATGAACGGCTGAGCCGGTATGCCGTCACAGTACGACTAGAGACCATGCCATTGACCCTAATTCCCTCACCTCCTCTCCGTCTGTGTCGTTGTTGTGTTTCGCGTATATCTGCCGTCGGAAGGCAGCTGAGAGAAAAACAGATGTTACGAGCCAGTGATGAGTAATGGAATTATAAACTGGACAGGAGATCGACTGTTCAATACTAATGGTATGACAGATTACAAGACTTCCTTTTTCATTATTTTGCTGAGTTGGTAAAAAATAAATCTGTATTAGTCTTTACAATGTTTACGGTCCAAGGACTGACTGTGTAAAAGAATGCAGACCAATTCTTGAGTTTCTCCCTTGACCTTATCTGTGTACGTGGGTATGCGTTGCAAAGTCGGTTGCCAAGCTCCCCAAGAACAAGACATTATGTCGATGACACAAATGAATACGCAATGAAACAAATGAATTTCGATCGTCGATAAAAAAAGCTGAAGTCAGCTTCTGGAGTTGATGAGTTGTAATATTTGCGTCATTTTCACATATATCTCTTTCTCAAAAGTGGCCTCTTTTTGCCTCTCTTTTCTTCGCTCTCTCTCTTTTATATTACCTCCCACCTCTCCTCTCTCTTCCATCAATCTTATTTCAGTTCAATCACACATAAAATCTTTCTCTCTCTCCTTGAACACACTACAGACGACGCGCGGGTCTGATGCAACACCTAATGCCCTCCCTGTACCACCAATCCCGCTCATCTTTGCTGTATCTCCTTCATCATCGGCCGTCATTAAAGAACAACGTCCCCGAACTACCTTTACGCATTCCACTTACTGCGAGCGCTGTCTCTTTCACTCCACTCCGCCTTACCAGAAATCGCTTCCACGTGCAACTTGCCCAGTGAAGTGCTCGGAAGAGGGGGGGATCGCGACTGGGCCGCGAACATGAAAAAAACAAATGGAGGACTAGAGGCGGGATTCGCGAGGAAGGGATTTTTTTTTTTTTTTTTTTGTTGTGGTGGGGATTGTTGAAGAGAATGTTCTTTGCAATCCCGAGACGATCAGTGGCTGGAGTCGGGAGGGATGTGGGTTCACAGCTGCTCTGGGCCCCCCCCCCAACCCTTTTGTGCAGGTTCTTCACCTTCTGTTGCGCCGGACCTGGCTGAAAGAGGAAGAGGGGGGAGGATGGCAGTTTTCGTGTGACTTTTGAAGGCTTGTTGCCGATGACCGCCCTCGGGGGTATAGGTTGTTAATTTAACGAGCCCAGTGGAGGCCGGGGATGTCCGACGTTACCCCCAACCGTAAGAGGGGAGCGTCTGGACTTGTGTGTTTACCTGTGTTACAACAGCTCGGACTTGTGTTCCAAGCTGGACTGTTATACAACACAGCTGTGCTGTGCTACACAGCATGACACAATCGCATATGCAGCAGTACACAGTACTTTGCAGCTCAATGTCATTATGGGGGCACATGGAATCCCCGAAGCGCTTGTTTGTTTGTTGAGTTTTATTCAGGAGAAGTCGCAGACTCACCACAGCAATGGGTGTCGGAGCCGAGGAAACTTCAGGTATTCTTACTCAAACTGCAGTCGGCTTGTGTTTAAGTCTGTCACAGGACCACCCGTGCTTCATGGTGTTTGTAAAGCCTTGACTATTTCCTGCCTCCCTTGTCACTTGTGGGGTACACTTCTGGGTTGGAAGAGCTCAATAGATAAACAGTTTTAAAGCAGGAAGGGAATGGGAAGCATTTAGAATAACATTGTTGCTGTCTCTGAAACGCAAATAAAACGAACTTCGGATGACAACACATAACATTGAACACCTTTGAGGGGGTAATTTTCTGAACCCGTCTTGTGAGATTTTGCAATTTAAACAGTGGGTATTAGAGGTTACAGAAGTGGAAAACATCTGTCAATTTTCATCCTGCGCAGATACGGACAAAAGGGCGCGACAGTATCAGAGGGGTGGAGCCTCCCCTCGCCGCCCCAGATTGCCGTCACTTGGCGTCGTTTGTTGTTTCTTTGCTGTGGTCCCACCCATTTTTGTTTTTTTTTTTTTTTTTCCCCACTCACACGTTCACCCCATTCCAGTTTTGTTGTCATCCCTTGTTGTTGTTGGCTCGCAGGGGGAACTGTGAGCTGCATTCACACGCGTCTCGCCCCCAGCAGCTTCACCTCCAGCAGTCACAGCACCACGACTGTAGGAGGCGGCGCGGCGCACTGCAAGCTGCCATCTTGAGAAAGCGTTTGCATGCAGGCGGGTGCGTCGTGGGTCAGAGCCAGCGCGGCGGACTTCAAAGGGCGCGGGACAGGAAGCGAAGTGTGTTTTCACCTGCGCAGGTGTCCGGCAAGAAGAGAAACGGTCCTGACCGGGCCCGTTGGTAAAACAACAATCTGCGAGCACTCAGGCGCACTGCAACGGGCCGACGGAGCTTTCAGCATCCATACACTGCGCGGATGGGGTGGGGGTGGGTTGTTGGAGGGGAGGTAGGAGGTAAAGCCGCCGTACAGCTGGCGAGGGTTTGGGACTTTTTGTCCGTCTCTTCGTCATTGTTCATCAGGCTGAAAACATCGAGACCTGAGACCTTCCTGATAAGGCTTTTTTGACAGGTTTCCTCTGTCGGTCAGACATAGCTCATGCTCTTCGGTAATAGAAGCCAGTAGCCGCCGTATTTGGTGAGGACTGGGTATTGTATATAAGGAATGTGTGTGAATACTTTTAATATCTCAATAAATTTGTAGTAGTAATAAAGAATCTTGAATTTTGACAATGGGTGTGGATAGGATCAGAGATGGAACTGATATACACAGACACATTGCCACATTCTACTATATGTATAAAATTTTAAAAATCTTCCCATCCCTGCTCGCCATCTTGTGTGCTGCCTTCTCATACCTGCTCGCCTGATCGTGCGTCCATCTGTCATGTCTGACATCGGGACCCTATTGTGTGTTTCAGGCCTGCTGATGAACCCTGATGCAAGCTCGCAGGACACAGACACCATCCTGACGTCACGTGACAAGAGCTGCTACACTTTCCACGCGCCGGTGTTTGGCGACAACACGGAGGACAGAAAGCCCTCGCACGACACTGGGCATGCACCCGTCCTCACAGGACTGGGCCTACATCCGAGTTACGGAGACCTCAGCCAGGTGTGACATCGCATGCGAATACCCTGGGTGATCGTGTGTACATAAAGGGTGATTGCGTGCAAGTCTTCTTAGGTCCTTGCGTCTCCAACGGGTCTCCGCAAAAGAGGAAAGAAAGAAGAAAACGATCGTCGGAGCGCCAGAAAGAAGAAGGGAGAGCACTGATCGAGTTCCTTGCATCGGTCGTCGCTGGCGGAATGGCTGTGCATCAGGATAGGCACGTGCTTCAAGAATGTGCTAATGAGGCTATCTTCAAGAGGTCATGGGGAGTGACGTCACGACTTGTGAGGGTCAAGACCAAGGTCATGCTGGTCTAAACCGCTGACAGGGTCGAGGGCTCTCTGGTCGTGTGTGATGAGGTCCTCCACCCAGGGGCGCGCCCACCTTTTGGGGAGCCAACTGGATTCAGTTTAGTGAACGCTCAGCAGTAAGAACAAGAGGACTGGCTTCTGGAAGTGTACTGAAGTTTATTGACAGAGAAAACCTCCATCTTCTTGTTAGAACTCTAGGCACAGCAGACCAGAAACCCTGCCCCATCTTTTTTTTTTTTTTGCCCGACACCCCCGGCCTTTTAAGAAAACAGGTAAGACCGGGAAGATAGAGATTTCTTTGACTGCGGGGTGATAAAGTAACCATAGAGTAGTGTCTGCTCTGTGTCTTTTCCGTACTCCACTGTCCGCCTTCATCTGCTACTCCTGCAGCAACTGTCAGGCCACCCAGGAGGAGGACTGTCTACTGAACTCAGGCATCCAGTTGGCGAGGCAGTCCAGGCAGGGTGCTGGTCGGCATGGTTGGTACTCGTAGCGAAGGTAGAGGACAGACGGTTGGTTCAGTGTGAAATTCATTCTGTGATATTCTGTGTTTTCCTCCAGACTCTGTGTAGAGTGTTGTGTAGTCACTGTGTAGTGTGTTGTGTAGTCACTGTGTAGTGTGTTGTGTAGTCACTGTGTAGTGTGTTGTGTAGTCACTGTGTAGTGTGTTGGTTATGTAGTCACTGTGTAGTGTGTTGTGTAGTCACTGTGTTGTGTGTTGTGTAGTCCTTGTCAGTTTGGGTAGTCACTGTGTAGTGTGTTGTGTAGTCACTGTGTAGTGTGTTGTGTAGTCACTGTGTAGTCTACTGTCATTTGTCGTAATAAGGTTGTACACGTCGACGACAGCATCAGAACGATGTGCATACTTTTGTGATGTGAAAATAAAAATTGTGTAAATTATTCTTGCATCGATGCTGTTTTGTATGACAGAGAAAGAGTAGAGAGACATTTACAATAAAACAATAAAAGACAGAAGGACGAGTACAAAAACAGATTAGAGAACCAAAAATGTCTCGCCAGAATAACTCCAGTCTCAACACCAATTCTTTTATATCAGGGTGTGATGTCGTAGATGTCTTTTTCATGGTTTAAGATGTAAGGAAGACTACGTCGCTGTTATATAGCTTGTCTTGGTAGGATGCACCACTTCCTCACCTTGTGACTGACACTTCACTGGGTTTTGTTTTTACCTGAGCATACTTTCCCACGTAATTATCCATTAGGATTTATGAAATTGGTCGTGTGTCATTTAACCATGAAATAGGTCGAATCTCATGTAATGATAACAATGCAGTCACCACACACCCGAGACACTTCCTCCCCCCACACACACACACAGACTACACAAAGACGCAGGCCAGCAAGAACACTGACAGCATCAACAACGCCAACATCTACCTGAGGGATCACCTTTACCTTTACCTTGACTAAAAGTAGAGCAGGAAGAAGACCGATACCCAGTGTCAGTCGGGTGCAGATCAGGGTAGGGATGAGGGTAGGGTAGGTGTTGGATTGAAGGGTGGTGTGTGTGCCGGACAGAAAGACTGAACGTGCGCTGCGCGTGGTGCCACAGACTGGGAACGGTTACACTGGGATTTCCCACGCTGTGTTTTTTTAATGATGCTGGAGCTTAGAGAGCCGGGTGTGAGGATGGAGCCCAGAGGATGCAAGATGGGGTGGGGTGGGGTGGGGACGGGGAGGGAGGAAGCAGTGTTAGCGCTGTTTCTTGCTTTGCTGTAAACTGACAGGTGGGAGCCAACAACGGGCCCCGCAATTAGCCACCGATCGCCGCTGGGGCCTGCAGTGGCTGGGAGGGAGAGTGGGGGGATGGGGTAAGGCAGGGGGGAGAGCAGGCAACACTGATGGCACCGAGAGTAAGTGGAGGAACTTCCGGGCTGTGTTACAGTCGCTCAAACCACACACAAGAGCGTCTGTGCGCCAACACCCTGGAGGTCGACGCTCTCTCTGGCACTCGTTAGCTGCCGGTCTATTTTGTCAAAAAAATGAAAATAAAATAAGCAAAAAGTGTTTGAAATATTCTTGAAAAAATGCTAATGACGATACTTGAGATGCTCGAGAAAATACCCGTTCAAAAGATGCATGTAAAAATGTACAGAACAGGGAAAAATACTCAAAATAATACCTGTGATGATTCAAAATACCTGAGTGTCTATGAGAAACAAATTTCAAAAGATGAATTTTCAAAATAATTATAACATAAAAAATATTGAACGGAAATTATATTGAAATTGATTTGAGAAGACACGTGTAATAATTATAAATATACATGCTGACAGTGAACGACATTCACACTCTTGTCTCCTCAGTATCGTCCATGAGGGGGGGGGGTAGCTGTTCCCTCCCCCCCACACACACACACACTTCCCTTGCCGAGTGAACAAGTGCAAGAGGGTCGGGGATGGGGGAGGGTAGAGGTCAAACAGCAAATAGTCTGAGACAGCTTAGCTTGAGTCTTGCGAGCGGCCAGAAAGGCAGACAAAGGAGATGCTTGAAATGGGGGACTAGAGTGAAGGTGCGGCGAGGGGAAAGCCGCCTGTAGATATTCACCTGCAAACTCATCAAACACCGGGAAGACAGAGGGCAGTTGAACCCTTTAAAGAGAGATGAGGGGCTGGCCATATCCGGATATACCTCCTAATCGTCTGCCGGTCACATGTTTGGGCTCCACTCCCACATCTTCATCTCGCCACCCGCAACAGAAGTTTGCTTTGACCTCTGACCTTTGGCCGCTGCCTCGTGGCTTCCGACGGTCCGAAGCCGGACATGCTTGCGTCACTTAACCATCAGCCGTTGTCCTTGTACATAAGCCGGAAGTGAGGTCAGGGGGGGTAAGGGACTAGGGGGTAGAGGGAAGGGCCTGCAAGGGTGTGGCCGACAGGACAGCCGCTGGTGGCGGTAGTCGGAGTAGGAGGTCAAGAGTTCGTAGGGTTGCACCCAGCAACGCATGATCGTGGGTACATGTGAGGTCGGGTAAGAAACGTGAGATGTCCGGCACCGAGCCTCACTCTTCTCGACCACGCAAACCTTTGCCGGTGATGGCTCTACTGGCTACCTCCGCCTCCCCCAAATAAATAAATAAGAACTTGTGTACAATGTTCTTTGATGTAGATCGCCAGAGCCGCGTGGTCGTGTTGCTGACCACACAACGACGACATACCTTGATGCTAGGATTTCTCTAAACATCATCAAGACTACTACCACAGCTACCTCCAGCAAAAGCTGCAGCGACAATTAATATGAATACGAATGTTTATATTTTCCTTATGACGTAATTTAAATGAAGAAAACAAATAAAGTCAGAAATAAATGATAAATGTGAAAAAGAATGAAAAGGGAGAGAGGATAAAAAAAAAGAAGAAAAAGTTGATGTGTATCGCAGGAGAGTCGGTGTAGCCTCTGACGTCTGTGAGTCTGTGAGTCTGTGATAAGTATCATAGGAGTGGCTGTTGGTATTCTCTGATATATTTATAATACTTGAAACAGTTTGTAAGGGAACCGAGAGAAGACTAGACAAGAGATGTAAGGCGAGGGCAGCGATGCACCAAAGGTCAAGCAGTGCACGGAGGACGCCAGGAGGATTGTAGGCAGGAGGAATACCACCACAGGACGGGGAGGGACGGGTAGATAAGAGAGGTCAATGACCACATCGTGTTGGCTCCAGGCGCAGTCGCTGATGCACCGAAGGAGAAAATGAACATCGGTGATTAAACGAAGTGAGCTGCTGACGGCGGTGGAAATCCCAGACTTCGGATGACTGGGGTACGGCACGGCAGGAATCTGACAGCTTGTCAGGAAATTCCAGTCTTGAGGAACGGGGCTCAGTGGTCTATAACGAAGGTGGGTAGTGCATACCTGGCCACGCTACCTGTACACTGCGCCCCGCTCAGCAATGTTGTACGTGGAACCTCACACTCCCCCCAACACGGGGCCGCGCTCAGCCACGGACAACATTCGGGTGGGGTAGGGTGGGGTGATGGTGGGGTGGATAGCCTAGTGGTCAGAGGAGGGGAGGCCAAACCCAAAGTCTCGGGCACTAGCCCCCTGTAATGCAGCGTTACTCCTCATAGCTCTTGAGGAGAGTGTCGGAGGGTTTCATGGCGAGGAGACGGGCTCCCCCCTCACAGAAACTACCCCCAGAGAAGTTGGATGACGACCACAAGGGTGGGGAACTCCGCCCGTCAGTATTACACAGGCTCGAAATCATTATCGATCCCAAGGCAACCGCAGATTTCAGTAAATGTCTAAACTTGTTTGTTGGAGACAAAAATGTCAATTAAGTAATTAATAATAATATAAGTAATGGGGGACACGCAGGGAACGTCCATTACGGGGTGGACAGGACACAGGAGTACATGACAGGACACAGGAGTACATGACAGGACAGACACTCGGCGGCTCTGTCTCCTCTAGCAACTTTCTAATGATAAACACATTTTACTTACCCCCAACAGTTATTTCGCTGTGCCTGTCAGTGGAGCAGAACATTCACTCACCTGGATTGTGGTGACAGGTGACAGTGACAGGCAGGCCGCCATTGTACACGTTGTACAAATGTCAACAGTGTGGCGAGACCAAGCAGACCAGACTCATTGTTAGGTCAATACTTTTGTGTGGCCTGAAAATGATATAATAAAAATGAAAACTGCCGTTGGAAGGAAACACCTCACTAACACCTCCTCCACAACGACCGCGCGGCTACGGGTCGACCTCCATTTACACAACAAAAATATTTTTCCCGTGTCTAAGCATGCTGGTTGGTATTCTCTGCACTCAAATAATACTACACATTTTACTAAATAGTACTAAACACATTTCTCTAGTAGAGGGTCTCCCCGAGAAGACATATGGATGAACATCTCAACATGCATGACAGTTTGTGTCCAGTTAGACTTCATATTCACGCAAACCTTTGCTAAACGCGAGATAAAATTTCTATACATTTGTTGCTAATCTTTTTAATTTCACTTTATGTCAGTAACATTTACTTAATATCATTATTACTTTTACAAAGGACAGTGGGGGAAAAAAATATCAAAACATATTTCCCAAGCGGGGAATCGAACCCCGGCCGTCGCGGTGAGAGCGCGAAATCCTAACCACTAGACCACTTGGGAAAGTTGAGCTATGGTGATTATTATGTCTATTTAAACCCTCGCGCTGTCCGTCCCTTATCGCCACTCTTGTTCGGTGGAGTATTTTCGACCATTTCTGCTGCTACACGATCTGCAATTGTTAATATACAATTATTTTCTAGTTGTAGCTCCTTAGACTACGATAAGGTTTCCATGGCAGATCGCTGTGTGAGCCAGCGAGTGTGACCATACCCCCACCTCACCCGACTACCCCCAGCTGCCGCACTGAATGAATGAGCTGGGGCAGGCCACGCCCACCGCGTGAGTGACGGAAAGCTTGGCTCACTGATTGGCTGAGCGTCCGGCGCCTTTCCACACTCTCAACGCTTCTGCTGCAGTCGCCGTCGTCGTCAGACGAGTTACATCGCCGCGTGGAGTACGAGCCCAGAGGCAGCTCTCCTCACTTCCTTCCATACCCTCATCGAAAGGTAAGTAAAGGACGGTTTTGACATGCTCAGTGTACTTACACAGTTAATCACCGTAGTGTGCACCTCCACCAACAGCAGCACAACATGTAGAGGTGGATAACGTGTTATCGTAGAGGATTCCAAGTCGATGGAGAGAGAGCTGCACGTGTAACTCTTCATGATGTCATGCTACAAGCATGCAGGAAGCTGGGCTCATCTACCCACAGGTCACAGGTCACCCGACTTGCAGGCCTGCAGTGAATTAGTGTCTGACACCCGAGTACATGTACACTGCTGTGTACAGAGTTGTATACACTCTGCTGTCATCTTCGCTCTGTGCAATGTAGGGGGAGAGGGAGATGACGAACTGCAACTTTCCTCTTCCTTGCCTGTCTGATGGCAAGGTTTGCCGTTGTCAGATGAGGATGGTGTTAGTGTAGGGTGCTGTTACGCTGTTGTTATTTCAGATGCGGTTGGATGTCGCAGGTCGAGTGTCCATCCTTGTGCAACAGGAGCTCAGTTAACAAAACATACTTGTGGTGGATATAGATACCCTTTCGGAAAGCGCTCGTGCACAAACTCACACACGCATGCTCAGACGTGCACATGCAGACACACAAATACACTCACACGTACGCACTGACATAGTCACAGATACTCGCAGATATGCATATTGTGAATATGGTGAAGATGCGCTTGCTCTTGTTGATATGAATCCTTCTTCCTGGCGTTGAGCATGCCTCACATCATTGTAAAATATTGTGGTCGTCTCCTGCGCGACAGTCGATCATGGCATGCCCAGACATCCGCACTCGCTACACTTAACCCTCAGTTCACCGAGGGAACTGAGCTCCTCCCGATGAGTCGCACCCGGACACTAGCAACACATTCATGATCTGGTCAGTTCCACCCTGACCCGGGCGTAGAGGTGGAAACACCCGCTACAGCAGAATAAGTATTGCGAGTCTTGAACTCATGAGCTATGTAACCCTGTTAATACATTCAGAGACCTCCATTTAAAAAACTGAGTGAACACCGGGTGTGTTTAAGAGTAATGATTATGATGATGACGACACTAATAACATTAATAATGATAAAGTGACATTGCTCCTCTCTGTAAGTAACGTCTGCTTTAAAAAAAAAACCAGCAAAAAAAAAAAAATAAATAAATAAAAAAAAATGAACATTTGTTTCTCCTTTCTGCACGCCTCTTATTCATGCACACAGACAGCATGCGCTGCACGAATGTACAAGTAGGAAAGGTTTCCTGGTGACACGAGGCATAAAACAACAACCAGCATGTCATCCCAGATGAGCCCCACACAAGGACAAAGGGCAAAGGGCAAAGAATGTTTATAATAACTCCACCGGTCGGAGCTTTTCTTGCTGCGGACGATTTCGTTAGTAGACGGTGTCATGCTCTCTCGTCACAAAGTTCGCTCAAACATAAACTTCAGCTCAGGGACGACTCCACTACTCACTCACTCACAAAATTTCTCTCTCTAACAAATTGTTTTCCTTCTTGTCATTTCCCCTGTTTGAGGGCGAGAACTTCTCTCGGTCCCCAAACCTCAGGTTACAGCAGGTGAGCTAGCACCAGCCATCCCATGTCTACTACTTGCCTTGGACTATTGTCTTAGACAATAATTGTGTCACACACACACAAGGCCTCCTACATCTGTAATTAATCCCATCTGTAGTCATTAATCACAAGCTGATGGAAATTCTCTCCTCAAGACTTCAACATCATCTTAGAACGATTACAGCTTCAGCACCGGGTTGCTAATGGCTGTCTACTTACACAGCTTGTATGAGCGGTTTGCACATGTTTGTACACACACATTTAGAATTAGGTTCAAAATATCTCATGTGTCGCCTACATGCACTGCACGAGCGATTTAACAAAGGTTTTGTCCTGTAAATGTGACACACATCTGAGTTGTTGTAAACTCACTCAAACTACTTTATCATCCATGCCTGTGGTGTTCACACTCGCCTTCTGGAAACATCTCGAGTTGTTTAAAAGCAAGAAACTGGATGAAACCAAACAACAAATTGTTTTAGTGAATTAGATGTCAACAAACTGTCATCGACAGAATTATTGAGCAGATGGCAATGACGACTGACGAAAGCACGGCTCACTTGTAGCCTAAACACTGTAGGTGGTAGTTTGAACTCTCCACCATGTATGTCGCTCTCAATACTTTAAAGCAAAAGTGAACAGACCCACCATCTCCACCCCTGACAGTGGAGCCTGCAGGTGCCAGACCTGTAGCGATGGTATGTCGGCGACCCCGGATTCTCGCTGTTGTGGCTGTACAAACGGGTATCTGCGGTTTTGCTTTCCTGATGTCTTCCTGGAAACTTTGTACAGAGGCACGAGATGAAAATTTATTGAATAGAAAATTATTTGAAAGATCAAAGCTGCTCGTACATTTAAATGTAGTCTGCTCTGGTTTACAGCTCGTCATCTAGTGCAGGTTACAGGCGCTTCCACATTGTACAGATTATTTTGTAAACAAAGCCTTTCCAATTTGGTTTCTGGCCGGAACGGAATAAATTAAATTACACACCCCATAGCCCACCCGGCTAAGCAGCAAACTAACAACTGCTGCAGCTTGTGGGGTGGCGGTCCTGTCTATCGTCTCTGTGCGCAGCATCCCTGTCACAGACTTTGTCGTGGTGCATGCTGGGATCCCTGCTGACCCTGGAGGTGGCAGCTGAGCTCGGTGTTTACACTCGGCGGTGAACTCTGTGGTGAAAGCTGGTCTGACGTAACCCCGACGACCTCTCCTTTGTTTTGCTCTCTGTCCGACTGCAAACTTGAAAGCGAGCACAGCTGTCTTTATTTTCACTTTCTCTACCCCTCTTCTCTCTCTCCTTGCCCCGTCCCTCCTCCCCACCCTACGACTCTCTCTGTCTGGTGATGTTAGTGGAGCCCGGTTCCCCCTCACCCAACACACACACCACTCGCAGGGTGGGTCTCATTGTCATTTGCTAGCAGCACGAGGACATCCTCGAGATTTTGTCCTGTCAGCAACTCTCCGTGTCTCCACCCTCCCCCAAAAGAAAACCCCAAATAAATTTTTTAAAAAATGGGTGAAGGACACTTTTCGCGAGGAAAGGGAGAAAGAGAAACTCAAAATCTCAATGTCGCAAACCAGATTCACTTACGGAAGTGCGCCGATGTCTCTGGAGTTTTACACAATGCACAATTACTGGGGGGGAACTGCACACAAATAAATAAAGGCAACGATAAGTAAACTATATCACATTTTATAAAGTGTTTTGTTCTCTCCTCTCCCTCCTCCCCTAGTTAGACTGACAGTCGAGTTCGGGTCTTGAGGGTGGCAGGAGCGGTGTGGTGGAGGGGAGAACGTTGTACAGACGTAAACAAGTGAGAGGAGGGCTGAGGGGGACTGCAGGAACAGTGTGGTCACGTGGTGGCTTGTCCCGTCTGTAAAGTTAGTCTCTGTAAATCATGGGAGGGCAAAGTGCGACCGTCAGCCAAAATGCGAAGTTGGTTGAAAGTTAATTTATCAACTTTTAGTGGGTGAATCGTCAGCCGTAACTAAAAAGGCAAAAATAAAAAAAAAAAACACGGCTGAAGTGTCTGATGGAACTGTGAGAACATCGGCGGCGGCTGCCTTCAATGGACAGACGGTTTAAATTTTTATTGTGAACGAATTTAAACACTTCACTTTTTACATGAAAGTCGGTAACTGGACATCACTGTGACACATCTCCATTCCATTTTCACAGATTTGTTGTGTAGTCGCGGCGAGAGCTTTTAGTATTTTATCGGCCGCCGCATACTTTAGAAGAAGAAGGAAAGTTTGCCGTCCTGCTGTAAATACTTTACAGACCGACCAACATGTCAGGACACGCCCGGTCGCCATCAATCTATTTTTAGAGCTGAGCCAATACCGGAAACGCGACCCTGACCTCGCAAAGAGGGCGGCGCGTGATGTGCGGGGGCGGGACACCTGCTTACTCGTGGCCGGGTGCAAGTGTCAGGTCGCTGTCACCTTGGACAGAGGTGGGAATTGCGATGAATAATCTCTATGCTAATTTTTATTTTTAAAGAGCCTTGGCAACTGAAGGCATTGTCGGAAGTAAGAATGTTGACACCGCCATGACACAGTGGGTGACACAAGCTGCACGCTCACCCACTGTCGCTGCTGACTGTCACGTGTGCCACCCTTATCAACGGCAGCCACTTACAGTCCGTCTTGAGCCCGTGCACTGTGCGGGTCTTGATGTCTTTCCCGGGTATCCCCGCCTCCCCGCGGGTACATAGGTTTAGTGTCTTTGCGGGATTTGCAAGGTGTAACGGGTACGTGTAACGCTGTTACGTGGCACGGCTGACAAAACATCGGTCACATCGTCACCACCTACATCTACTGATGTCGCCATTTTAAACTCCTAATAACGGACACACCGGGTGTCACATGACTGCTGGGGTCTACTGCTGCTGCATTTCCCATTGAGAATTTGAATATTTTCATGTTTTAAATTTAAAAGAAATAAAACTGTAAATGAAATAAACTGCGTCTGTGATAGAAGCTCAGAAATCAGTTTGAAAACTATTTTTAAAATGTCAAAAATGAGCTTTTACAAGAGAAAACTCTGTTTACAAAATTTGTTATTGTTTCAGAAACTCCGTGTACAGACAATCTTCAGAAAGATGCCTTCGTTTGTGGCTGTCTTGGAGTCAGCCTTGACCTTGGTGGCAGTGCTGGGCGCATGCGCCGCGAACGTGCCTGCCTGTCCGGGTGGCCACTACCTCAGCCGAGCGCACCGCGAGTGCCGCAAGTGTGACGCGTGTCCACCCAACGAGATCATCCGCAAGCCGTGCTTCAGAAGACAGCAACACCATGTGCCGACCCTTCTTTGAGTTCCACCAGTTCCACCAGGCGCCGCGACCCAGCGTTGACCTCCAGGATCTACCGTTCTCACACGACGACGACGACAGCGAGGGAGCCAGCGAGGACGGGATCGACTGGCCAGACGGCGCTGCCTTCGACTACCTCAGCAACCTAGACGATGAGACCAGCAGACACAGCAACAACGCCCGCGAGAAGCACGGCAAGGGCCAGCACCGACACTCCGGCAGACACAAGGGGAAGACAACCGAGACAGGGCATCCGGTCGGTGACGCCGTGTCCTCGCGGGTTCAGGGGTCAGGTCACAGCGAGTGCGGAGGGGAGACGGGAGGACAGGCACCCAGCGTGCACAACACCGAGACGTGCGACTCGTACTGGAAGATCACCTCGCTCTGCCTCATCGGCGTGCTGGGCATCGTCTGCGTCTTTCTCATCGTCTTCATCTTCGTCGTGTGTCACCTGCAGAACAGACGAGGTTACCTGAAGAAAGTGCTGTACAGTGTAGGTGAGTCAACACGAGTTATCGTGCAAACCTGCGAGTGAGTTGTTGGGGTGAGAGAAACGAGTGTTTGGTTCTTCTGTCCTTCTGTCCTTCTGTCATACGATGTTTTCCACAACAGCCCCCATGCAGATAATTGTTGCTGGTCAGTGTTTACATTTCCAAGCTGTGGGTTCGAACCTCTGCCTGACTGAAGGTACACAGCTACATCCTCATCGTGATGTTTTTTTTGTTTTTGTATATTTTGTAAATCTGTACCACTCCACCCGACTTGCCTGCCCAGGAAGGCGGGGGCGGGATGTGGCGGATCCAATACCCAGACAGGAGGCAAATCTGTTTGCTGTTCCCCCAGTGACACAGTATCACATCTTGCAACACCTCATTTTCCCAGGTGTCTACTGGAGGCTTTCATTCAGTTTTGGCTTTGATGGCGCTCGGAGGTTTGTCAAAGAGCATTGAGGTCTGCGCCAATGTCTTAGCTGTTTGTTTACAGTCGGTTGTCGACGTCACTGGCGAGCGATCAGGTGACTGGCGGAGACAGACGGAGGGCAGAAGGCAGAGGGCAGAGGGCGGCTGTCTTTTTATGTTTGAGAGGGTCTCGTGGTCCTCAAGAAAGGCGAGATGGTTGGAGATAAGTAAGGAGGGGAGGAAGTCCCGGCGGCCTTTTGTACTGATACGTCAAGCAAGTCTGTGGCGGAGATTAGCGGGTGTTTGCTCGGGAAATGACACCAACACCATTCGGCCTCCACCTGGAACCTTTCAAGTCATTGATGACATTGTGTGAATGAGAAGCCAATGTCAAGGCCGCCTTGCGACATTGTTCAGGCTGCACGTGTGTGTGTGTGAGAGAGCGAGCCAGCAGTTTCTTGCATCTACCTGGTGTGAAGCCTGGCACATCGGAAGCCACCCGGTGCATTCTCCTTTAGAGATGCCGCCAGCGCCTGGTGGAGGCCCGCTAGGTGCTATTTTTAGCTCGCCAGTCTCAGGTGTTGCCATCGGCCGTGACGCAACTGTCTCAAGGCCAGAAATTCTTGCGAACTCAGGTGCACCAACAGTCAGCAACAGTCTCTCTAACAGGCGTGCAGACAATTTTGTGGTTTCAAAGGGCAGTGCGGAGTGAATGTGATGCACCTGCACACCTGTGAGGTCCGTTGTTTTTTTATGTTGGAGAGGGTGCATGTGCAGTGCACGTGAGAGTTCGAATACCTCCTACAATGTATTATCCCCATGCAAGATGCCTCGTCTTTGTTTCTATTCCAAGATGTGTTCTTCTTTTTTAACACTTCTGTCACTGCGCGTGGCTGCGCCACCTATAAATTATCTCTCTTGGTTTGTCGCTTCGAAGTACTCAGTCCCTCCCCATTAACAAATCTCAGTTGGTGATGGAGGCACCGGACAACGACGCACATATTTTCAACCACCACCACCAACAACAACAACAGCAACAACCAGCCCCACGAGCTGCTCCGTCGTCATCGCGAGGCCTGGGTGTCGCTGTCAGGGAGGGAGGAAGGGAGATGTAGGGCTAGTGGAGGGGGTGAGCCGTCATTACTGCAGCTACCCGGTCTTGTTTTATTTGCACACTTCTCTCAGCTGCTGAAACAACACTGGGCGACTGTCGGTGCTTTTTCCTCCCTCAGACCCGCGGAGACTGGCAGCAGCTGGAGCTTGTCTCGGCTTCTCGTGAGAGAAAGGGGTGTGGAGATGGAGGCAGGTGCGACATGTAAAATGAAAGCTTATTCATTCTTTTTGTTCTTTTTTTTTTTTATCCATTTCATTGCATGAAAGAAAACGATGGCATAAGGACGAAGAGCAAATTCGTTCGTTTGTCCGTGTGATTCCCTCCTCCAGAAAGACGGGATGAAAACATTAGTAACACATCACAAAGGTATGAAAGGAGAAGTGTCAAAAGCTAAAGGTCATTTATTTAATCAAGGCTCCGAGTAATCGGAGAGAGAGAGAGAAATGAGCAGACGACGGTATGCTTCTGTCGTTCCTTACTGTACTTTCATTGCCTCAGAGGATCACAGTAAATATTATCAGAGCGAAAATGAAAGAAAACCGCCAAGATAATGGCGGACAACTGCCAAACAAGTACGGTGGTCCGAGAGGTGGGAAGAACAAGGAAGGCTGAGGTTTCCAGAGGAAAGGAAGATGGAAATGCACGTGCAGGGTGCAGGGGTGGGGATGAGTTTCAGGCTTGCACCTGTGCAGTGGCAGCTGCGGCATTCGCTGTCGCCCACACGTGTCTCACCTGCTGACGCAAGGTGCACACGACAGGGGCAGATAATTAACGAGCAGTTGCTTGGCCACGAGAGCCAGTCTCACCTTTCACCCCACCCCGCCACCCGCTGCCACGCCGCCCACGCCTCCACATGGCTCTGGCAAGTAGGTGTGCCTCCAGCTTTGCATTCCAGAAAATTCCATGGAAGCGCTGTTGTCGGACCATGTCTGTCACACCTTGAGCCACTCGTGTGGTGTCAGTCTCAGTCCACTGACAGGACGGTTATGGTGGTCAGAACATTCACACCACCACCCTAGTTTTCTGCGGGGTAGACTCTGTGTGTGTGTGTGTGCGGGCGCCAGTCCCCTCGAAGACCCGCTCGGTGGTTGTGCTGTGTGTCTGTTGGTCCTCGCGCCCAAAATATGTCTAGAACCGGAAGTTGTAAAGGAAGGAAGGGGAGTTAAGTGAAGAAGGTTATTTCATCGCCAGTAGAATGACTCAAGTGGGAGGTACACGTGTAGGATGAGGGGTAGGGGTGGGCTGATGAACACCCCGGGTGGGTGGTATGAAGGCATCTGCCGTCCGTACATGTGTCTATAAACTTCACAAGGCCACCCTTGTGTGCTCTCGAGTGTCCGGACACAGGAGTATCTCATTCGCTGAGCAGAACAGAGCTGTTTGCTCAGGCTAGGAATGATGAAGTTGTTGTTGTTGTTGTTGTTGTTGTTGTTGTTGTTGTTGTTAAATGGATTAGAAGATTACCTCACAGGACACAAAGACATGGCTACCTGTGGGAGTCGGACCAACGGCCCGAGCCAGGTGGTTGAAATATCGCGAACAGTTTTTTTTTTCTCAAACAGTTCAGTTCTACACAGTCTCGCAGGGTGGGGGTGTGGAGGAGAGATGGACGATAAACCAGAAGATGGCGTGTCAGTGTATGGGAAGATTTTCAAGCGAAGGTATCTATCTTGAACCTTCTGTTTCACAGACTTTTTACTGATCCTGCCAGCAAATTATAAACTGAATAGTCCGATTAGGTTTCTAGCTGAAAGTTGACAATTCCTTCTCCCAATTTGCGCTATTTTTTATATTATTTTGATCCCTCTTGACTAAGGACATCCGTAATTTGTTATAGCGTTATCGCCCTTTGTTACGTGACTCTCTGCTTATCGCCCTTTGTTACTCTGCTTATCGCCCTTTTGTTAAACAAGTCAAGCCAACTGATGTAACGCCATCTTGAATCCAAACGTTTAGTGCGCTTAGTCCTCGGGCATGCGCAGTCGCTTTTGATCAGCGCCGTCTACAAAGATGGAGGGTAACGATGCCCCTACCCGTTCCACCCCTCCCGCTCTGAGAGCTGCTGGAGCGCCCCCAAGTGGCGACAGACACGCTGAAGGGTGAGAGGTTTTCTCACGGTACCGCTCTTCCTGCAGGCTCCACCCTTTCTCATCGCTCCCTTCCCACCCTGCTGCATGTACCCGATACTTCCTCTTGTACCCGCGATCGAGGGTGTGTGTGTGTGAGAGAGAGAGAGAGAGAGCATTTTATGTGACTGTTTCA
Organism: Pomacea canaliculata; assembly: GCF_003073045.1. Lineage (NCBI taxonomy): Eukaryota > Metazoa > Mollusca > Gastropoda > Architaenioglossa > Ampullariidae > Pomacea > Pomacea canaliculata. Next base: position 1,624,106 of record NC_037592.1, on the reverse strand, counting down.
TCTCCTTGTGCCTCTCCAAGCCGCTCAGCACGGCCCTACTGTCACAACAATGCCGTTTAGTGAAAAAGATAATTCGTATTTAAAGAAGAACCAATGGTGTGTGGGAAGCGGTTTTGAAGGGAGGTAATTATTGTGGCTGACGGAGGCCGGGTGGAGAGCTGGGCGCACATGACATGGTGCCATTAAACTGGCTCTCAAATAAACAATCTGTCGACGAAGCTGGGAAACTTTCTTCCTGTGCACCATGACTGCAAATGGAATCCTTTAAAAAAAATCTACAGTTTCCGCCCTTCTCCCCTCCCCCTCCCCTCTCCCCCCTACACACTTCCCTGCATCAAAGGTGGGAGTCGGGAGGCGAGGAAGCGGCCCGCGGATTGTGGATGAGGTTGAATTCTCTCCTTGTTGTGTAACCCACCTCCCAACCACTCCACCCCACCGCGCCAATGCTCTCCACTCATGAGTCAGAACTTCTGATTGGTTGTCATCCTTGAGTCGGATATTGTGGTTGGCTCTTATCCTTGGACGAGGCAGGGCAAAGATGTGGATGCTGTAGTTGCTTTTTCTCCTTCAAGAGTGAGCTGCAAGATGTGAAGCAGCACGGTCTGCTCTGGACAGCGGTTGATAAGTGGCTGAAAACAAAGCAATAAATAATGGCGCTGACACGATCCACAACCAGGCCACCCTAAGATGAGCTGGCATCACACCAGGTCTTTGTTGATATTATTAGGACTTTTTTCTGTCTCCGTTGATGCAAGTGTGGTGTGATTATAGCGCCGCACAACCAAGATGCATCATACTGGGAGCGCACTTCCTGTCTGTGTGCACACGGTGTGGGGTATACAAATAAAACTCGGGGTGGGTTAGTCTGCTTCCAGAAACATCCACAGTCTAGAAACCCTCTTCTGCTCTGAGTGTGTGTGTGAGTGTGTGTGTGTGTCCGCGCGCGGGTGTGTATATGAAAAGTTGCACCTGCGATGTTTTTTTGAGTCTTCTTACTGCCTTCTTCCTCTTCAAAACAGCAGCAGATGTAGTAGTTGATTGACGGATTGTTTGATTGGCTGATTTCAGACATGGATCCCACAGGTCGGTCAGTGCCAGTCAGCAACCACTACATCCCAGTGTTGACACAAGCGTCACCAAGCGGACGTGACGCACAGCGCTCAGGCCCCACGTCATCGCGTGACGTGCTGGAGCCCTCCTACGTGTATTCAGACGACTACGACGCCGACCACAGCGGCCAGACGGTGTCAACCACCAAATCCTCCGACTACGTGTACTTCAAAAGCCCACAGAATGGCAACTTCTGCGAGGTGTAGTCGCGCCATTGAGGACACTAACAACCGCCCACCTGGCCTCAGGTGTCTGGTGACAACGGACACCTTGTTGATGACACGTGACTGAGTGCTGATGGGACTGAACAGGTGGTGGACTGGATATTTTCAGAAGAAGACTTGAAGGGAAACGATACTTGTCTATGTCCCCCTGCCCCTCACCGCCATCTGACACTGTTTTGTTGCAGCCGAGCGCGTGGGGACTGTGATGTTGATATACACTTCATATGTACATGGCCCACCCCACCCCACCCCACCACTCCCACCTTGTTGGTTGAGACGGTTGAGCTGTGCGGACGAACGGTTGAACCTACTGTGACCCTCAGGGGTTACGACCATTTAACATATCAAATTAGTTTGTTAGACAAGAAACAGTGTTTGTTGGTTTGCTTGCTTAAGTGCTTAGAAGGACCTGGTCACGGCATCTGCTTCACCCACAGGGAGGGGGATGAATGGAGGAAGCTTCTGGAGCAAGCAGCTTCGTCTCACGTGCATGCGTGGTGTTCGATATCTGCTGCATGGGTGACAGAGGTGTAGACAGTGGACACACGTGTTGTGTGGATAATGTGTGGCACCTGGTCCTTGTGATGACGTGTCGCTCACACTCTACAGCGGAAACCCTTCATGCATCTTTGGCTTCTCCCCTCCCTCCTTTCGTCTGTCTTTCTCAGTCTCTCCCGCATACTAACCCCTGTCAACTGTTACCTTGGTTTTTGTTTGTTTTTCTCACAAGACTGTTGTTCTTGCTGATTATCAGGGACTTATTTTCACCCACAGTGTCAGGAGTCCACAATGTGAATGCATGTACACACAAGTAAACAACATCCACACACGCGCGCACACACACATACACACACACAGTGCACACACACACACACACACGTGTCTAGGACTTGATGTTAATGCCCCTGACTCTCGTCACGTGGCATGAGGATGACAAGCAGCTTGCAGCTGTAACCAGTTGTAGCGGCTGTAACCAGGCCCAGCATTTCCGCCTCCACCTCTCGCCACTGGTTACTTCCCCCTGCCACGCCGCGGCGCTAACGTTCTTCCCTCTGACCTCTCACCTGCGGCCTCGCTCTGGTTGGCACATGGTGCACGTGCAGTGCTGCCCCACCACCACCACCACACTACCCTCACCCTCATCAAGAGGGAGGAGGAGGGGAGGACCACAGTAACAGTCACTGGTCAGGTTTGAACCTCAGGCGCAACTTCCTTCTGATGACGTGGGGGTCACGTGATACAAACGGGCCTCCATTAACCAGCAATACTTCGTGGAACATGTGGTTGCATGGCAATTTGTTTGTTTGTTTGTCAAGCAGATAAACAATTGCATGTATCAGTTCCTAATCCAGAAGGTAGCCTAACCCATTGTTAGAGGCGTTAGTTGCTGTGGTAGCCTGCCAACAGTTGTTACTGTCACCGATACTAGTTATTATTCCTCTGTGCTTGTGTGCGCACGTGTTAGTGGTGTGTGTGTGAGTGGTGTTTGTGTGTAAGAGCTGGAGGCTGAATGAACACAATGGCTGTATGTATTCCAAACATTTACCAGTACAGTGGACAGTGATGGCAAAACAAAACATTTTTGTGGCGTGTCGCGCGCGCATCTTTGCTTGCTGGGCTGCACGTGGCGTCCTGCCTCCTCCTGCCCACACGTGTCGCAGGTCTGAAGTCTTCTTACAGAATCATCAGCAAGTTTATAGACAATGTTAACTAATGTTAACTGAGAGAAATGTTATGAGTGGAAAGGAGAAGCCAGTGCTCATGCAGCCCAGACTTAGTTTATACATTTGTTTATGTTTATGTTTTTGTTTTGTTGATTGATTTGCTTGTTTTGAGAGGGAAGCCGGTCTACAAGCTGCCTGGTGTGTTTGCAGTGTGGCCTGCAATTCCAAAGTCGCTTTTCTGGCATTAGTCAGGCTGTGTGGCATAGACAGGCTGTTGTTGCACTCTGTGTATGGCTGTTTACTTCCGCCATCAGTTGTCTCCAAAGATGTGTAAACATGATTGACATTAATCAAAAACTTTTGTTTGTGAAAACAGGCACTGGGTGTGGGTCTCAGGTGTCTAGGGTTCCTTTTGTTGTGCAAATATTCATAAACTTGATAAACCTGACACAGGATATCAACATGTCTAACATCAACCAAGCAGCGTTGATATTTGTTTGTTTATTATTTGTTTATTTTTATTATTTTTTATTTGTTTATTATTATTTTGTTTGTTCAGCATCGCTGGTTCTAAATCATCTATTAATGTAGGATGGGGAATAATTATTATGTAATCACATCGAAAATCTATTTTATTTATGTATTTTGGGAGATGATGACAGATCCTTATTTAGTTTAGTTCTGATGTACATAGTAAGTGCTGTTGGTAGCAAAGTACACATTGATGCTGACATCTTGTTTATCGCCGTGGAATTCTGACTGTTCTAAATAAAATGGAACTTTTCAAAAACACTTTTAAAAAGAAGTTAGATTTTTTTTTTACAAATTGTTATCAAATTTCATTTCCAGCAACTGAATTTATTTATTGCAAGATTCTAATGTCGATAGGCTGAAGGAATAATTGTTTTGTTGGATGAATAATTTGAACATCGTAATTTTGAATCTTTGTTTTTGAAAAAAGATAGGATTTTATTAACAAAAGGAGGCTGATTCATATCCTAAGTAGGCTTTCAGAAAAAATAAACTGATAAAATCTCAACATGTTGTTAATGTGACCTGGGTTATCCACGTGCAGACAAACAAATAAAGTTTTAGACAGATACACACTGTACAAACACACACACACACACTGTACCTTCACTACAGTATGATCGTGAGAGTTTGGTTCAAAGATGATTTTCTCAAATCTTAAAATTCTTTTTGAGTTTTGATCACCATGTCGGAGGTCTCGACATCCACACGAGCTTGCAAATAAAATTAATTTATAAATAATAAGCGAAATTACTGGCTGATCAGGAAATGACAAGATTGGTTTCGTGATAGTGCAAAAATATATTGAGTTTAGGTGATTCCATTTGTGCTTTACTGACTGGATGAAAGTGGTTACCTGGGGAACAGTGTACCCACCTTCCTTTGTTCTTTCTCTCTCTTTTGCCTCGATCTCACTCTGGTTCTTTTCTTTTTATCGCTGCTTTGTCTCGTTCACTTTATTTCTCCCATTCAGTTTCTCTTCCAGTACTTTGTTTCTTTTAATCCTTTTCCTCTATCTTTCTTTCACATTCTCGTTGGCATTTACATTCTCGCTAAAATGTTTAAGATGGACCCAGCTACACATTCACTTCAGTAAGTTGACCGCAGCTTCCATGATTTCCTCAAATCCCAGTGAATTTTTCTCTCAATCCTCGAGGTGCGCGCTAACAGCTCAGTCTTCTCTCTATCATACATTCCTCTCTCTCACTTTCCTTCTTCTACACTCTCGCCTTTTGTCTCTCTGTCTGTCGTGTACTCCCCTCCTCTTACTCTCTTTTGTGTCTGTGTTTCTGTTTGCTAATCCAAAGAGCGGTCAGCTCACCAGAACAAACACAAGGAATAAAAAGAAAGGACAGAATCAGTGAGAGCGGCAAACAGTTGACCATCCACACCTCGGAAGCAGCAAAAGAAGTTAATATTTGTCCTGCAGGCAAACGTTGCTTTATTTCCTCTTCTCCACGCCTGCCACTGGCCGGAAGTGACAGTTTGCAGACCGGGGTCAAAGGTCACCTCAGGTAGCGCCGTTAGTTTTCTCCCCTACGAATGTCTGGAAGGTCTTTGGTTACTCCCCTGGTGCTTTCTTCATTGTTAGAGAGAAACAGTTTTAATGAACCTGCAACTCAGCTTGTGTCTTAACGGGTGGAGACTGATTTTCTGAAGTATTTTCGCTCACAGTTTCTGAGTTCAAAAGATTCTCTTATTTTACAAACATGTCTCAGAGAGCTCGCGACGGCCGCCATCTTTGCTTACTCGGGAATAAAAACAAATTTTCGCTCGTGATGAAGCAGCAAGCATTAAAAAAAGAAAATAGAAAAGGGACGAGCGATGGGGGTAGGCAGGGAGGGGCAGCAGTCTGGCCAAACGGCCAGCGGAACCTTGATGTAAAGCTTATCATCGTGCAATCTGCGGAAGGCAGAGTTTACTGGGAGGATGTAAACAAACTTGTCTTGGTTATGTCCGCTGCCTTTGAGAAAACCGAGTGTGTGCGGGGCGCTGGCTTCCCTCGTGTACGAATGTCTGTACAACTTCTACACCCGGCCCAACAGACGGAGGGCAGTGACGCAGGAGGAGGTTGATTCTGTTTTGCAATGGCAATCATCAATTTTGCACAGAGTTCTCTCATCCGACAGCCTCGCCAACGGTTGCCGAGCCTGGAGTTGTCACACTGAAATTATTACTGATTGTAATGTTTGTCACGTGGTATTCACGTGGTTTGGGGAGAAATGTTAGGGCGGGGTCTCCAGATCCTTGCTGCCAGCATTTGGATAACCACATTCAAGAAAATGATTGTGAACTCTCGTGTTGAGAAGATGGGATGTCATCACTGGAGAACAAAGCATGGCCACCCACCTGTATCCACACAGAGCTGTAGGGGGAGCGGACAGCTGAGTGGTTCAAGCACTAGCTCCCAACAGAGGGCCACACGAGTTCGATACCCGTGTAGCGCAGCTCGCTTCCCCAAGTCGGACCATCTGGTAGAGTGGGTACCTGGCTCTAGTGTGGGTTGGTGAAGGTAACTTAGTGAGAGAGAGAGAGGGAAAGGAGATGAGCACCGCCCTCACGGTTAGCTGGCCCCGAGGAAAGTGAGGTCTCTAACACCTGTACCTCCCCAACGACCTGTAAAGGTAAGGGTGATGACCCTTGTGTTTAGACCTGACTGTCATGACACCTAAACATTTGAGCGAAAATGATTCTGGAGGTAAGTAGATGTCATCACCAACTTGTATTACTGGACTGCTTGCAGACAATTTTTTACAGTTAACTACAAAAACGAGGCAGGTGTGTACAAAGCTACCTGCACCCACAGAGAAAATACACGCAATCAAAACCCCAGACAGTAATGAGTTCTAGCCACCCAGGGTAGCAACACACATGGCGAAGGATGCTCAGCGCCGACAGAGGCTACAGTCCCCTCAGCACTGGGCTGTGGAATGTAGAGTGGCTGGCTGGAGCAGTCTGACCCCGGAAGGAGCTGTCCAGGGGGTCAACAGCTGGCGCCCCGCAATGGCACGGTGTGTGTCATAAATCCATGTTGAAGGTGCCGCGCGGTGGGATGGTGAAGCCGCCTGCACGTTCCATGGCGCGGCATTCCGTCTCCTCTGTCCTCACTTCCGGTCTCTGCTGTAAAACGAATCGCCAAGATTATTAATAGCTCGATAAAAAGAACATACTTCCTCTCTCAGTCCCGTGAAAATTAAAATTCCACACTTTAATTTTGTAGAAGCTCTTGTGGTATGACCATGGTTTAAAAACCCAACAAATAGTGACCTGCACTTTGCATGGCGCCGGCGTCTGGGATAGTCTGTCCTCACTTCCGGTCTCTGCTGCAAAACGAAGGACGGATATAATTAATAGCTCAGTAAATTAACTCACTTCCTCCCCTACTCCCATAAACAATTAAAATTCCACATTTTCATTTTGTACAACCTTTTTCACCATGGTGTTAGAAAATAAAAGCCGAGAGCAGCAACATCTTAGATGAGACATAATTGTCTGTGGGGTGTGTAGCTCTGTGGCCTGTAGCCAGTTGTTACACGAGTCTCCAAATAAAGTTTCACACAACAATCGTCACAGGTGTCTGGTGAAGAAGGCCCTTTACATTCGTGGCAAAGAATTTTTTGGTTGTTGTTGTGTACTGGAGCATAGAATACTCTTTAGGGTGGCGGTCACTGAACTGGTAATATTATGTTAGATCATGCAATAATCATATAAATCATCTAATATTAATAACACATCTCACTTATAGAAAGGCAGGTGTACTGTAAGGGATGTTGAGGTGCGGAGGGGTTGGAGGGTACGAGACTCGATAGCGTGCCCTTTGACCGTGCGAGCAAGAGAGAGAAAGTTCTAAAATAACTTGAAACATTCTCATTAATCACGAGGGCTGCCTGTGAGGTCATCGACATTAGGTACACACGTGACACACCTTGGTACATGCTCGAGTTCACGCGAAGACACCGTGCACGTGGGTGAGGAGGAGGAGGGACTGAGGTGTGAGGTGTGGGGTGTGCTCTGTACCCTGTGTATCCTCTGTACCTGTGGTCGTGTCTACGTGTCTTATCGCTGCAGCCGCGACCAGTGCCCAGCCTCCTCCGCCAACAAGCGCACGAGACAAGATGCTCGTGTCTGGAATGTCCGGGTCGCCACCCAGCATCTCCCGGCCCCTGCGCCTGCCACACAGACCCCTGGAACACCCACGCACTTGCTGGCCGGCCACAGTCGGGGGGAGGGGAGCAGGAGGTGTGGAGGGAGAGGCCTAGCCAGCTTTAGATGCCAGAGCATGTCTGGCTGATTAACTTTGTCAGGCCAACATCTATCACAGTCCCGCCACCCCGCCACCCCGCCGCCCCGCCGCCCCGCCAGCCAAGCGTGTACAGCCTCGTCTTCCTCCTTTGGTGGTGATGATGGTGCTGGAGGCAAGACAGGAATTTTAATATAATTATTTTCTTCTTTTTCTTCTCGTTATAGAATGCACTGCATTAATTAGAGAATGAATTGTATAACGACATATGAATCATTCTGTAATTACAGAATGCAGTTTATTTGCTGGAGAGAAAAACTTCCCCTTGGCGTCCCATGTAGAATATATATAAATTGTATAGATTATAAAGAATGCATTAAATAATTATAAAAATGCGATGTTACTTTTAAGTTGTCCAACTGTTTAAAATAAAGGAGGGAATGCATCAAAGAGCAGGAATTCCTTCTCCACAGGAGAAAATCATCGTTTTATGCCTTTTTTACCGGAACTGAAGTCTGATTCAAATCGTTTTATTTAGTTTCACGGTTGGTAAATATGACAGTTGTCTTTATCTGTCATTGTATCCACTCTAAATTATTTTAATACTGTTGTCTTTGTTGTTTAAAACATATTTTGCTTTCCTCGTCACTTTGATTAATAAAGCATTGATGATGTTTTTGAACGATGCTACAATTTGTGAAGGAATTAAATTTTGTTTCAAGATTGTTTGATTGTTGTGGTCAACTATGGCAGCAAAAATTGTTTGTGGGATTTGTACTGCAAATAAAAAAAATTATAAGAATACCGCGTTGATCTTCAAAAATAGAAAACTAAACCAGTAAAATATGCAATAAAGAGTATGTAAAAAACCTGCAATTAGCACTTTGTAGTGTTTTATTAAATAATTAAATAATTACAGAATAATGTATAACATTACGGCTACGGAATCACTCAATAAACGTCGACTGACTTGTGTAAGGACATCAACTGTCGCCATTGTTTATAAATAGAAACTGGAATGTGTTGTAGAGTGACATGGCAACGGTGTCGACGTCATGGTGACAGTGGTGACGTCATCACACACACACACACGCACGCACGCACGCACTCACGCACATTCACACACACTCTCTCACACACACACAGAGCAGGGCAATGAGAGAGGTGACGAGGGTTCAGGCGCATCATGTTCACCATCCCCAGGGAAGGAGCCCGTGGCTCTAACGGCCATTAACGCCGCGACTTATTTTTGGCTTAATCACGATCATCAGTCTTGGCTGTCTCCCTGCCCCCGTCATGTGTGGGAATGTGCAACTCCTCATCTGTACAAGTGGGAATGAGGGCAGGTGTACACCGAGATCCCCACAGGTACACAAGAGAGTGGGCCACCGTGTGGTGCCCATACATCTCTGCTTTACAACTGCCTACAAGTCACGTGATACCAAAAAAAAACAAAAACAAAACAAAACACCCCAAAATAAAGGCCCCATGACCATAGTACGGGAGGGAAGGGTGGAGTGTATGACGATGTATAATTATGAACTTAAGGGTAAGTTCTCTACCCCAGTGTGTCAGAGCTCACGAGGTGAGATGTCATGTGCTCAGCACAAAATCCAGTTACCTTGCAAACTGCTCATTGTTATCACTTGGCTGTCCTCATTGACATTAGAAACAGAATCAATCCACCATTCAGCTTTGGGGGATTCTCCAGTTGCCGCCCTTTTCCCCATGCTAACGTATACCCGAGTTTTCCCAGTGGACCACTTGGACCTTCACCTGGACCAACTCTGGTCTCTGCTCGCCACGAGCATTGAATGTAAATACCACGGTTCACGCGGGTTTCGAACCGATATGGTGCATGACTTTGAGTTTAGACCCTGTTGCTCTAACCATTCAGCTCCCTCGCTCTCTCTTTCGTTTGCGAACACAACACACACACATGATGACAGAGCTACAGAGAGAGGGAGCGATAACGAAAAAAGAATGAAGGAAAGAATGAATGAAAGAAAGATAAGAGAGCACATTGAGAGAGGTTGAGGTTTATTTATTCAGTCAGATCTCGCTAAGCAGACCGCTGCGCACGTGCGAGACTATGACGCAGATCAGCGCCGGCCGCGCATCAACAGGAAGCGGAAGACCTTGCGCCGTCATCGCTGACGAGAGGCAAAAATGTGGCGAAGATATATTTAACGTAAACACCGCTTCCTCCTCCTTTCCCTGCTGTCTGTCTTTGCTGTGATTCAGAGAGTGGCGTCGCCTGTTTCGAATTAATGTAAAACCCTTTCCTGGGGAACTTCATTACCTGCCTCACACCACTTCCGTCCCGAGCAGACGAGCGAGTCTCGTGTACCCACTGCACTGGTGTTTGATGTTCACTTCGGCCGCTGACAGGACTACGGGTAGCTGATGGTTCACATCAGTCACAACCACCCTTAGTCGGTTACAAAATACCGTCTCACGGCTGTTGTCAAAGTGTAACAATAAGTACAAGAGAGATAACATTTTGATTGCACTAGCAATTCAAAGGCTTCTGCAGATGGAAGGTAGGAATGTAATGAAGGACAAGAAACAGGAAAGAAGGAAGAGAAATTCCACCCATCTAACCTGCCCCCTCTCCCCGCCCCCTCTCCATGCAAAAACAAGCAAACAAGAGGCCAACTGTCACACTTTCCCAGGCGAGAGGCCCGCTAGCCACAACTGACAGAGAGGTTTGACCACTCTCAGTTGACCAACGGTCGCGTCCACACAACACGTGCAAAGCCTGAGTCAACTCGACCGGTCAGACAGCCGGCCTCACGCCGTGTCCCACAAAAACATTTCCAATCCTCGCGGTCAGAGGTCTCTGTGTGTTCTTTGCCTGCAGCCACAGTCGGGGGACGTGGGAGGGAGTCACAGCAAGATAGGGGTGGTGGTGGTGTAGCGGGATGAATCGTTGAGCAATATGAATCGTTGAAGCGAGGCATGCTCATGCGTAGAAACTATGGATCTTCTAGGGTTGTTGAATGAATTAGCAGACATTTTCGTGGTATTTTACTAAATCAAAACCAATAATAAAGCGTGAGTTGTATGTGTTTAGCTTTTTCATGTTGTTTTTATTTAAATTTGACGTGTATTTACTCTTTAGCAGACGATCAAACACCTACTCGCGCAGGGATATCAAACAAAAATAGTCCACTATCCACATCACTTGCAAGCTATAATAATTTGAACCTAAACGTTTCATTTGTTTATCAACTGTTAAATTTAACTTTTTAGTATTTTATTTCTTGTTAGGTTCAGTACATTCTCTTCGAATGCCTCGCTTCAACGATTCATATGGCTCAACGATTCATATTGCTACACCGGTTGGGGAGGGATCACAACTTCGCCAACAGCTTCTTCGGGCCACGGAGGAGGAATAAAGGTGAGAGTAGCGACAGCAGGAAGGTAAGAATGGCGAGGTCTTTGCTGTCTCCTTTGACTGATGAGGAGAAAGATGGCAACAAAGTCGTCCACCCCCTTTGTATGGATCGTCCTAAGGGGAATAGCACAGGTAGCATTCGTACCTGGAAAAACGGAATTCGCGCACACACGACTATCAAGATGACCTGCAACAACATATCGAAAAAGAAGATGATGTGGAATGCAACTGCGCAACTACAAAAATGCCCTTTGAGCGATGAAAGGGGGAGTGACAACCGTTATGCCATGATAGGGAATCAACAAAGATGGTGGCACAGATTCCACATCTACACCAACAGAAACATAAGCTGTACTAAGCAACGTGAGAAGGTGTACAGCAATATTAGATGAACAAAGCAACCCTGGGATCAATGATGAGCAGCCGTCGTCAGGTAGACACAGGTGTGGTACAATAGAGAGAAGAAAGGGAGATCGCCATCCAATGGAAGGAAGTTGGCACCAAGGGAAACAAGGAAGAGCTGATAAGTGCGTGTCTACCTACAGTGTAGACAGTAGACACTGAGGGGAACCCAATACAGCAGAAAATCCCTCGACTTTGTAGTCGCCAGCTTCAGCATCATGGTCCCGGTCAGCCATTATCGTCCAGCTTCAAACTGTAAGCCTTTGATGAGCAAGAACTGCAAACCTACTCTTGTGACTTTTGACCCTGCGGGAAATGACACGGGATGTGTGTGTGTGCGTGAGTGCGTGCGTGTATGTGTGTGTGTGCTCGTGTGTGTGTGGTGGTTATTTGATGTTTTTGTGCCGGGATTATGCTCACAGTAAACTCCTTGTATCCGGCAGCGAGGCAGCGATGTCAAGAAGCTCGTTAGAGAAGAGAAAGCGAGAGAAGTTCAACTCGCTTCCATCAGCTAAACATTATGGAAGGGTAGACAGACCGGACGATACGAGGGGTCGGGTGAGTAATACACCCGTGGGTGGTGGGTGGTGGGTGCTGTTGTTGGCGTCATGTGAGCCACACCCACCACACAGGTAGTCTCCATTTGCAGTCGTGCGGTGGTTGCGACTGTAGCCGCTATGCCAAGTCAACATTTTGTTCTCAGAGAAAGGCAAGATGCTCGTGATGAAGCCGACCCCAGGAGGTGTACATCACAGCCTGTACAACCTACACCACAGATGCAAAGTTCGCTCTACATTGGGTGGATGGGAGGGTAGGGAGGCGTAGAGAACAATTTAGATAAGAGATGAAAAGTAGAATCTAGATGGGAGATGACAGACGTATCAAGATGAGAGATGTAAAGTAGAGGTTAGATCATAGATGTGAAGGATGTCGGAATTTTCAAGCTGGTGTGCCTAAACAAGGTTCGTTTCCCCCCCTGACTCCGCTTGTCGCTACGATCTACTCCTCGCCAGGCAAAACATGTCTCAAGCTGCCCACCCACCTTCCTCACACTGACATCGTTATCTCTCTCTCGCTTGACCTGCACTGCAGGCCCTGGGTCAGCACACCTGGGGACGAGCGGCAAATTTGAAGGTGTTCAAAGTTAATTTGCCGAGAGGTCCGCTCAAACACGCCCCAGGTGGTCATGTAGGGTTAAAGGTGAATAGCGCGGGGTGGTACACATCCGGTTGCCCCAGGATAACACACAGAGAAAGACACAAAAACAGAGAGGAAGCCGAACGAAAGTTGGAAGAGTAGCTACACACACACACAGAGAGAGGAGAGTGGAAGCCTAAGGAAAGGTGGAAAAGTAACTTCACACACTTATTCACACACACACACTTACAGACAGAGCGACTGGGTGACAACATGTCTAAACGTCTATCTGTATGTACACGCGCGCGCGTGGGTCACTGGACTGCTGACAGCCAACACTTGTCATCACTTTCCCATGATGAGTCACGTATGGTCAGCATGCACAGCACAGTGTCCACGGACCTTGTTGACCCACAATGCAACAGTTTCCTCCCGACACCTGCCGTCAGCGCGACCTCACCTTGCCCTTGACCTAGGGAGGATTTCCCAAGACATCAACAGAAGGAGGGAGAAGAGGATGTGAGGAGCTGTAGTGATCATTAGCAGCCGTGTGATGCTGGATTGTATGTGTTGCCTTCAGGTCAGAGGTCAGGGTTTTTGTTGGAAAGATCGTCAGACCTCAACAGAAATAAAACTGACTTCGCAACGAGCCAGGACTGCGGACGGGGTCACAGTTCTGTGGATTTGTGTGAAAAACGGTTTAGTAATGACCTCATGAATACATTTACGACCTCGAGATGATTAGACCCATGGACTATGCAAGCACTCATACAAGAGTATCTGACACTGCTCTGACAGTGGAAGAAAGTAGGAGAAACAGATGAGTGGGTGGAAGGAAATGGCCGATGACTGGACCCACAGAAGACAAGGATGGGCAACGGCAGTTTGGAGTCGCCCTTCTCCTCCTACACTTCTTGGGCAGGAAGTTACAGCTGTTAGATCATCGCCTTCTCCGTGTCATCTGTAGTGAACGGCCATGATGACGTCAGACAGGCTCCAGCTCTCGACAGATTCCAATGTGCACGTCACAGCTGGCGGTGCCATGTCGAACGTCCCGGTCACGTCACAGCTGGTACTTGGCTGGGCCACTTCCACACACACATCACACACAACAGCTGTCCAGCCATTCACACGTCACTGTTGTCGTTGTAGTTTTGACCGCCATCAGCAGCAACGTGGGAAGAGACCGTTGGCCACGTGGAAAGATCACAACCTCCCGTGCAAGGTGCTCGCGAGGAAGAAGGGGGTCCATGGGCACGCGGCTGTCTGACTGTTTCTGACGGTCTGCTGGCGCCGCTGGTACCGTCAGACGGGCCGCCCACACAGCACTTCAGCCGCCATGACAGGCCACGAGACATCAGCTCTAAATATAGCAACCCCCTTATCAGCGACCTTGAGCACCTGGCGCGTGGGGTTCATCTACCCCCCTCCCCCTTCTCTGGTTTTACCTTCCTGCACTCCTCCGGCGGCTACAGGAGAGAACGGAATGAGAGGCTGCCGAATGGAACGAAGACGATTTCGCTCAAAACAATGTTGCATAACACGACACAGTTGATTAAAAAAAAAAAATCTGTGTGCAGACATCAAACAGTTACAACATGGCTGGCGCGTGACGTCGCTTTCGTCATCGGTTGAGGGGAGGTCAGCGATGAGCGGTTATGGTTGCAGATTTATTAAATGGCAGTATTTGTATGCTGTGTCAATGCTGTGAAAGTTTTATTTAGTAAACCTGGCGGTACACATTATTTGAACGCGACCCGATGTGGGATTGAAATAAACTCAACTTTTGTGATTTGAGTTTATTGACACTTGAAACACTCGGGTGGATATTAAGCAAGGGCTATTTTTAGAACATATGCAAGAGGGGCGGTGATTGGTTTGCTCAGGTGTCAAGATTCTACCTGTTGGAGTGCTTTCAGCCAGCGGGCGGCACAGGACGAGTGGTACACGGGGTAGACACAGTTTAGAAAACAGTCAAGGTTAGATATCCACCCCAATACCTGTTGAGGATAAATCCGTGTTGGAGAACATGTTCTGAGCTGTTTTCTGAGAAAAACGCAGATGACAGGTTGAGTGTAGGTCCAGCAGGGAAAGAACCTTTCAGGTGCAGAGAAAACGATAATGATGAGGACAGAGGTAAAAGCGACATTCCCGAGGACGGGGACAAAGGGCGAGCTGTTAATGTCGGCTTGAAAGGACGGCCACATTGCTTGTAGTACAGCAAGAAAATAGCAAGTCCAACAAATAAACATGTATAGCATCAACAGGTAGACCTATAAACACATATCTCTATCCTGCACCTCTCTGCATGAGAGAGGGAGGGAAATGGAAGGGAACAGGCTGGGAGTAGACGTGAGGGAAAACATAAAATATTTCTCCCACCGACTGTGCAGCCTGTTTGCATGTGTGTCTGCTGACAAGAGCTTCTGTCGGCGTCTGGAGCTGGCGAGTCGGTCCTCCCACCCCGTTATCTATCAGCTCTCACAGTATCTACACACCCGCCGTCTGTTCTCTCACTTTTCCTTCCTTCATACTACAGACCTGCCTTCATTTCTGAGTGCACTTGACAGTGTGTGTGTCAGTGTGTATGTGCATGCTTGCGAATGAGAGAGGTCAAATCCCTGTTGTGTCGTGTGTACCTAGTTAACATGTGGTCTCAGCTCTCACCGGCCGAGGCCTTGACCTTGTACACTTAACCCTGACCTCTTTCTGTACATGGCGATGTCGGTCTGTACATGGTGGTCTGTACATAATAGTATTAGTCTGCATGTTTTGGTCTGTGATGGTGGTGTTAGTCGAGTATTTATCAGATTTGGGTAAATACACACAGCTTTTAGTTCTTAATTAACTTTCAAGGCGAGGCTGTTGTGTCAGGGCAGTGCTGTCGTTTGCTGAGATCATTCCTCTACACTCTTCTCTCACTTCCACTGTCAGCCTCCAAATTCTGTATCTGGTGCGTGCATTGTGTTTGAGAAATACATGGCAGGTAGGAGCAAGTTTTCTTGCGGAAAAGACAGGTAGGCAGGCAATGAAATGACTATGACGGCGGTTCATGGTTTAGTGGAGATTTGGGGACGAGAGGTCCTCAGGCCCTCAACAGTCTGGCGTATGAGCCAGTAATTGTGTGAGTGAGAAAAAGAGAAAGAAAGCTAGTTTCAACCGATGACACTTCATTCCACTCTGCCCTCCGACATCCTCAGGCGAGGAAATGCATCGAGCAGCCTGGTGTGACCACAACTATCCACACATCTGAACTCAGGCATGGTGAGGTCTGTTCCTGATGCTGTCGTAAGCTCCCTGGAACGCACGTGCCCCACCAAACATGGTGGATCCCCCAGCCCACCCCACCCCTATATTTTGCTTGGTGCGGGGAGGCGGCAGGCTGGTAGAACACGGTGTCCATAAATCCTCCCGAGTACAGTTACTGGGAGAGCGAGACTGTTCTCGTAGACAGACACCAGTCTTGCCAGGTCTCGCAGACATGCCTGCTCAGGGCCGGAAGTACAGCTCTTCACTCATCGTCACACGTGGTCACGTGACGAAGCGTCATAACGCGTGTAGCCTCCGACACCGGAAACGAGGCGGCGAAATGGAAGGGAAGTAATTACAGCGCCTCAGCGATTGAAGGGAAGTAATCAGAACGCGAGTAAGTGAAGGTGGTACACCACAGTCTGTAGGAAATGGGAGGAGGACGTGAGGAGGTGGGTGCAGGGGATGTATGGAGGGGGAAAACGGAAAGAAGCACGGGTGAGCGCGACCTTCCAGTCACCTGATTCTTGTCTTGTCATCTTCTCCGACTTTGTCATCCGTGGTGTTCAACGGCCAGCAGCACGATTCATTTAAGTTTAATCACGTTACGGCCTCATATTTATTTAGAAATAATTTATAGAAATTGCGAAACACAATTATAGAACTTTCCTAAAACTATAATTGTTCGAAAGAAGGCTTTCGTTCCCGAAAGTTTCTAAAATTGCTTCTCTAGAACAGTTGAAAGTTGTGTCAAATGGAGACTACAATATCTTGCCATTGCAGTTGCGTGGGTTTTCGTGCTGTCGTACTGTACATTTCTGACATATTTCAAGTGTAATGGCGGTGTTTCGAGTGTAATAGTATTGTAAGTGACTCGGGAACGTCATCATCATTATTATCACAATGTACTACACTTCGGGCAGCCTGATGATGGCCTACCCTGGGGTTAGCCATGGTCTCCCTCAAACCTAGCGGCCTGGTGTGTCTGTCACCTTGTCACAGCTCCCCCTGACTGTAGCTACAAGTGGCTCGGCGTTCAACACCAAACACTAACCAGCCTGTCCCCTGGCATGGGAAACAAAAATTAATTAATTAATTCACTCTTCAGAAAGCGTTCCAATCCTTCAACACTCTCACTGTCAGCAGGGAGTCGATAGGTTGTCAAAGGACACCCGTCTGTGTCTTTGGGATCATCGCATTCTTTTTTTCATTTTAATCTTTAAAGGAAAGCGAATTGATTCCGATTAAAAAATGTTTTGAACATTGCCTCGTCACCCCCATCGCAGAAACGGAACTTATCAAGGTGACCGATGATCTCGCGTGGTGTCACTGGTTTCACCTCTCAACATTTCTCCAGGGTCCGCTCTGCCGGTGGTGACCCCCAACACACCAGTGCTGACATCTGTTCGAAGAGGAATCATCTGCATGCGTTCCGATCGTTTTAAGCAACAATCGTCAGGGCCTTCATTGACAAAAACCGGGTGGAGGCACACCCATCCTGTCGGGAGTGGTGGTGTCGATGTAGCGCCACAGCATTCACTCCAAGGAGATTGAACTCCCTACGGACCTCGATAAGGTGACTACCGGGGTGGTGGGAGCCGTGTCGCTCGCCGAGCAAGTACCCGACGTTGTGTAGTATCATTAGGGTTATCGCTGACGGCCTCGCCTCTCCTCAAACAGGATTCGTTGACATCGATCCCCCTGAGAGAGTCTCGGCTGCTCACCTTGTCTTGGCATGCTGTGGAGGAGAGTTCAAAGGTGTCACAGAAAATGCCTCAAAGGGCGCCACTGACGGTGTGGACAGAAACCAGAATACATTATAATACATTATAATACAGAATATTATGGGTAGTGGTCACAGAACACAAACCTGTGGTCAGCACGCTCAACCACAGAACACATAGTGGCGATGTCAACACACTAAGCTACATCGGTTACATCACCACGTACGTGTGTGTGGGGGTGGGGGTGGGTGGTGCATATTTTTGCAACCGTCAAAGTGGCTAATAATTGAAAATAAAATAGGTAATGGATTCCCTATTTATAACCGTTGCATCTTACAGTCTCTGGAGGCACTTTTACCACTCAGCAAATGACAAACCAGTCCACCCCTAGGAGAAACAGGCAAAAACGCGGAAGTAACAAGAAAGAAATAATCTTTATTTAAGACACACACACACGTAGAAGGCGGATAATAGCACGAGTGGTTGGCCCTACTGCCGGATGAATACTCGAAGATGTAATTTCCATCAAGGATACAAACTTTCACTGATGTGATTTTGCTTTTGCTTTTTTATTCTTTTAAATTTCGCCTCTGAAGCAGACAATCATAATGTTTCAAGACGTGCAGCTGACATCTTTCTGCCTTGCCTTGCCGAGTGCTGTAGCTCCTGCCAGTGCCCGCAGATATGCTGAACCTCAGACATTTTGCAGACCCTTCCATCACACGCACACATTCAATGGGAAGTAAGCCAAAATCACGGACGTGATGATAATGGTCGATTATGTCCCCTGAAAACCTTTCCCACAGAGCTGAACTGTCTTGTCTACTGTACTTGTACTAGCTGCAGCAGCAAGGCGAAGTTCCTTTTTTATTTTTGCGAAAAAACACTCCATCCTTCCATTATCCGTGATGTGGCCGTGCACACGTGTAACTAATCTGTGTGCAATGGAGTATTTTTAAGGACTTGATCCACTCACCCACTGACATCTCTCTATTGTCTCTGACAGACCCCTGAAGATCACATTATTTTAAGAGCCATAAATCTTTATTTATAAAGTTGTACATAACTGGATAAGATTTCATAATATTTCGTAATGAATACTTAAAGTATTGTCATCTTGCAAAAATACGTTTGACATTAAAAAAAAAAAGCTAATATGTTGGCGGCCTCACTGTTGACAGGCTTATCAACTTTAATGCTTAGCTTCACTTAACAAATGCACGTCTATGGCAGAAAGGGATGCTGAATGCGGAAATAGCATCAGAGAGTTAATCCACACTCACGAGGCACGTACAAGACTTGTATAATCTGTGAGGAGAGCAGACAGGAGCATGGGGTGGGCTTAATTGCTCGGAGGATGGGAAGTGGTCATCAGCTGCTCACCATTTTCGACAGGCTGAGATCACTTATAACTTTTGACATTTTCTAAACTGACCTTGGAGTAAGGAACACCCAAAACAAGAATTATTATTTTAAGCGGCAGAACTCGAGAGACAATTTGACATTTTCTAAACGGACCCTTGTAGAACGTCGCGACACTCTTTTAAGGGACACAATTCTTTACTCGGGTATTCATAAATTTGTAAAGAATTGTAAAAATTTTAATCATAAAATTTTATAATTAATAATGAATACATGGAGTATTGTTACTCCACAATTAATTTTGTCTCTTTGGAGAAATCTTCAGGAAAAATTTAAAAATAAATATTTAATTTAAAAAAATATGTTTTAAAAACCAATTTTCAAAAAGTTACATTAGAAAGATACGAAAATGAAGGAACTGAGCGGTGTTCCTTCGATACATTAATAGTTTTCTCAATCAATTTTTGTGGGCCGTGCACGCGGCTAATTACTGGCAATGAACAACTGGAGTCTGGAACAGTCAGCAGAACAAAGTCTCGTTGTGCGAAGGGACAGGACTGCTGATATTATGACATTTCAATTATGACAGGATATGCTGCGCAAATGATTTATGATTACAGTGACGAGGAGCCCGGAGGCAGATTTATACGTAACGTGTCAGTGAAGGGAAAAACTTCGGGAACCTTCGGAAGCGTGACGTCAGCGACCTCGACAGTCCGCGTTCAGGGGAACCCTTCAATTCAAACTTTGCCAGTCATGAAACTTGTTCTGGACTAATTCAACAACTTTTAAATGAATAGCCGCATAAAGTTTATTGCGACATGCAAAATAACTCAAGACCTAAAACTGATGACAGGTAAAGGTAAAATAAACGAGGGCCCAACACAACACAGACGATGTTCAACTACAAGTAGGTTACAGTAGTAACATCGCAAGCACCGTCTCAGTAACGTAGGGATTAGCTTGCTAAAGAAAACAAAAACAGACCGATTAAAATAAACAATTTCAGTAAGGGAGTAAACATTGATTTCTTATATCTTCTTTTCAAGAGTTGATTTATATATATCTTGAGAAAACAATTTTTCAGTGCGGATTAGGTAACAAAGAAAACACTGAAGCAAGGGAGATAACAAGCGAAACCTTTTTTTTATGTGTCTTACGTCCCTTTGATTAGTTTCTCCTCTGTCAGTTTGAATGAGTTGTTTAGTGTGGTGTCTATGCACATAGTCAAAATGCTCAGGTTATTAGCTTGAGTATTATTTTAGTAGCTTAACTAAGTAAACTGAACAACATTTTAATTCAGGTGGACCTTTGAAAACATTATCAAAGAGACTGGTATAAACTTTACACCAAAATTTGATTGTTTTATGGATAATTGCTGTTTATTTGTTTGTGCTCAGCACATTGAGATCATCTCCACACAAATTATCCGATTATTAATATTTAAGGAAGAGAAAGACAGAGATACAAATGACAACAGCAAGAAATAAACTTTAAAGCTTTACAAGAAAGAGACAGTTGGAGCCTAGAACCACCAAGACATAAACCAGAGACAGGCTGTGTTTTGAAATGACAACTTGCTTAAAACGCTTTTTATCTTACAGAGATACTAACAAACTGTAGACAAGTGACTACACCTATTGGCAGCATGTAACAACAGCTGGAAAAACATCAATGACAGGAACTCGAGATCTTTATGCAACTGATGCGTGAATGTATTTGGAATGAAGTCGGGTGGTAGTGGTGGTGTCTGATAACAATCGTGTGTGTGACTAACTTAAAATTGGATTGTAAAAGCCTAGCCTGGGTTTACGAAAGATTTTATAGAAAAAGTCGCATTTAATTACTGCTATTTCCAGCATATTATTGTTATGATTATGACTATTATTACTATTAGATGAAGATACACGGTTAAGTCCGCATGACAAAACATTCTGTTGGCTGTCACTCGGTAGTTCACGCCTTACGACGAAATCATTATTTGACACAATATTACAGTTCATGTCTTGGAAAATCAAGGAAGTGAGTGAACCAATCCGATTTCGCGTTTGTTTTCCATTGAAAGAAAATTATTATGATGTGTGATCCTCATAAAGACATCAACGAAACGAAAATCTTTTAATGTTCGTGCGTCTGTCTCTTGTTTCTGTCTATTTATTCTTTTGTTTGCGTGCTTGTGTGTGTGTGTGTGTGTGCGTACATTACAACTAAGAACCTGGGTTGTCGGTAACGGTTATCCCACACACTATCACTGTTAATAACCGACTCGATATCAAAAATATAAATTATTATAATTAAAGACATCGTTGTGTCTGGTGTAAAAGTGACTTAATTCATCTTTCAACAGAAAAGCGTCAGAATGTAAACGGGAAGACTAAGATGAATAAACGAACAGAGAAAGTCAACATGTGCATGCTTCCTTTTCCAGCGTGATTTACTTGTAAACAAAAGTTTCCTCAGGATGCATCTCGATAAAGATAACAAAAATTCAGACAAATTAAAATAAACAATTTAAAACAGTGAAAGGCTAACAATTTCGGAAATAGTTCGCGAGTGTGTGTACCGCGGGAGAATAAAAGAAAAAAAGGTCTAATTCGTACACCCCGTGAAGGAGCACAACTGATGACACGTGACACTAGAGACGACAGCTCACCTCCACGTTTTTCGCTCAGTGAACAGTGTGTGACATTCCCTACGCAGCCGCAGAGACGGTTGGTCAGACAGGGGAATCTGTGCATTTAGTTCCTTGCCCAGTCAAGGTAAGCAAATATGTTTTTACATTGTTCTGAATTCTAAATTCTGATTTCACGGCAAAAGTATTGCTAAATTGTTTCATGAGAAAAATCGTAACGGTCAATAAGAAATCACGTGATGAGTTTAACTCAGGGAGACTAACAGTAGCAGTGAATGGTAGTCTCATTAGTCATTAAGTTGCAGGAACTAATGTGGAGGAACAGTTATCGAAGAACCGCTGTAATGGATCCCTAACTACAGGAGGGCCTGAGAACTTTCTTCCTACTCCGGACCCACCCAGGGGTGACTGTCAACCGAGGGAGGACTGGGTGGCTCGATTTTATCCGGGTAGCCCTGGAGTTTCTTCCCTTGTGGGTCGTCGAGGAATCGAGCATCCTGTCGACTTTTCCACTAATGTCCAGACCAAAGATTCTGGAAGTGTCTACCAGCATTTGTGTTTCCATGGAAACATGTGCAGTGGTGTGTTAGTGTAGTTGCTAGTGTGACAGCGCACCTGGCAGTGACTGGGTGGAGAAGAGCATTCTGGCGCTGAGGTTCGTGAGACTGTCCTACATCGGGACTGCAGATGAGGGGAATGGTAAGTATTATCTTCGACTTGTTCTAATTTTTAATTTTTTTAATTTGATCACTAGTCATCGGACATAGTTCCATGGCGATATCCCGTTCTTCTAGTCAGCAAGTAGACAGACGCGAGGACAAATATAAGAAACTTTACATGTTTGGCGTGGAGCTAAGAATTGCGAGATGGTAGAGTTAGCTGAGTTGTCTCTCTTGTGCGAGAATTATTTGGTGTTTGACCGTGTGTTGGGGCAGAGGGTTTGTGTTGTTGTGATCTGACCTGAACCAGCTTTAAAAAAACATTTGCCATCTGCCATCATCTATCTGCCATCATCTACCATCACCTGCCATCATCTATCTGCCATCTGTGATTTTTCATGATAATTTGTGACCCCGACATGATTGCGAGGCTGTCTTGTAAACAGTTGTTGTGTGGAAGGATTGTCCTTTGAGGAGTCACGTGGTTTTTCTGTTGATGTTTATGGGTAATTTTAACATTTTAATTCCCCGTCTCCAGTTCCAGAGGTCTACGGGTCTGTAAAGTTCTACTCGTAGTAAGGCATAGCCTCTGTCTCTACTGTATTCTGTCTTTCTTTCCCTGCTACCTTCACCTTTCACCTGAGTGTGGTGTTTATTGGAAGAAGTTTGGTAGTGTCTGAGCGTGTGATTATCTCCCCATTAGCTACTCTATTCAATTATTTTAAGAAAAAAAATTTGGCTGTTCCTCAAACCTACATTGAACTTTAAATCTTGATCATTAGCAGTGTTCGCATTATTACATTTAAAAAATCTGATTGCTGTTCGTTTGCTCGTCAGGGTTACCTATGTGTTTATTGCATCTCTAGAGAGAAATTGCCTTTGTGGGCTTGTTTGTGTTTACTGAGATTTGGATGTGAGATGTGTGTACACCCGCTGCTTTGATTGATGATTGAGTTTAGTTGTTTCCTGATTAGCCTTGATTGAACTGGACTTACACCTTGAAGTGTTTACAACTATAGTTGACTTAGGGATTTTTATTCCTTCTTTTATTTTGCGAATCGTTGTTTTGATGCAGTGATTACATTTCTATCCCGATTGTATTTGTGAGATAATTTGAGATGATTTTATTTGATTATTATTTGCTATCTTTGTGTGCAACATGGATCCCCACTAGTATTTGATGTGATCTCATGTAAGAAAGAAGGCGAAGGGAGGAGGTGTTGGCCTTGTTAGCCCCAGCGGCCCCCAGGTTAGGAGAGTTTTCAAGGCAGTGTAGACATGTGTGTTAGTGTGAACCTCCCTGGACAGAATCCGAACCGTAAGTGAGAATGTTGGGAACTACGACATTGATATGTTATGTGTGGTTGACAGTCTTGTATGTGTTTTGATGTAAGTTATGTAAACTTTGTTAACGAACCTTAAAAAAACACGAGCTACCGCACATCTGCAACCATGATGATGGCGATGATGATGATGATAATGATTTATGATTGACGATTGATTAAAGGATGGATGATTGATTGAAGGACCTATGCTAAATGATGGATGGATAGATAATGGATATTAGATGGATGATGGACAGATGACCGATGGATGATGATGGATGATGATTGATGATTATTCATGGCAATGACTATTGATAATAAATAAAAGTGATTGATGATTGATTGAAGAATGGATTATGGATGAATGATAAATTCTGCGTCAATAAATAAAGGAGAAATAATAAATGATAGTACATTATGATGGATGAGGATGGATGTTGGATGGATATTGATTGATTAATTGATGATGTTTAATGATTATTGATGAAGATGATGATTGATGATTCCTTATCAATGAGCATTATTGATGATGATTAATGATTAAAGAGGATGAATGATGATGATGATGGTGATGATGATGATGGATGATGATAAATAATAATGATAGATATTTATGATGATATAATGGTGTCAGCAGCCCTCAGCTGTAAGACAATTTTAAGTGAGTTTATGTCTTATTATTAACAGCTATCTTTGTAAGCATAAGGATAACGATAGAAAGATGGATGATGATCGATGATGATGATGGGTGGATGTTGATGATGGAAAGATGTTGTTCATCGATTGATGTTGTGGATGGATGGATGGATGGATGGATGGATGTGATTGGATAAGAATGATGGCGAACAGCGAACAGCGAACAGCCAACAGCCAACAGCCAACAGCCAACGGCCAACGGCCAACGGCCAACGGCCAACGGCCAACGGCCCTGGACCTGGACCTGGACCTGGACCTGGACCTGGACCTGGACCTGGACCTGGACCTGGACCTGGACCTGGACCTGGACCTGGACCTGGACCTGGACCTGGACCTGGACCTGGACCTGGACCTCCTGGCGATGGGGGAGGTGCCATGCCAGAATCCCCAGCCCTGCCTTCCAGCCAGGGTGGTGCTCTGGACCTGGCGATGGGGGAGGTGCCATGCCAGAATCCCCAGCCCTGCCTTCCAGCCAGGGTGGTGCTCTGGACCTGGCGATGGGGAGGTGCCATGCCAGAATCCCAGCCCTGCCTTCCAGCCAGGGTGGTGCTCTGGACCTGGCGATGGGGAGGTGCCATGCCAGAATCCCAGCCCTGCCTTCCAGCCAGGGTGGTGCTCTGGACCTGGCGATGGGGAGGTGCCATGCCAGAATCCCCAGCCCTGCCTTCCAGCCAGGGTGGTGCTCTGGACCTGGCGATGGGGGAGGTGCCATGCCAGACTCCCCAGCCCTGCTTCCAGCCAGGGTGGTGCTCTGGACCTGGCGATGGGGGAGGTGCCATGCCAGACTCCCAGCCCTGCCTTCCAGCCAGGGTGGTGCTCTGGACCTGGCGATGGGGGAGGTGCCATGCCAGAATCCCCAGCCCTGCCTTCCAGCCAGGGTGGTGCTCTGGACCTGGCGATGGGGGAGGTGCCATGCCAGACTCCCCAGCCCTGCCTTCCAGCCAGGGTGGTGCTCTGGACCTGGCGATGGGGGAGGTGCCATGCCAGACTCCCCAGCCCTGCCTTCATGCCCCCCCTTTCCATCAGCCCCTCCTCTCATTGGTAGGACTGTGCCATCATGGGCTGGTAGGAAGCCGGTAACCGATCTGACTCACCACACGGGGTCTGAAGATAAGGGTGTTAGAGGCGGGTTAGTCTATGCGATGATGCATATACCGCTGTACAATATTTCTGATTATACCTTAATAAGAAATAGAGATTAACAAGAGTCGAAGAGACACTTATTTTTATCGCCCTGTACCTTGTTGTGGCCACTAACGGACCATATGTATATGTGGGTGAGGCTGGGTGGACAGCGTTTTTCTAAAACTTACAACTGTTCTAAAGAAGGAAATTTAGAAATAAACCAATTTACAATAAAAGCTAATGGATTAAAAAAAAACCACAGTATGTCTTCAAACTTAATTATTTTGAGAACGTTTAAGTAAATTGTCTTGTTTTTTGTTTTTATAAACTGGCATGATAAATACCCGAGCTCGCACGCAGCCCAAACATTCAGCAGTCTTTCGGCCAGGGTGGTGCTCTTGCCCGGTGGTAAAGCCAGGATGACCCACCCACCCCGCCTTTGCGCCATCATCCGGGGGCACGCCTGCCTTTACAGTGCTGGACCATCGTGGAAGTGGATGCCTTGAAAGAGAAACATCTCATCACCGGGGATTTTCACGTTGAGGCTGAAGTACAATAATTTTGTGTAAGCTGAAGATAATTTGTTTACATGTCCGCTGAAGCCGTAGAAAAGGGACTGGACCTTTTGGCAGCATGTAACAACAGTTAGTTTATGTCTTACAATGAAATCAAATATATTCTGGATTTATTATTGCAGCTTATTTTTTTGTAAAATAAAGGACTTGTAAACAAACCCTAATTCGCTTTTGTTTACCATTGAAAGACATTTTTTATGATGTGGTATCCTCCTAAGGGTTTTGGAGAAACAAAATCATTTCATGTCTAGTTAGCTTGTCAGTTTGACTCCCGTTTCTGTCTTTTTATTCTTTCTGTGCGTACGTGCGTGCTTGTTTGTGTGTGCGAGTGTTTGTGTGAGTATGCGTGTGCGTGTGTGTTGTTACATATTACAATTAAGAACCTAGGTTTGTAGTAACCATCAGGTGGTGGTGCTCTTGCCCAGTGGTGAAGCTATTCCAGAATCCCCACCCCGCCTTCCAGCCTCATATGCCTCTTAGAAGAAATTTAAATTATTGTTTCTGCTTGCAACTGAGTTTTGTAATGCGATGGGTATGTTTCCTTGATTGCTTGGTCATGTGTTATAAACATATGAATGCTAATGAATTAAAAAAAACTATATTTACAATACGTCTTCAACGTTTCAGTGAAGTGTCTTTTTTTTTGTTTTAATAAACTGCCATGATAAATAAGATAATTTTAAAAGATAGTTGCTGACGCTTTTTTTCCCATTAGAGATGTTGGTAACTCTACTTTTTAATCACAGATTAGAGAGAGGAAGCTACCCAGACAATGTCTGATGATATTTATCCACTTTCAAGCCGAATCCCCCAGCCTGGCACTGGGTTCGACTCCCCACCCGGCCCTCCGGCCCTCCTGGGCTGGCCCTCCCTGCCATCAGCCCCTCGCCACGCGGCCATCATGAATTATTGCAAATGTCAAGGAATTAAGAAGATATACAAAAGATTGCGCAGCTCTTTGCTTTCTGTGTGTGATGAACTTCATTGCATTAAAGCACATGTCGCGTACCGCAGTCTCGTCTTTTATTCCTTTTATGTTAAGTACATGTTCATCGTACAAGACAGTGTACATCAGTGATGCCCAACCTTTTTCGGCCTGCGGGCCATATCCATTTCGGACAGCCGTGTCGCGGGCCACTTCACCGCAAAAATACAAAAAAGAAAAAAAAATAGAGCAGATACCATTTTTATTAGAAACAAGTTGTTCTTACCATTAATTATGTAGTAATTAGTGGGATTTTTGAAGTTGTTTACCCGAAACCAACTTCTGAATGTCCGGTGCAAGAGGCCCGAGATTAAACTATCGATACCTTCATCTCATTCACCCTCTGTCTGTCTGTCTGTCTGTCTGTCTGTCTGCCTGTCTATCTTTCTGCCTGTCTCTCTGTCTGTCTGTCTGTCTGTCTGCCTGCCTGAATTTCTGTCTGTCTGTCTGTCTGTCTGTCTGTCTGTCTGATTGAAGGGACACTGTACAGTGATAACTAGACTCCTGGTTTCTGACCTGCTGACCTGTAAACCGTATCGCCCAGTTATCGAAGACATATGTACGACTAAATATCATTAAAAAAAAGTGCTCAAGGTTTGTGGATGAGTTGATAGACTGCTATCTCCTGTCCACAGCAGCGACACCGTTAGTATAAGAGGTGGTGACAGGCCAGGACTCACTCACCTGTCCGGTGCTCACCTCAAGACGATGGCGGCCATGTTGTGTGTCGTGGCTTTGCTGTGGGGCCTCGTGTCCTCCAGTCCAGGTCTGCTTCACTCTTTTTCTTGTAACTTTTTCTGTCTTTTCTCTCCTTCTTTAGCCTTGCCGGATCTCATCTTTCGTCTTTATTTTCATCGCGGCTCTTCACTTTATCTTCGTGGTGTTGCTTCCCAGCGTTGTAGTCAGTGAACCCACAACTTTGACCTCAGGATAATTATCGTGTGGTTGACCTGAAGCTTGATCAGCACAGCGGTTTGGAGCTGATCGATGTTTGAACCACTTGTAAAGGACACTGTGCTGCTGCTGTTTAATACAAAACTACTGAAGCAGACGAAAGGAAACGTGTTAAGCGTTAAGTACTGAGTAGGTCAAAGTTCACTGTAACCCGACTTCGCTGTGTTCACACTCTGTGAACATTGAACCTTCATACGTGTGTTGGTCGGCTGTTACAGTATCCTCGGTCACTTGTCACTAAGAATCACATTTTATAGGTTTTGTAACTCATTTTCACACACGCCTGCTCGCACTCATGTACATGCACACACGCATTCAAGCTCTCTCTCTCTCCCACACACACACAGACACACAAGCACACACGCAGACGCCTCCATTCCTAGTCACTAACTGTAATGGCGGAGAGAGTTTCACAGTCACAGACCTCTTATCGCCGGCAGTCAGCTCTGGAGTCGAGAGTACTCACCATCAGGCTACAAAGACTCCACATTCAAAATTAATAATAATCATGAGAAAACTGCATAAAATATGAAATATGTTAATAAAATATGTTGGACGACCATCTTATCTCTCTGTGTGTATAGATTTTTCAGTATACAAACATCAATCAATCTTTATTGTTGTTTCCTGATGACTAATTGTACACACAGTCCTGATGGTGGAACATGACAGTCTGGGGAGATAACTCTGTACCTACGACAGCCATACACAACAAAGTCTGTTTCTTCTCGCAGTCGCAAACAACGGTCGACAACTTTTACGGAAACTGGAGGCGACCAAGGAGCGAGCTTCATTGCCGGTTATCTTCACCATCGACCCCAGCGGCAACTACAGGTACACACAAGGGAACGACACCTGGCTGCAGGGGGCGCCACTCTCTCTGTACACCGACGGGCAGAAGCATAGCACGGAGGATGGCTCCATGAAGCTGGTAGCATCCTACCAGGAGGTCGGGTCCGATAAGGTCGGCCAGTGGAGGTCAACATGTTTTCAGTACTTGGTAGGGTCAGTCAGGTACTTCGACGCATGCGCAAAGACCTGGGTTAATCCTCAACTTCCTGTCACCATTTTCCAGCAGGTTAGTATGATGAGTTTTAGCAGTGTGTTGGCTGGGTGAAAGGTCGTCGAGTTTGATGATCACATGGATAATCTCTGTCCACGTTTACGTGTTTATCGAGGTCGACGACTGTTGGTCAGAGGTGGGATGGGGGTGAGAAGGAATGTAAGGAGAGTGGAGAGAGAGAGTGTACTGAGCCCGTCCCCTAATGATGCATGTCTTCCAGCGGTTTGTCAACGGAACCTCGTCCTCGTACACCGGAAGTACCCAGAGCGTGCTCTCGGCGTTCCCGTCATTCCAAGTTCCCAGCCAGGCGAGCGGCTTAGCCTACCTCAGTTTTCAAGGCCCCATGTTTGGCAGCGACTACAAGATCGGCAGGTGAACAAGATTAACCATCAACATCAATCCCCAATCATCAATCATCAATCATCAAACATCATCAATCCTCAATCCTCATTCATCCATCATCGACATCAATCATCGACATCAATCATCGACATCAATCATCATTATTATTAGTCATAGCCGTCATCATCTTACTCACCGCTCTACCACTTCTCTTGTCACCTCAGGTCTGTCTCAAATGACAAGCTGTGTCCAGTATGTTCATGTGTAGCAGAGGTCTGCTGCAATTAGCTCAGTAGAATTGTTTCACAACAGCCAAACACATCCTACCTCCTCCTTGGAGATGGAAAAGACTGTTTCTGTCAATCTGGTGAGGATGGACAATGAGTGGGATTGACATGGCGGTCCCCGTGGACACCACGCAAGAGAAATAAGGGTAGCCCGCTCCCCACCCTCGTGTCGTCTGCTTTACTTATATCACTGGACTAACCGGCATTCTTTGGATAGGTCAGCAGAGTGCACGAGTGCAACTATACATTGCGTTTATACTCGGTATATATAAACTAAATATTTATTATATATTCGATATATGAGATTATGAACGATATCATCGCAGTTCATACTATTAAACATTATTTTTGTTTACTTGCTATATTTTGCACGGCACTCTATCCATAGTTTATCACGTGTCATTACATATGCGTAGTGACATGCGCACTGAGATCCACAGTGTGAGCACGTGTTTGTCTGAGCAAAACTGTGGAATGTTCACTCAGTGACTCAATGATGTCACCAGGTGGCAGGTGGGGCAGGTGAGTCTGGCAGGGGGACTCGAGAGTGGGCCCCTGGCAGTTTTTGACCAGAATGGAACTGTGATCATCACCTCGCCCTTCTCTGGTGTAAGTACACTCTTAGCAATCTATCCATATATGTAAATAACAATATATATAAATACGCCCTTCTATTAATTTTATTAACGCCCTTCTATTAATATATGTAAATAACAATAATTTCTTTTAAAAATTATTCATAAGTTGTAAAAATTGTCAAATTTCTTTATAAAAATTTACCAACGATACAAAAATACGAACACGAATATGTATAAAATGTTTATGTAACATCTTGCTACCCTTTTATCCTTGCTTTTTCCTCTCTCCCTCTCTCTCTTACAAACACACACTCATACAGAAACCACTTAATTGCTTATCTCCCCTGTGCCTGACGTAGTTTGTATTTGAGAGTTATCTCGCCTACTAGTGGCAATTATTAACTACATTCTTTTCGACCCCACAGTTCATGTCAGCATCCTGCAGCATGGATAATCAGTCTCGTGTCAGCTGGGGTGTCATGAGCGGGGTGGACTCGGTACCCATCAGATACCAGTATGAGACCATCGTCTTCACAGGCTACGAGGGCTTAAACCAGGTCACGTGAGGTCACGTCCGGTGGACATTCTTTTCAAATGCTAACTGCCAGTGCACCAAAATGAGGCTTCAAGATTCTCGACTGTCATTTCTGCAAGCAGGAGTGTTTGTGTGTGTGTAAAGGGTATGCTAATTTAAGCTCACAATGAGTGGGTATATGTAAATATGAGTCAAGAGATGCTAATTCAAGCTCACAGAGCGTTGAGAAAAAGGGGGAGACAATAGGGAAAATAAGTTCAACATCTTGGTAGGAATCGATCATTTATCGCTATTTTCGTCATTCAGACTTGTCTTTGTTGTTCTTAGGTGTTCGCCGACTGGGGGCGCTTCATGCGATTGTACTACGACAAAGACGATACGTATCGGAAAGCTGACTTGACGTTGAACTACGTGGGGTACTGGACAGATGGCGGTGAGTCTTCATTCATTTTGAAATGTTAAGGTTGGCCGCATAGCCTCGTGTCAGCCATCAACAGTAAACTGAGGGCAGACAACTGACGAAGTGCTTTCTCGTGTTTTAACAATGACATGTCTCACTGACTGACTGACTGACTGACTGACTGACTGACTGACTGACTGACTGACTGACTGACTGACTGACTGACTGACTGACTGACTGACTGACTGACTGACTGACTGACTGACTGACTGACTGACTGACTGACTGACTCCACTCCACTCCACTCCACTCCACTCCACTCCACTCCACTCCACTTCACTTCACTTCACTTCACTTCACTTCACTTCACTTCACTTCACTTCACTTCACTCACTTCACTTCACTTCACTTCACTTCACTTCACTTCACTTCACTTCACTTCACTTCACTTCACTTCACTTCACTTCACTTCACTTCACTTCACTTCACTTCACTTCACTTCACTTCACTTCACTTCACTTCACTTCACTTCACTCACTCACTCACTCACTCACTCACTCACTCACTCACTCACTCACTCACTCACTCACTCACTCACTCACTCACTCACTCACTCACTCCTGTTGCCGAAGCCTCCACTGTATGTTGCCAAAGTCGTCAAAGTCGTTGCTATTTAGGTGATCGCTGCAGTGACAGACGTGGTTCTTTGACCGGAAGGTCAGGTCCCGGTAGGTGATGTAACTGCTGACGTCATTACTTACAGGTGCTTACTACTACTACGCTACGGAGCCGGACAAGAACTACGAACAGACGCTGCTGGACATCAAGAGCTATGCTGACACCCTCAAGGCTCCCTACAGGTGCTGGGTGATGGTGTGCGTGTGTGTTGGGCTGTGTGTGAGTGTGTCTGCACGTGTGTGTGCTGGACCGCGTGTGTGTGTTGGGCTGTGTGTGTGTTGGGCTGTGTGTGTATGTGTGTGCTGGGCTGTGTGTGCACGTGTGTGTGTGCGCGTGCTGGTCTGTGTGTGTGAGACAGAGATAAGGGATACATACGTACATTTCCGGAAAGGGCAAGGGAGATTACTTCACTAGGCCCAGAATTTCTTCTAGCCCCCTCCCCGCCCTTTGCTTATCACAAGCAGCGCAGGTCTGAGAGGGCGCATCAGGATGAACATCAGTCGTGTGTTCCTCTCTTCCTCCTCCATTTCCATCCACAAATCCTCAGCCACCTGTAACATGGCCTGTGAATAGCTTCCCTTGCTAAGGTAACTTGAATAACCCCAGAGGTTGTCTCCCATACACAACATAGCGCCTCAGTTATCTTACTCCTCCCTTCCCCTCCTCCCAGTCAGTTTTCCTTCTTTTGTGAACCCAGGTGAACATCTTCAGCTCATTCTGTGTGTTACTCTATGTCATCTAACTTTCTTTCCTTGGCCTTTCTATAAACAACAACAACAACAACAACAACAACAACAACAACAACAACAACAACACTGTAGTGTGTTTGTGTTTTGTACACAACTTTAACGTCTTTGCTTTTTTCAATCTCTACAAACAGCGACATCCTTCACGTTGTGAGTAGTCTGAACATGTTGAGATTTCTTATTTCATGTATTTACCTGTAAAGGTGACTATTTGTAGGTACATACAGTACGACAGCTGGTTCTACCCTAAAGGTCCCCACCAAGGTGTTCTCACCTGGACGCCAATGCCAGACATTGCACCTCATGGCTTCCAGTAAGATTTTACTTCTATGCATTTTTTACATTTACAGTTTTGTTGCATCTTGCTAATTATTAATGTATGTGGCTTTAGATATTTATTTCTACTGTTATCTTTCTGTATATCTCTAGTTTAGTTGAGTTGTTTGAGCTGCTTGTTGCGACACAAGCTCTTTTCATTCTGATGCTTTTCATGTGTGGTAGATATTTGGATGAGTAAGTGTGACTTTCATCATAATTTGTATTTAATCAATATATATATATAAATAAATATATTTCAGCTTGAAATTTCACTCCATTTTAGCTTTGCTTTGGTCACACTCTGTGTTCAGTAGTTTATATCAACATGCGCTAATTATAGGTCTACCCAAACTTTAAATGATGATTTCAGTGTTTGTCCATATTTTCAGTTAACTTGCATGCTAATTCCAGATTTACCTTTATTTTGCAAGTATGTTTACTTGTTACTACAAGTCTACCTTTTGTGTACAGATCTCTCAGACTATTCCTGTGTTAATTATATATCTACTCATTCGTCAGGTATGTTTTCAACAAAACCCAGTGGCCCGTTGCAGCACATAACCGATGGTGGTAAGTGTCTCCTTGAAGTTAACGCGCACACACACACACATGCACGATGGTGACGTAACGAGGGTTATATCGAACATGGTCTTTTGTGTCTTTCTCTCTCGCCAGTGGAGGTGAAGTTTTTAATGAGAACGGTCGGTCTGTTGAAATTGTGTACAACTCTGGGTCAGTCACTGGTAAGTAGCCCTCGGTATATGTAGTGATTAAACTGTATTAATGTTGTGAGTCCATTTAATGTGTCCATGTAATGTGTGTCCATATATTGTGTCCAGGTCCCCCTGACACCATATGCCAAGCAAAATGGCGGGAAGTTTGACTTCATCGTCGAGAAGGAATATGCCATGCCACAGGATCTGGTGAGTGGACGAAACTCTAGACATGGACTGTCACTGTCAGTAAAACTCTAGTCATGGACTGTCATGTCAGTGGAACTCTAGTCATGGACTGTCAAGGTCAATGAAACTCTAGACATGGACTGTCATGTCAGTGAAACTCCAAGAATGGATTGTCTGGTTACTAAAACTCTAGACACACGGACTGTCATGATTGGTGAAGTTGTTTTTGCCAGTCCAGCTCTAATCATGGACTGTTCTGACCAATGACCCTCTAGACGTGGACTGTGGTGACCATTGAACTACTGCTGATGCGGAAACAACTTTTATCTTTTTTTGACGATAATTGTGCTTTGCACTAGTGTTTGTTTATTCCACATATCGTTGTTATTATTGTGGTTTGTTGTCCTCTGCTATGTCACGCACTCATTGGTGTGTTGTCATGTCTCACTCACCCACATCGTGTTTGATGAGCTCATTTCAAGCACTTTCTGTCTTCATAGCATGTACACTTTGTTTTCAGTCTTTCTGGCTGTACCTGTTTGAACAAGCGAAAACCTGGGGCCTGATAGTCTACGAGCAGGTATCCATCTCTTCCTAGCTTTGTTGCCTTGTGTTTACTCACCTGACAGGTGCACAACCACAAATACCGATGCGGTCAAAATAACATTTCAATGTTCAAGGCACATTGTGACACAGGTAGAGAAACCAATTAGTTGATTAATTAATTACATAGTCCAAGCTATGGACCAGAGCTGACTAACAAACCGTTTACTGACTATTCTAGGACTGGCTGGACACTGAGTTTACCGACGTGCACGCCTCGGTGGCGAGTGTGGACGTGGCCAGGACGTGGCTGATGCAGATGGGGGAGGCAGCGCGTGCTGTGGACGTCACCATCCAGTACTGCTCAGCCAGCCCCCGCCACGCGCTGCAGGCCCTGGAGATCCCTGTCGTCACGCAGGTAATGACGGTCACGTGACCACAGCGGGACTTCACCTGTCCCCAGAGACTTTGGACTTTACCGGAGCGGGCAGACATGCGCAATAAATGTATCCAGTGAATTGAGTGTAAACATTTGTTGCTACACAAGTAGATATCAGACATGTGGACAGTGTGACTGTAGGACCGTAGGGTTACACTGTTACACAGTTACAGGTTCCTCCACATGTAGTCAATGTAACACAAGGTCCCTACACTCAACTGTTTTGTCTACTGAGCAAGCAGGCGTGAGCACTCAGGTTATACAAGTGTCAGCTCACAACAACCGGATGTTGCTCGAGACCACCACACACAAGACTCAGAACGCAAACTCGCTGTGTTCGAATCCCAGATGACAGTTGTGTGGAGTAGCAGAGCACCAGACTCCAAGATGAGGAATGTTCAAACTCTTTAACGGTCTAAACTTGTTCACGTTGCAGGCACGCGCAAGCCGAGACTATCGGGCCGGAAGTGACCAGTGGATGATTGGCGTGACCTCCATCTTTGCTGACGCTGTGGGAATCGCTCCATTTAAGGATACCTTCTGGACTGAGAGAGTTCAGCCGGGAAATCGTTATAGTAAGCTGCAATGAGTATACTAGCCTGGCTCCACGTGGTCCCAAGGGCAATATTTAAAAAAAAAACTTTTAACGTTTTCCTTTAGTTTGTTTGTGGCCTGTCAGGGTTTTCTTGCTTTGAGAACCGTTGGTCGTTGGGGGTTGGGGAAGGTGTTAGAGACCTCACTTTTCCCAATGGCCATGTCCTCCCCCTCACTGCCCTACCTTCCCCAACCCTCTGTGGAGTCAGGTACCCATTAGCGCCAGTTGGGAGACTGGAGGAAGTTTGTTGAGCTCATCGGGGATTGAACCAGCGCCTCTCAGTTCGGGACGCCAGCGCTCTAACCACTCGACTACCCGCTTCCCCAGTTTAGCAGTAGCTGACTGAATAGCAAACACATTTTGAAATGCTGATATGGTGTTAGCATCAGCCCCATCACCTAGTTTCATGTAGTACTTCAGTGATTTGAAAGTTATTTAGTTATTGCAAGCAGTCAGTATCACTGATTGTTGTTTTCAAGATTTGTCCGAGACTAGAACAAACCTCCAGGTGGCTGTGTCTACCCTCAGTACCGGACCTGTGGGACCAAGTGACATGATTAACCACACGGACATATACGTGCTTATGCAGTGAGTCCTCAGCTTATGTAATAAGAAATAAAGTATACAGTATACAGTATACAGTCAGTATTTTGCTCTTACAGCAAGTACTCTCCTTCAGTTAACTACTCAGCTCATGTTGTAATTCTACCTGTAAGTTCACTGACCCCACACTGGTGAGACCAGGTCATGGCAGGACTGAGGTCACTCTAGAAAGTTTGTAAATGTTAAGTGTCAGTGTGAATGCTTCAGCTGCGTGAGTTCTTAGAGACTAGTAGTACTGCTGGGTTACTGGTGCACCCCGTGTACAGTCTGACTACTAGTAATGGGGTTACCATTACAGTATTACACCCATGTACACTCTGACTAGTAGTACTGGTGGGATTTGTTACTACACCTGTGTACAGTCTGACTACTAGTAATGGCGGGGGGTTACTGCCAATCAGCGCGTGCTGAATGTTGGGTAGCTAAGTTCATGACCCTTTAGTAGCCTGTCGCTCTACGTCCATCAGGTGCTGTCGCGCTGACGGGAAAATCCTACAGCCTGACAAACCAGCCACGGCCATCGACAAGCAGCTGTGGCAGGTGAGGAGAGCTACGGGAGTGATGTCACTTTAGCTGAAGCATACATGTCGGTTTTTGTGATAAACTCTGTTGTTACGTACACTAACAATAATTTGCAACTACTATGTATAGTTCATTTTACCTGTCATACATCGGTTATGTTTGTTCGTTCGTTACTTCTTTCTTTCTGTTAAAAGCGTAAAAATAATGTTTCAACATGCATTCTATGCCTATTATCTCGGTCCTTTGACAGGCGGCGTGGCCCGGAAGTGGACCTGTGGGACAGGTGTGGACCACCTACACCACCATCGGCTCGGACACCTTCGCCTATCCTGGCAGCAGCCATGAACTCGTCCTTTGACCTTTCCCCTTCGGATGCAGGCTTCAGCTTTGTAAGTACTCGGTTTGAGGCACACAGTGCATGAAGACACCAGCGAGCGGATGATCTCTTCATAGCAACTTAGACTGCCACACATTTTCCTCCATTAACGGCTTTGCATTTATCAGTACTCAATGAGTCGGTAGTGTGTGTGTCTGGGGGGATGAGGAGAGGTCAAATCCACGCACCTCCCACGAGTAAAACTAATATTTATTAGTAGGTTCTGATCAAAGCGAGTTGCGACTGGCAGCCAGTGAAGATGGCGGAGGAGGGATGTGGCATGGCTGGCTTATTGCCTTCAAGAATATTAAGAAGACAATACGAGTAGTAGTATTTTGAGCCTCAGTTTGTCCACTAGACGGTTAGGGAGATGAATAAAAAGTGGCAGTAATCCAGCCGTGACAAAGCAGACATGACTGATTGCACATTGTGATATAATAATGTTTTTACTCACCACACACTCTAAACAAACACTATACACACTCTATACACACACTATACACACTCTAAACTGTACGCTGGTTTTCGTTGCATGAACCATAATTATTTCCATGTTGTCCTCAGTTTGATCCAAGGGCGGTAATCGCCCGCAGTCCGCTCTACGCTCGCCCTGTGTTATCTCCCTTCTCCACCGAGTCGCCCTTGAAGATCAGTGAGCAGTGTACAGGCGACACCTTTTGTTTGTACTCCACCAGCCCCGTGTACTATGTCGGGTATGTCACTGCTTCCTTCCTTGTCTCCTGTCTCCTTGCTGCTTACCACAGACCACAGCTCATACCACACTATGAGATTACACAGAGCACATTATCTCATTATCACAGACCACATTATCTCATTACCACATTATCTCATTACCACTTTACCTCATTACCTCATACCGTCTTTCGTCAAGTTTGATGTGAGTCACGACACATGGCGTGTTACTCAATTCACTGGATCGTCCCTCCACCCCACCCACATCTTCCATTTTATCTTCTTTGATTCTGTCCCTCGCAGGGGGTCGAATGAAGTCGTCATCTACGGCGAAGAGGGCAAGTTCGTGCCCATGTCACGTGACCGCGTGCTGGACATCAACGTGCTGTCCGACAGCATCGAGCTGGTGCTGGAGGGGTCCGTAAGGGAGGACCTGGGCTTCAGTTATTTTTGGAACAACGTCTTCTGCACGGTGTTTCCCACCGTCCGGACCGGAGGGGACAGTTGTCGCAAAGCTGACGTCACATACCTGTCTTGACCTGTAAAGATGGGGGCCTACCCGTATAGAGCCTGAGGCTTTGGGTGCGACAAAATCAAGCATCGAGTATAAATGTTGCTTAGACTCATGAGAGTTCTTCGTTTCCAGTCAGCCTAAAGTGTATAATTAATGTGTATGTGTACACCTATATCACGTGAGCAAATAACTGTTGTGTACACAGAATAAAGTGGAGTTTGGAGACTGGATTTGTATCGTGAGTTCATTCCGACATAATCTGTTATCCTGCGACCATTAAAACGGGACCTGTGAAGATACGGCAAATAAAGTATGATGAAAGTAAAAACACGACATGTCATACCTCAATATAATGTCTTGTGTCAAACCTCAACATAATGTCTTGTGTCATAATTCCACATGTCTATAGCTTTATGTCTGGGAAGCTACAATTGTAAACAAACAGTTGTGTGCCGCTACACTCAGTCTATACAACAACTTCGTTTGTGGGTGGTCAGGGGTGTGGTTGTAGTCGTGGCTGTAGCTGATCTCAGTGCCCTTCATGTCAACACCACAACGACTCCACTATCATTGTGTACAGGTTGTATTACATCAGTAGTCTTGATATGTCTGGATGACAAGCACGAAGCGAACTTGAGCACCTGTCAGGACAAATATAATCTCTTAGCTGACCTGAGCTTTTGTTTTTGAATCTTTTTTTAAAAAAAAAATTCAAGGATGCGAGTCCTCTGTTAACCTTTTGTCAGAGATCAGATAAGGCTTTAGTATATATAAGGATATGTCCCATAATGTAACTCACTTTTACTCACTTTGTCTTTCCTCTCGCCATCATCAATAAGAAAACCTTGCGGTGTTGGCTTCAGGGACACAAGATGCTGACGACACTCTTCATCGTGTCTCTGTGCAGCTTAACGAGCGGAAGTCCAGGTTCGATATGCATTTTTCTTGGAACTTCTATTTTAATACGAACAAATATTACTGTTCAATAACAAATAATACAGCTGCATGAAAAGAAAGGGACATAGACAAAGGAGAGGGCAGTGAGGGGAGACCACTGAGTCAAGTGACGTCACTGCCACGTGACTCCGAGTAATTGCGACCTCACGAAGGACGAGAAGAGATGTGAACGGTCAAGAGAACCAGAGTTAAAAAACTGCTACTACTCATTATACGAACAAAAATCAACAACAAAAATATGATCGGCTGCGCTTCAAGTGATTTAACCAAAGACGTGTGTACATGTGGACTGCTGTCTGTCTGCCGAGACCAACGCTTAGCCTCTTGCCAAGTGATCTCGTTGTTAGTCTCGGCGAGCCTAACAAAGAATGTGACTAAACCGGAAGCTTTCTTGTCTAATGACTCGTTTTAATAGTTAACTGGAAAATAAATCGTCTGCCAGCAGTCCAGGGATATTAGTTCGTGATATAACCAATGACAGTGATCCGGACATTTACAAGTCTAGTGTTCACAATATTTATAAGCAACAATAGAGAGCTGAGGGTAGACCTATCGCTTACTGTACACCTAGTGATGTGGGCAATAATAGTGTAGCTACAGAGTCTACAGGGGCACAAACTGGATCATGACCCGGTTAAGAAGTATGTTTGCTCGAGTCATCGTCTATCAGCTTTATCAGTGTCAGTATCTGAGGACTGACAGCGCCACCAACAACCCATGTTGCTTGACATCAGCTGGACAAGTACGAGAGAAATGTCCAGAATGAGCACAAGTAGCAAAAAGGTAAAAACAGAAGTTCAAGATTGGCAGTTTCTAAAGACGACTGCAAGGAAGAGCGGAATGGATCCGACAGCGATGACGAAGACGACGATGATAATGACAATGCGTAGTTGATTTTGTAGCCGACAGTATCGATGTTGACAGTTTTCTTTCATGTCTTATCGTGTCTTCAGTCTCCAGCAGCTCCCAGGAAGTAGGGCGGGGAACCAGGGGAACAGCGCCGCCGCCTTTCGCCTTCAACCTTGACCTGCAGGGTCACTACAACCTGACGCAGGGGCACAAACTGTGGCTGGCAGGCGCACCTGTCTTTGTACACACCGACGGCCACAACTACACCACAGAGAATGGATCGCTGAGCCTGGTCCACACCCAGCATCACCAGGGGCGGGACAAAGTCGGGCAGTGGGTGTCCACGTGCTTCCTGTACCTCGCTGGCAGCAGACATTTCCAGACATGCGCAAAGTCCTGGACAAATCCGCAACTTCCGGTTGTCATTTTCCAGCAGGTACGATCACATCACTGTAAGAAAAAATAGTGTGTCGAATTTAATTCTTTCTTCAAACGCACGAAAGTTGAAATATTGAATTCATTACTTCGCAAAAAAAAAAAAATAAATAAATAAAAAAAAAAAAATAAAAATAAAATAATAATATTTATTATCTGCCAGAGGTTTGTCAACGGAACAGCGAAATCATCAACAGGAAGTGTGGAGGGGGTTATTTCCGGTTTCCCGTCATTCAAAGTTCCACAAAACGATTCGGGTCTGGCCTACCTCAGTTACCAGGGCGGAATGTTTGGAAGTCATACCAGGACAGGCAGGTAAAAGCTAACAGACTGACTGAAGGTATATTTCTGTGACTGGAGGAATATTTCTGTGGGCCAGAGTAGAAATGCGTTATTTCTTTCCTCATCATTTTTCCTCTTTATCCTTATTTTCCACGCAGTTTAAGAAACCTTTTCAAAAGTGTGGGAAAAACCAGAGACGGAGTTTGTGAATCACTACTCTGTGTGAGATATATATATATTGAATACATTTCACTAGATACATTTGCACCTCTCCTCCCTAGCTACACAGTGGCAGTAACAATGTAACACAGTCCGTTTGATGATCCAGAAACAGTAGGTTTAATGATATGTTTGACATAAGTTGTCGCACAATGTTCAGGTGGGACATGCAGCACCTCAGTTTATCAGGAGGTATTATGGGCGGACCTCTGGCCGTGTTTTGATCGCAACGGGAGTGTGGTTATAATTTCACCATTCTCAGGGGTAAGTTACAAATTCCAGAAAGACCCTTGTCTTTAGCGGACACGCACACAAACACACACACCAACACACACACACACACACCACGCACACACACACACACACACACACACACACACACACACACACACACACACACACACACACACACACACACACACACACACACACACACACCACCCATGTGATGACAGGAAAATAGTGTAAACCAACTACATCTGCAAACCAATGTTTTTCCCTCTACCCATCCTAACGGAATTTCTGACATTTTGTTGTGTTTCCTCCTCACAGTTCATGTCTGCATCTCGCAGTGTGGACGAGCATCACCGCGTTAGCTGGGGTGTCATGGGCGGGGTGGACTCTGTGCCCGTCGGGTATGAGTATGACACCATTGTATACTTCGGCTATAAAGGGATCAATCAGGTATGGCGCTCTCCTGCAGAAATTTATTCTTAGTTAAAAAGCAACTTTTTAAACAGTATGGAAAGAACCAATGATTTCTAAATGATTGGGTTTGTCGGACAGACTTCACAACACTGGGATGACTTGCAGGGCGACTCCCAAGTCTTATGGAAAGAACCGCTGT
Organism: Pomacea canaliculata; assembly: GCF_003073045.1. NCBI lineage: Eukaryota > Metazoa > Mollusca > Gastropoda > Architaenioglossa > Ampullariidae > Pomacea > Pomacea canaliculata. Next base: position 1,582,389 of record NC_037592.1, on the reverse strand, counting down.
CTAGCTTTGATGTTACAATTGATGTACACCTGTACCACTGTACTTTCAGGTGTTTCATGAATGGGGGCAGTTCATGCGACTGTATTACAACAAGGATGACAGCTATCGTAAGGCTGATCTCACTCTCAACTACCTGGGGTACTGGACTGATGGAGGTATGGTTTTAGTTGTTTTTTTCTGTTCTTCGTGGATGGCGGTGATGTCCCTCGTACCCCGGCTTTAGTCTTTTACTTTGGTCAAAGATAGCAACACATGTACTGTCGAGTATAACACGAAATGTTCTGGTGATTCTTTGCATCAGTGAGGGTTCATTGAGATATACCATGCCTGCTGACAAGTGATTTGTCAGCGGTGTTGAAAACAACGGGGTAGCAGCATGGTCCATGGATGTTCCCGCTGGGTTGACAGGGTTCTTGTGTCGTCCCCCTAAAAAGATAGGATCCACCCGGATTGACAGGATATGTCATTGCACTCTGGAGCCACCGAAGATGATGTCTCCTCAGTAGGCAGACGACCAACACAAGACCTAGCGAGGGCTGGCACAGGTTCAAACACAACTCTGTCCAGTCAGTGTGGGGTGAACACGTTGACCAACACACGCGAAAACACGTCTCTCCGGGGTCACTTGAGGTCAAGCCTTTGGATTCGGTGAAGCTCTGTCTGGAGCAAAAACCTGTCACTAGTGCCGGGACTATTTTGTGTTAAGTGACACTGGGTTCTCACCAGAAATCTCTTCAGAGTAAATATACTGATCACATACGTACAAATATTAAATAAGAATTAACTTTTTACATTTCTCATGAAGTATGTTGTAAAACTATATTTAAGGTCTGACGTCTTGTCCTACAGGAGCCTATTATTATTATCACAAGGAGCCGCACACGACTTATGAGCAAACTATTTTAGACATCAAGAGCTACGCCGACTCCGTTAAACTTCCCTACAGGTAGGTGTGGTCAGGTGAGCTCTGTGTGTGTGTGAGAGAGTGTGTGTGTGTGGGTGTGTGTGTGTGAGAGAGAGAGTGTGTGTGTGAAGGGCAAGGAGAAAGTGTGTCTGTGTGAGAGAGCGTGTGTATTTGTGTTTTGTACACATGTTCATAGAGTGATTGAGTGGCACATGCTCAGTAAATAAATATTTTTACAGGTACGTGCAGTATGACAGTTGGTTCTACAACAAGAGTGCAGAGGGAGGAGTTCTGACATGGAGACCAATGCCAGACGTTTCTCCTAACGGCTTCCAGTAATGTCAGCTTGTCTGTCTACTCTAAGTACTGTGAATTGACATATCATCAAAATACCATAATCTAGTAAAATATATTGTAGTAGTATTCAACAAGACCATATAATCTAATAATATCACAAGTATTTGTGTTTATATGTCAGTACAACAAATAGAAAATATCTGGAGCTGCCACAAGCTGAACATGTTGCTATCACTGAATAGTCTTTGTTAGGAGTTCATGACAAAGTTTCACATACAACTGTTTTACTTTCTTTTACTTTCATTAGCTTGTGTACAATTTTACTGTTATCACATGTTTTCAAGTTAGTTTTGTTTGTTTCAGCCATGTTTTGTCAAATTTTACTATTTTAAGCATGCTTTGTCAATACTTGAGTCCATCAGACATCTGTGACCAAGTTTGACTGAATCATTGACAAATTTTACTGTTTGATGTATACTCTTCAAGTTTTTCCAAGTTTTTTATTATTTTGTGTAAGCATTGTCTATTTCAGACACATCTTAACAACACCTGCACTGTTTCAGGCACAATTCTTTTAAGTTTTTCATATTTCAGGTATATTTTCAACAAAACAAAGTGGCCAGCGGCAGCACACAACAGATACTGGTAAGTTTCTATGAAATGAAATTTTGTTTCTTTCGTAAAATTGTTCACATGGATTCATATAATGTTCACACATTCACTGTTCACATGTGTTCATATCTTTTTCACGTTTTGTTCCCGTAGCTTGCGGCGGAGGGCGGAAAGCTTAAAATCAGTGTTGGTGTCCGTCTGTAGATGTCGCCACATATACAAACCACATGATGTTGTCATAGAAATGAACTCAAGACACAGGCGACCTCATGCTCCTCTGTCTCGTGCAGGTCACCACACACTCCATATGCTAGACAGAACGGAGGCAGCTTCACCTTCATTGTGGAGAGAGAGCGTCCATCCCACAGGACCTGGTGAGTCACGTGCCCAGCTCCTACCTTCACACGACGACAGCACAGCTACATTCACACGATGACAGCACAGCTACATTCACACGATGACAGCACAGCTACATTCACACGATGACAGCACAGCTACATTCACACGGCCAGGCAGCTCCTGGCCGAGAAAGAACATCACTGTACTGAACCAACCTCCTATTCCACTCAATCCTGCTCCATGGGACTTTCCCCCCAACTCTCAAGGGGATCACCAAGGTGACCTGTTTAAGAAAGCGTGATGAGGCCATCACGAGGGCGGTACCGACGGAGCTGAGAGCATCTGTCACAACGGCTCTACAAACCCAACATTAAACACCACAAGCATGACTTTAAAAAAGTGAATATAATACATTCAATATGTGCAGTGCAGCCGACATGAGATGCTCACACCCAGGCAACACCCCTTCGTACCTGCACACACCCACACACACCCATGAAAATACTCGTCATCCACCCACGGATTCCGTGCTCGTTCAAAAACAAATGTTAACTATACACAGCAGGTGTGTGGCAGCATCCCAGAATAATTCGTTCAGCAGTGCACAAAAGCTTGGCAGAGAAGTGTAGAAAAGTGGAATAGACTCGAGAGGGATTATTTCCAAGGGGAAAGCATGAAGTTGTTTGGAGTGGAAATAAATTGTTTGTGACACCTGTCCCTGTGCCTTTAGACCCACCTCGTCACGTGAGTGCTAATGATGACACATCGTACAGTTAATGTTATTAATAATACACCTTGCATATAGTTTATTGATGACACACCGGGTATTTAGAGAATGTTATTGATGACAAGAGACATTGAAGGTATTTTCTTCCTACTTTTTTCCCTCCTCTGATGTTTTTGTTGCCATGACGACCAACTTGTCGTGCGCCACACTACTAATATGTCGATTGTTTTCAGTCTTTCTGGATGAATCTTTTTGAGGAAGCGAAGACTTGGGGTCTGATATTGTACGAGCAGGTAGGAAATTTGATTTACCAGTGAATGAACACAGAGAGTGAGATAAACACAAGCACACACAGATGAACACACACACACTCGCACACATGAACCAATACTGATGGACGCCCTCAGTTCGAGGCTAAACATACACTACTTGCCTGTTTAAAGCAAAAGTAGACGAGAATGACTAACATAAGGCGATGTCTGCGTGGCAGGACTGGCTGGACCGCGAGTTCACGGGAGTGCACGCGGCGCTGACCTCAGTGGACGTGGCCAGGACGTGGCTGATGCAGATGGGGGAGGCAGCGCGTGCCGTGGACCTGACCATCCAGTACTGCATGTCCTACCCCAGACACGCCCTGCAGACCCTGGAGATCCCTGTTGTCACACAGGTAATGACAGGTAGACACAGGTTAAACCGAAACATGTTGATGAGGTTCGCCTGTAAACTTTGACCTCTAGCCCCTCAGTACGAGAGCTACCCCGCTCTCCTCATTGAACTTCGATGGCTCCTCACTGTTCATGTTCACAACACTTGTGGTTTCTTCCTTCTATCTCTGTGGCTGAGTTAACGCACAAAACGTGCGATGACACCCGAGACTACATCAAGGATACACCAATATAAATTTACTAAAATACCAACAAAAGCTGATATAATGAACGGAATGTCAGTTGTCAGGTGACTTGCAAAGGTACAGTGGGAGAGTGGGAAGTTCTCTGGTACTGTGAGGATAACAGAGAAAAGCGATGCAACAACTGACGAAAGAATAGAGAATAAATCTTTGGTGGAAGTGAACTTCCAGAAAGGTGATTTGACAGCAGTGAACAGTTGTGAATATGACTCTACATATTAAATATGAACCTTGAATATGTCAAGCTGTACAAACCCCAGGTAATGTCAGTAACACAGATCATACACAGTATGTGGGTGGGCAGACAACTTTCAGGAAAAATATTGTTTGTTTGTTGTTATTGTCGATGACAAGTCGTGTCGCCGTGTGATTGTCGAGGGCGGACTGACATCACTGGGTACAAGTAACTGCTCCAAACAGTAATTCCTGACATTGAGACATATTTGTCTGGCATGCACATGGTTGTTGTTTGTCTCAGGCCCGAGTGAGTGAGGATTATCGTGCAGGCGGCGATCAGTGGATTATCGGTGTGTCCTCCATCTTTGCACACGCTTTGGGAATCGCGCCGTTTAAAGACACTTTCTGGACTGGCGAGATTCAGCCTGGCAACACCTACAGTGAGTGTCGGGTACAAACACAGGTACCCGCAATGCTTTTGGTCTAATAAGAAGGTAAAAAGTGTATTTATGAGCAGTTAAGTCTGATACCAAACAGGATACAGAGTATGTATGGGTATAATATTATATTTTGTCTCTCCCCTTGAAGTCTTGTCTGAGAGGTCAGCGAGGCCGAATTTATTTATAGCGCACAAAGACACTGAAACCTGATAATCCAGGTGTGCATGCATCTGAGCATCTGTTTCTAGCACCAACATGGACTGTGAAGACCTTTGTGCCTCTACCTGCAATATGTCTTTAAGTGCGGTGGAGATGTGGAAAGAAGGTTACATAATCGTGCGATTAATATCTTTTCAGATTTGTCGGAGACCCACGGTGAACTACAGGCAGCTGTAGCCACCCTGAGTACAGGGCCTGTGGGGCCGGGTGACAAGATTAATCACACACTAGTGTCTGTGCTCATGCAGTAAGTACAGTGAATCCTCAGTTAAAGTGGATAATTAAATGTCTTTATTAAAACAAAATGGATTTCCAGCCTGGTGAAGTGTCTGTATGTCGTATAAGGAACCATTGTACCAGGGAATGATGGGATAGCTTCTGTCTGCTGTGTCCAACAGGTGCTGTCGTGCTGACGGGAAAATCCTACAGCCAGATAAGCCCGCCACAGCCATCGACAAGCAGATCTGGGAGGTGAGGCCGGGTGTATTGGGTGGGAGGACGAGCTGAATAATGGGGCTGGAGGTGTGTGGGGTGGAAGGAGTAGCGGGCAGGTGTGTGTAGTAGAGGCAGGTCAGGTCAGATTTGCCAGGCGTCCAGCCATTCGTCCCTTTACTGGTACCGGTGTTGGAGGTAAGCACATGGAGAGATGTGGCAGCTGACAAGACCGGGTATAATGCCTCGTTGACGAGGGTGAGCAAGTTTACGTTGGTGATGACCACCCTTCAACGCTGCGTGAAGGACAGTGTTCGACAAGGTATTGTCGGGGTGGTCACGTGGTCAAACCAGACCAGCTTACTCCGCTTGTCAAGCAGAATCAGTCCTGCGAGGAACTTGTGCAGAGGAAACCTGACTATTCCTGTCCATCCTGTTATTGTCGTCACGATCCTGATATGAACACTTGTTGTGGAGCTGCCACCTGTGCTCTCCCTACACACACCTGATGACAGATGTGACCACCTGCCTGTGTCTGTACCAGAGTTTATGGTCGTCAGCTGCTGTCTCTCCAACTCCTGGCTATTTGACCTCCGCAAGTCCCACAGAGTCCCACCGGGGTCAGGTGTGTGGATCGGGGTGGTGAGGAGTTGTGCAGGTTGTGCAGCGAATAAATCCGTGTGACCAGTAAAGGCGACGGTTTTAGTCAAGTATATCACTGGTTATATCCTATTATTTGTCGGAATGTACATGCACAGGGACAACAACTTCGAATGTTTTGAGACATATCAACCATTTGTAGACTGCATTTAAAGAAATAAGATTTGACTGGGAGATTATATATATATGCATCATCCACACATCCACGCACGCGCGTGCACACTCACAGATCTGATGAAGATGGTGTTGTTGATGCTGACAGGCAGCGTGGTCGGGAAGTGGGCCTATGGGCCAGGTGTGGACCACCTACTCCACGATCGGAGCTTCGGATACCTTCGGTATCATCCTAGCAGCGGCCATGAGAAACAACTACAAGCTGACACCCTCGGACGCGGGGTTCGATTTCGTGAGTGTCTGTGAGGGGATGAAGCGTTGGTCAGTTTGTAGCAGGAGGTAGAAGTCTGTTTGTAGATGTGGACAATCAGATGTCTTAACATGTGAGTACATTGGACACGTGACAATGAGAAGTCGGGAGACTGCCAACACTGTTGTAACCACAAGATGGTAGCTAGGGCAACTGTGACATGACAGCAGGTGGGTAATGGTTACTACTGTCACCTAATGACATCACCGTCCTTCTCTCTCCTGCAGTTCGATCCCAAGGTGGTGATGACCCGCAATGCCAGTCACGGTGCTCCAGTGCTGTCTGCCTTCTCCAGTGCCTCACCTGTCAGTATCAGCACTCAGTGTGGACGACAACACTTCTGTCTGTACTACACCAGCCCGCGCTACAGCCTGGGGTCAGTGCCTCCGGTCTCCTCCCGCCTCTGGCAGTTCTAGTGACAGCATTTTTATCTGTTTTACACGAAAACTGCAGTTAGTTCCATTATCCTTCACACAGTCTGCTACATCAGTTATTATCACGTGCATTGCTTGCTCTCTCTGTCTGTAATTAATGTTGATGTAGAGTTCAGTGGGCAATATACCGAGTACAGGGGGATCAGCGCTTTGCACGTGTTGTCATGGCGCATCACACAGCTGTGGGTGTGTCAGCCTCAGTCGAGCTCACAAACACTTCAGTAGACTACAAAGTCACGAGACCACAGCATCATGTCACGTGTACTCACCTCGCCTGTTACAGGGGGTCTGTCGAGGTCGTCATCTACGGCGAAGAGGGCAAGTTCGTGCCCATGTCACGTGACCGCGTGTTGGACATCAACGTCCTGTCCGACAGCATCGAGCTGGTGCTGGAGGGCGCCGTGGGCGAGGTCGTGACCTTTGGCTATTTCTGGAACAACGTCTACTGCAAAGTGGTCGTCGTCATCGGACCGGAAGGAAAAGCTGTCGCAAGACTGACGCGGGATGGCTGTGCGGCACACTAGAACTTTGTTTCTGTTTACTTTTATCTTGAGTCATGTCGAGCCACTCTATACAATGAGATACAGACTATCAGGACGAAAGGAGCTCGGTGATGCTGATGTAGCAGCCCTCGCCCAGTCAGTCACTCGGTGGTCAGTATGACCAGCTGCTCCTTTATTAAGCAGACGACACATGTATGAGAATATTTGGCAGACACCAGGGTAACTGAATAAAACAGGACACAGCACGTGTGGCCTCATTAGCGCCTAGTTATTTGTGTTTATTTTAGTATTTTGCTTAGAACTCAATTTTACTCGGGAAGTGTGCTCAGACAGAAATAAAACAAGAAACAAACCAAGTCCTAGTTACAATATGAAGATAAGAAAAAGAAACTTTGAAAGTTTACCAAAAAGAAACTGGTTGAGCAGCAGCTGGGGGAACACGTGCTCTAGTCTAAAATAAAGTTACTTCTGTGTACACACAGCAAACCAAACTCCACAAGCACTTGAAAAACAACCGCGACACAAACGAAAAAGTTGTTACTAAGATATTTAACAGCAGTGGTTTAGTGGGGACAACCCGATTATTATTTTAATAAACCTTCGTCATGTTTATGTGAAGAGACGTACACAATAAGTATGAACATTATGACTGTCAACAACACTGAGATCCATCGTGTCACCTTGTTTTATTTGTTATTTTAAAACGTCTGTAAACAACGACAGGGAGTGCTTCCTTTCATTGCACGAGGAGTCTGTCAAGCACGCGCACCAGTCTTTGTTCCCTCGCAGCTGTGACGTACCACACAGGCATCGGTGACGTACATGCAGTCAGCTGTGACGTGTCACACACACGCGTTGATCAAATCAGTCAAATCTGGCCAACAAGAAAAAGCCCGTCATCTATCTCACCTGCTTATCTCCCATGCTCCCTCCATGGCTCACAGAACTCGGTCATCAACTTGCTGCAGTTAATTGCGAGCCACTCGTGACCCGAGAGGTCAATCGATGGTGACGTCATCTGACACCGAGCCGCCATGGTGACACATTATCGCGCGTGACGTGAGTGTTGACCTGAAAGGTTCCCACGTGTGACGGTTGTATAACAGTTGATGCAGAGGTTCCCTGTGGTTGGAGGAGGTGGTGGTGGTGCGTGGAGCAGCTCCTCCCCCTATCCCCTCTCTCCACCCTCGACTTTCCGAGAATGAGAGCGACATCTCACGTCTATGTTCAGCCGGGAGGATTGTCTGTCTCACAGACCCTCGTGTAACGCCCTCAGTCATGTCGAACAAAAAAGAAAAAAACCGATTTATTTTCACTGCGAAAGGAATAAACAACACTCGCTACGCGGTGACCTTCACGAGATCGTGATGACACTCGTTGACCCTATGACCCTAGTAACAACAGTCAGGTCCACCGAGACAGCAGCAACTTGAACAGCAGCCAAACGTCCATAATGACAGCAACATTTAACACTCCCAATTATTTCTTACTTCAATTAAACTAAACAAAAGTAATTGCAAACTGAAGCTGATTCGTTAAACTGTTTAGAACGGTTGTGGCATTGAAGTCTTGTCGTCATCTGAGTTTGTTGAAAACGAACGCTGGACAGTTCCAGCCTCCGGCCATGATTGGTGACATGAGCTGGCCTCGAACCCCAGACCACAGACCAGAGAAACATAAACTGTCAAACTGATGAGCCTGTGAAGAAGCCGAGAGACGACTTGAGAGTGTCGACAGGACTCATAAACAGCTGATGAGAATGAATAACGAATAAATCTTGGATGAAATGCTCAACCAGGCACTACACTTGTCTGTGTATTACATTACAAATATTACAGCTGTGTGAGCATTACATTCCACGTAGTACAGTTGTCTAAACATTACATTACAAATATTACAGTTGTCTAAACATTACATTACAAATATTACAGTTGTCTAAACATTACAGTCCAAGTACAGACTGACCAGTTTCCTGTCTATCACGCCTTATCGCAGTGTCTAGCATCATGGCGCAGTGTCTATCACAAGTGTAGCAGGACTTTAACACGTTTCGTTGTCAACTGTCTTCACATCATATTTTTCATCGCTTGTTTGTTTGTTTGTCATTGGCTGGTCGCACCTAAACATAACGTCACATTGACGTCACGCATCGTCACGTCCGGAGCAGGTGGCTGTTGTTGATGACCTCCCATGACCTCAGCGCCATGTTTGAAATGTTAATGAGATGAGAGTAGTGCTGCTAAAAAGTGATTTCAGAGAAATCCAAAGGAGAAGACAATGGCGACCTGTAGGAAGATGTTGATGCTGGTATTCAGGCAGACAGCTTGGTGGGAAGGATTGTGTCACGTGACTTCCACAGTTCCATAGTCCACAGACTCGGCCATCACTCGCTCCCTTTCTGTAGCCCCAGTAAGTGGAATGCCCTTCCTATGTCTTCCTACAGCGGGGATGTTACATGCTTTCCGGTCTGTTCCTTTCTTCCTTCGCCCCCAAGTGATTCCTGAAATCCTTGCGACAACGAATAAACAATTCGAACGCATGTCAACTCTTCGTTTCAACAGAAACAACTTTCTTTCAATAACAAAATCTCCGATCAAGTGTTATAATTCCAACTCATTCTTTCACCGACCGCTACAAAGATGATTACGATGATGATGATGATGATGATGATGATGATGATGATGATGATGATGATGATAAAGAAAAATACACATCCCATACCTTGTCTAGCCACGGTCTCTTTCGCACAGAAAATCTTCACAGCGTTTTTCTACCTCGACGACTTGTTTGTGAATGACAAAAGCTGAGTTCTCAACAACTAAAGGGTTCTAACGAACATTCCATTCAGTCATGAGCTCCTCCACAAGTCACGATAACTATCAGGCATTCCTAGAGGCACAGCCAAGGGCGACAACCCATGCGTCTTGGAATAATCCGGGGCGATAACCCATGTCCCTGCCGCTGCTTACACCTCGTGTTCAAGTTTGTTTACTTGTGGAAACAAACGACTTTGGTGAGGGCTAAGTAAGGTACAACGTCCAATCGTGTGTTGATATCCGTACAGAAACATTCTGCCATCTTCTGCCTCTTACATCCGGTCTCTTGACCTCTGGTGTGGAAATGACCGTTGGCAGCATGGATGACGTTTTCACATGAATTATGCAAGCTGGGACAGACAGACAGACCCACAGACCAACAGCTAAATCTGGATCTATCCAGCTCCAGCGGACTACTAAGCAAAAAACAAAACAAACAAAGGTGATTCGTAAGGCCTAGTTGTCCTAAAAAACTGTGTTTAATGGTTGTTAAAAGTCTGATTAATGTCAAGTGAAGAGTTTGGCGGATGTTGGGGTGCTGACACCACCCTTGTCTGGGGCTCGCTGGTTGTGACGCACGTCACGCTCGGCCAGGCAGGCGTGGAGGTGGGTGTGACGTGCTGCTATAAAATGCTTGGCTGCAGGCAGTGCCGGACACACCGACACCTGGCGGCAAAGGGCAGTAAGAACTTCGGGCCCTTTCTACAAGTGAGTGAGAGAAGAAAGAGAAGTCAGAGAAAGGAAGCAAAGAAAGCAGCCGCACGACACCGAGCGTGAAAATCTCGCGAAGTTTGGACAACGACGATTACCTTTATTTTGCCGCACAGACCCGAAGCTTCACAGTTGTTACCTGAAACAAACCTACCTGACAGGTAAGTCTTTATGTCGTCGTCTGCTAGCAAAGATTTCACCTCCCTGACCTGATGCTCGTCCCCTGTAATTTGTCTAAACACTGTGTTGGATTCCGAGTCCGAGGTGCTACACTACAGAAACATTCTGTCTTGGCTTCTGTTGTGATGGGGGAGGGAACATGGGCAGGTGTGTTGTGGGTACTAGTTCTGTTTAACCAGGTGTGACGTGTGCTGAGTGAGGCAGAGAAGTTATCTGTGCACCTGTACACACCTTGATATTCTGAACTTACAACTGATTTCCTCGCGTTAAAGAAAACAAAAGATCTTTAGTAAACTTTGACCTCATCTATCCCGGCGTTATTATGCGTGTAGCCTTACTGATGATAATGACAATGACAATTCTTTATTAACGAGGGTGGAAGAGTAAGCAAGACATTTTTTTTTGTTTTTTTTAGTTACGTCACAGCCTCCCTCACCCCATTCCCACCCAAATACCAACAACCACTCGACCATCTGGTCATCAAACTGAGGCTGAAATACCGTTTTCTGTGCTTGTTGCTGTGGAAACAGTGTCTAGTTCTTTAAGATCTAGTGATCCTCAGTGGACACGGTGGCCAACCAGCCGACCTTTCTTGTAGCAATGTTGTTCTCAGAAAAGTTGTCACTAATTTCCACTTTGAGAAACTTTGTTCTCCAGTGGCTACAGAAGCTGACAGGGTCAGTGAAGTTGTAAGTGGCACTATAGATACATATAGATATATAAATATATAGAGAAGATACATTAAGGTATAATAGTATGGATAGTAAATATATAGTATACATAGTGTAGACACATAGTATAGACATATTAGAACATAGTATAAATATCAACTAACATATATTTACATAAGCTTGACGAAGAGTTTACCGGAATAAGGAGGAAAGAAGACAGAAACTGGTTTGAGCAGCAGACATCGTTATCTGGCGATGAGGACGACCTTGTTGTGACAGTGACGACTCCTCAGTGACAATTGTTGTTTTGTGTTTGATTCAGGAAGTGGGGAAACAGATGATGGAGGTACGATCCCCAGCACCACTTGTCGTCAAGTTCCTCATCTTGACGCTGAGTGTCGCCCCCTGCACCAGCTTCACCTACCCGCCCCGCGCTGCTTACCCACAGACTGGTGGCTATGGCTACAGGGACAGACAGCTGCAGCAACCAGTTCCAGTTGGCTATCTGTTCTACCCTAACATCATAAGGACCGTGAATTCAGGCTACAACTGGCAGGTACTACAACAGCAGCGACAGCAGCAGCAACAACAGCAACAACAGCAGTACCTGGACCGCCTGCTGCAGTTCCTGTTCGGCACATCCCAGACAGGACAGGAGGAGGAGGAGGCCAGCCAGCAGACCCTGTTCGGCACATCTCTCACAGGACAGCAGGAGGAGGCCGGCCAGCAGACACTGTACGACTTATCTCAGACAGGACAACAGCAGGAGGCCGGCCAGCAGACCCCATACGGCACATCTCTCACAGGACAGCAGGAGGAGGCCGGCCAGCAGACACTGTACGACTTATCTCAGACAGGACAACAGCAGGAGGCCGGCCAGCAGACCCTGTACGGCACATCTCTCACAGGACAGCAGGAGGCCGGCCAGCAGACACAGACGTACGAAGACATCGAGGACCTGATGAAGGCCATCTCTCGTGTGGCAGATGCCATGTACGGCCCCGTGAGCACAACTCCCTCCACATTTGAAGATGACGATGACGTTGAGGAAGAAACTACTCCAATAACTGCTGCTGTGTCCAGTACCACGCAGTCATCCTATAATAATATTAATGATGATGAAGACGATGATGAAGCAGTAGCAACAACTTTAAGCGCTGTCACGGTGTCCAGTACCACACAGTCATCCGATGATGATGATGATGACGACGATGAAGAAAACTCGGCCACAACTCCACTTACAGTTTTGGTGTCCAGTACCACAACGTCATCCTATAATAATGGGATGATGACGACGATGGAGGAGAAGCAACGACAACTCCACTGACAGCTTCAGTGTCCAGTACCACGCAGTCATCCGATGAGGATGATGATGACGACGATGAAGAAAACTCGGCTACAACTCCACTTACAGTTTCGGATTCCAGTACCACAACGTCATCATATAATGATGACGACGATGAAGAAAAAGCGACAACTCCACTCACAGTTTCAGACTCCAGTACCACGCAATCAGAACCCGTTGATAACAGCGATGAAGAAGAGAAAGACGACGATGAAGTAACTACGCTGTCGGAGGTGACTGAGGTCACAACCCAATCCCTCGATTTACGTGACTATAATGATGTTACGACGACGACAACTCCAGTCGTCACAACCTTCGCCCCTGACAGCAGTGACGAGGATGACGACAGCGAGGAGAATGAAGAGACCACTACGACCACCACAGCAACTGCAGCACCTACAGCGTCTGCTGACACAGGGCCTAGTAAGTTCCTACAGTATCTACTCACAAAGTGTCTAGGGAGTTAGTACAGTGTCTCGAGATACGAGCGAGCTAACGAGGGCCCACTGGTGACGTCACAAGAGTAATTAATGCAGCTAATTAACATTGTGTGTCTTCCGTGTCTTCAACATTGGCTGCAGTCTTCATGATGGAACTATATGCTCGTAGTGCATCGTCCTGTAGTTATCTAGATGTTGGGTGACATCAGACAAAGGTGATCCTGTCCTTGCATTGTGTCCGTAGGTGTGTGTGTATATTATCTCAATGTATTTGTTGTAAGTTCGGTGTCAGCGTGTATTTTGACCGTGAGTGCCAGTTTATCTGTTGTTTACATTGTGTGTTATGAGTAGTTGTTTGTACTGTCATTTCACGACTGCTGTCAGTGTCAGTGTCAGTGCCAGTGTCAGTGCCAGAGAAGCTGTTGCATTGTGCCATGATGTCGGTGGTTGTTGCAACCTTGTGTCTGGCCTCACAGAGGACAACGCTCAGCAGTTGCTCTTATTCATTACAATCATCCGGGTCTTTTTCTCACTTTTTTTATTTGCTAGCTTGAGAATTATATAATGAGGAATAAAGGACAAAAAGAAGCCAATCGTCTTGCTTTAATTCTTTACGGATGTGAAGACTGTTTGTGCATAGTTCAAATACTATGTGTCATTAACATACATTTTTTTTTTTTGTATTTTGCTTGGTTCGAAACCCACTCTAACTTGTTTTTTCCCCTCATCATTTTCGACCCAAATACTTGAAAACGCATATGTTTTTGTTATTTTTAATTCGAAAAATATTTGAGCTTTGTAGTTACTGGTTGTTTTTAACTCCCTCAAACTGAGCAATCGAGGGAGACAAACTATCCAGGTGTGATAGCCGTTATGATAGTCGTCAAGGGCAGTTAAACCAAAGCTCTGCCTACAGCCCCGCACTCAAACTCGCCATCAGACGACCAAATCCTCCTGCCAGTCCATGTTGTGGACAAAGTGCAGGACGCCTCTCTGACTACTTGCTGATCACACAGGTAAGCTAAATCCCTGACACTAATTACCTGAGAACACACACTGACAAGGTGTTCAAACTGTTGTTACCATGGACAGACTCTGGACCACCACACAACGGAAACAAATAAAAGACTTTCAAGGAAGGACATAAAAACAACTAACATTGTTTTGTGACCGGAAAACTGCTCGGCTTGCCAAGATGGCAAAGTCTTTGCCGGCCACCGTTAAGAACATGTTGTGTTTGCATCTCATTTAAGCTGGCAATCAAATACCATCTGTCTGCACCTTATCCGCCTGGGTGTATCCCCACTCAGTACGGTGAGAGTACCGCCAGAGTGGCCGAGTGACCACAAGACATCGGCCCACGGTCAGAGTGTATGTTGCCATACTCCAGACTCAAACCAATCACAGTGCACAGCTATGCTAGGTTATGTCCAATGTGGCGACTCGCTTTGTGGCCTTTTGCCATTCAGTCGATGCTGCATAGACCTTGTCATTTTTGTTTGACATAGTCGTGTTCATGTTTTATTGTAATTTTGTGGAGGTGGAGACGTGGTAAACACAAATTTTCTAAATAAAAATTCATCGATACTTAAACGTTGAAGTCGAACTTCCGGTTTCACATTCACGATATCGGGAATGTTTATATTTCTCCTCTCTCTTGTCATAGGAATTCGCTATTATAGGCATCATATATATAGTAAGTAGAGAAAATGTATCTTAATAAAATCACGTCTGCCATCCCCCCCCCCAAAAAAAAAAACAACAACAACCAAAACAAATGCAGGGTTCATAACAACATTGCGTCGTCTGCTGTAAACTGAGGCAGCGAACGATATATATTATATCTGCTTAAATGCTCTTTCAAAGGACCTTTCGAAACGTGTTTAATCATAAGTGCAATTATTTTCCTCCGTCAGCTGTAATTCAATAGCATACATAAGTTAAGAAAATAGATCTGAATGAAATTACTTAAATACTTGGGTCAGTAACTATGGAATAAAAAATGCGTGGGTCACACAGAAATAGTACGGAATAATTACTTCAGGCGTTTTCTTATGTTATTTATTGAGTCCTATTGGGATTATCTTATTTTAACGCAATTGTTTCTCCGTCAGCTTGAATTCACTAGCAATTGATACTAGGGATTGTTCGATTGCCTGTACCCCCCCCACCCCCAACCTCCCAAGTATAGGAAATACTGTAAATGCTTTGAATGTCTTCTAATAACATTAACACACTATTCGTTCACCAATTTTCTCACACAGTTAAAACTTAAATACTACATGATTTACATTTTTAAAATATGTGATAATATATGGCATGAATTTTAATCTTGGAAAATTTCCTGCACTCTGTTATCTATTCAGTTTGGTGAGTAGATGCAGTAATTGTTTTGTCACGTCTATCCATATTTTAGGAGAGAGGCATATGCTGCTTATATTATTACTATATATATATATGTGTCTTATTCTTTTAAAATACAGTGATGCTTCGACACTCCACAACAATTGTCACCCTAGAGATGGTCATATCCGATTGCCTAGCACCCAGGCCCCACCCAACACCCACACTCAGAAATAATATAAATGCATTGAATATGTTTTGGCTACAATAGCATAGCTGTCGCATTTCTCATAACAATGTATAGTATGGCATATATACAAGACAGACCTATTAAATGTTTTCTTCAAACATGCAATTTGATCCCTACAGTATTATAAATATAAAACTGAATACTTTTTTTTGTATCGTTTACTATTTTTGCAATATCATCTGCCTTAATAGCTTTGTTTTAGTGCTGTTGATATTGTCGATAGCCATACTAATGACTATTTTTTAAGAACATGTATATAATTCTTATACTTTTCACTGTTCCTTTTTATTTAACAGTTATTCTTACTGTTTTCCTATTTTTCACATTTAACACTTAATAATGTTTTGTAGTCCATATATAATGACTATATGTATATGTGTTGTTTGTATGTATATATATATAATTTTCAAAAAGCACAATATCATGAACACCAGGGAATATGCTTATTGCTTTAAATCAATGCACACAAAGGGATGCTTTTTAAGCACCATAGTTAAGCATGGTTGAGTGCCAAGCAAGTGGTTGAGCACCAAAACAGAATTTATCATAGTATTTATCAAGGACCAAAATATTTTATTTCTGAGCAGTTAAAGTGCTGAGATACCACTGCATTGTCTTTCTGAGTATGGTTGGCAACCTGATAAGGTGAAGTTTGTGTTTGGCGAAACTCCTAGTTCATGTTGATACTAACAGCAACAAAGGGAGACTGGGGACTAATTTTTCTGAAGCAAAAGGATTTTCACATCATCTGCATTCTATTGTCTGCTCAATTTTGTGATTGGATCCAGCTGCTTTCTGTCACTCTCACTGAGATCTACAGCATATTCTAAGAGTCTGTAGACATTCTAAATATATATTTTCATTTGCGAAATGCTGTTGTAATTGTAGTTTGCAAAGTATTTTATAAGCACTTATCAGACCAAATGAAAAATTGGACAACTCAGCTATTTCGATGATTTTTCATTGAATTGTAGGGTTCAACAGTTATTGGTTAGAGGTACTTTTTTCAGTTGGCAGATTTGTCTCTGCAATCAACAATGTGTAGAAGTAGAAGAAAAAGGATAATTCATTATGGTACTATTGGTGTTATCAAAGACAATGGAAAGTTGGATAAGATTCAAGTGTGATTTACCTAAAAGAGTTCTGGAACCTCAAGGGTCTTTACATTCTCAGAACACAATAAACTCATAATCATTCAGCATGAGGAGCATGAACCCATTAAAATTAAAATATAACATATGACTGTTTAAACCACGAGATAATTTCCAATAGTATCTTCAATGCCACAGGAACTGATTTTCAAATCAGTTCACATCTACAGGCTGTCTTCTCTCATTTATTCTCTCTCTGGCTTTGCATTCTTCTAACCAGACTTCTGTCAATATATATTTGCTAGAATCCTAAACTGACTGCCTTCAGCTTCACCTATTGAAACTTATCTTTTCTCCTCCATGTGTGTGTGTGTTTAGGTATGTGGGGGCATGTGTTTATGAGTTTCTATAAGTGTGCATCATGAATGCATGCATGTAACAAGAAATGGTACTTTATTGATACCGTTATTATTATTCTATCAAGATTGCAATTTTAAGCTTTTATTTGCACATATATTATGGAGGAAACCTAAACGGTCTGTCATCTCAATGGATACCAACTTTGGACATACACAAAATGTGAACTAGGGCTGCAGTATGCAAGGTTCAGTGTGTTTAATACAAATGACAGTTTCAGGGACTTCATCAATAATCACTGCCAAGCAATACCAAAATCTGTCACCAAATCATCACTGAGTAGGTTAATTTAGTGTAGTACATTGCCGTACACAAATAAACTGACATTGATTGTATGTTATTGGTATTGTCTGTGACACAGTATTCTTTTTCTTCATGGGGTTAGCTGTATGAAAATAATTATACTGAAATTAAATGATGATAATTATTATTTCCTATTCTAGCTGCTTTTTTTTATTTTGGAGAAGACAGATGAAAGTACTGAATGGTTACATCACACATATATATATATCTTAAGGTGTGATAAAAATATGTTGCAACAGAGCTGTAGGCAAGCCTTGTATAAGTATATTTAGCCTTCTTTTGTATTTCAACCGAAGTATCCAGAACTGACTGGGCACAAAATATTTTCCTTGAGCTAAGAAATGCATATAATGATCTATTGCTGTGATGATTTGGAATGCTGTATGTGTTCTGTCTTTCTATGGCTGGTATAAGTATAGTTGTTATGTTTGTTCAATCTATTTAGAATCAAATGAATGCACTATTGTAAGGTAATATAAGATATGTCATTTGAAAGATTATGTTGATTTCACTATCGGGGATTTAATAAAAACAAAGCAATACCATGAAAACCAAAATTTGAATGTCTTCCTGTGATGGGAATGTATTCTTTGGAGTGGAGATTGCGTGCGGGCGCTTAAATCGTTTCTCTGGCATAGCACTCCATTACTGTAAGCGCGACAATGTACTTTTATTTGTACATCACACAGCGTGTTGTTACAGTTTGTAGTGTCTTGTGTATGCCTGTCCTAATGGTGTGTGTACAACCCCCATCCTGCACTGCCTGTCATGACCTTGGTATGTAACAATAGGCCAAGCAGGTCAAGGTTGGCTGTTACGTGCGCAGAAGGCGAGTGAAAGGACAGCTTTGGGAGTCGTACTACTGTCTGCAGTCTACAACAATAAAGCAAGCCCTAAGTACACCAACAGAGTGTTACATTGCAGTTTGTTCTGCTATATAGCTCGTGTTACATGTTGCAGTTTATACTGTAAGGTGACCAGACGTTTCGGGGGCGAAAGCGGGACACGTGCCGATGATGGTGTCGTCACCGTCAAAGAACGCCGAAAAAAGTGTAAGGGAGGGGGGGCGCTGTGGGGGGCCTTTCCTCTGACTTTTCCGGAAGCGAATTAGCGTACGGTATTCGGATTTGTAAAGACAAGCGGGACATTTGATGGACTTGCCAGAAAGCCAGAAAGCGGGACATTAATTGGGCGTCCTGCCCGATGAGCAGGCGAGACACGAAGACAAAAGCGAGACTGTCCCGCCTAATGCGGGACGTCTGGTCACCTTATACTGTCACAGCTCGTTGCATCATTCTTACCTATCTATCGCTTGCCTAATATATACAAGTTTTTGACCGTCGTACACGTGCTGGATAGGTGCAACGGCTAACATTACATTTAAATTTGTCATGAGAGTTGACGTTTTATGACACGTGCATTTTGTTCCGATTTATACGTCGAATTGTCACAACAAATATGTAAGACACGCACGAAGCCTCCTATTCACATCATGATCAATCTCGTCTATCGCTTGCCTGATGGCAGCTCATGGCAAGTGGTGCTGGATATACATGCCACTGCTAAGAAGCTTAAGCCTCGCCACTTAATCAGGTTTGTGTTAAAGTGGCAGTGATCGCGAGCAAAGTTCTGTCAGTGTGGCCAGTCCATTCTTGTACATTCGTCAGCACGTTATTCCTCTTTTTTTCATGCATAATCGTCGACTGTATTCGAAAATACCTTGAAGGAAGATAAACTCGTCAGTATTGTTATGGATTACATGTTCAAACCACACTATAGTCGCTCCACTGCTGTCAGAAAAAAATAGTTAGCCCACAGTGATACGTGAGCTCCAGTTAAAACCGTAATGGATGTAACAAAGTATCATGTAAGACACAGTCTAGTGCCTCACAAAGTCACCATCATGCACGTATGCACACAAAGCATAGGTGGATGAAATCAGGACTATGAGAAAAAAAGTATCAGAACAGGTCCATGAGAGTTAAGGTCCGGAGACGGATGGTCAGCGCGACAATGATCTTTAGCTTTGCAGTCTACTTTTTAGCATTTAATTTATTCATCCTTCACTGGTATCAAAATGCGCCCTGTCAAGCTTCTCCTCCAGAACAGGTTGTCGAGGGAGGGTGGACATATGGATATAGATGCATCGACTCACCAGGCTCATTTCTGAGGTCTGCCTTGATCAGCTGCATGTCAGTTTTGCATGGTATGGCAAGTCTGTTATACCCAGCAAGTATTTTTCTGTCTACCCTACCCGATCAGTTTTGACCACCGTCCATGGTACCCTGACGGACGATATCAAAGTGTGACGTAGTACCGGTAACACCGCCAAACCAGACCGGTTGACATCGCTTTGTTGTGCTGAGAAAAGATTATTGGGTTACCACGAAAAGTGTTGAAAATGAGGCACGCGTCTTAGTCTCATGTTGCATAATGACTATTCAGACCAAGCTATCTGCACACTTACAACGGTGCTTTACTTGTTTTCAAGACCCTAACTGCAAACCAGGCCTAGTGGTCCATCTTGGTGGCAACCACACTTAGGATAGTCTTATATGTTGGTCTTATGCTCAATTGATGACAGGACATCTGTCAGTACTCGGACTGGTTCTCTTAATCATCAACATCATCATTCGATTCATTGGAACTTGCCCAACTTGGAGCAAGCAAGCCCACTCGTAGGAGACCTACCAGTTCCTCTCGTCGGGTATACAATGAGACGTATCAGCGGCGAAGTCTCCCAACGCTTCCGATCCCGTGGGTGGACAATCAAAATTAACTCATTCGCGTCGCCAAGCGATTCTTTGGTTTTTTCTCGACGATGACTGCCATCTGCATACATTGTACGAGCGTCTTTGGCAATGTCATGCCAAGAATCAACCATGTCAGCTCCATCATTTGATGGTGGTGAAAAGTGGTTTGTGGTGACTGCGCAACGGACTAATTCATTTGTTGTGTTCTCTGTCGGAGATTTCGGAGGAGTCCCCTAAAGCACTTTATTTGAACGCCTGGATCCGTCGCACGGACTTGATGAGAAATGTGCACGCCATACATCGCAATAGAGACAACTAGGGACTTTCATAGCTTAAATATGGTGCCAAAGCTGATTTCTGCTGCCTATAAACTGGTGAGCCTGGCCATCGTTACTCCGATCGTGAGCCGAATGCCCGGCGCACAGCTATCATCACTGGAATTAATCGCGTCTGGGTCTGAGCCTTCTTTAGTTAAACTCCGTTCGTGTGGATCTTCACTCTATACTACCAGACCCACGTGGTGTTCACCATGACTTTGCTCTTGTCCGTGCTGCTTTGCTTCTTATAAGCGTTCGCGGTGGTAGTGAGCTTGTAGGTCAGATCCTGTAATTTGGTGTTGTTACTGGACATCAGACCGATCTCGTCGCAAAGCATTGGTTAAGTAGCGGGCTCCCTCCGATGGACACAAAGATGTGGTGGTCCTGAAGTGCATCTTGCAGGAAAGACCTAACTCAGTGTTAGGAGTACCGCAATTCCTGGAGCCGTCGTACAGCGCTTAATATCACTGCTAAATAAGTGGAAACTGCACAAACTTGGAAGATGCGCCTCGATTGCAGAAGAAAAAAGACTGTGCGAGCAAGAGAGTGCACACGAAAAAAACATATAAGAAGAAAGAATTTTAAAGTGCACCAATGCACTTGCCATAAGCGGGTGCCCTACATACCCCTATACATAGAAGAAAGTCAGAGGGAACTAGCAATGTCTCATATGAGTTTGTGCTTGTAAAAAAAAAGCACACTTAGATGTGTCTTAGCATCTAGTTATAGTGAAATTTGACCTTAGGAATAGGGTGGTAAGTGCATTAAGTCAAATAAGAAAACACACAAAGTCTTGAAATAACATATGATAAATATATATAGTCTCTTATTTCACTAGAATTAAAAAAGTCTCTTCAGTATGAAATCCCACTGACTCTTATCTCAGAATTGTGTATATTAATGATTCACAGGACATTTGCTGCCTTCACTTTTGCTTTTATTATTTGGACGCCTTTCGAAAAACTGACTTTTACTTTTATTGTTCGTAAGGTGTTTCATATATATATATCTCTTACTATAGGTACTATCTATAATACACTAGGGTACTAGGATGGCCTTGATGGTAGAAAGCAGCATTGAGCTTCTCAATTTAGCTAAGTCTAACAGAAAAAAAGTTTTTGTTGTTCTTCGTGCAGCTAAAGGATGGTCACTCTGGAAAATGTCGCAATACCCAAAGTCTGACATTACCACAGTGAATACAGAGTTATGTTAATCTGTGCGATTTCACCTTCATTAATACTGTTGAATATCTTAAGAAAAGTTCTGATAAACTGGATATTGTTTGGTACAAATGCCTTCATAATAATATTATGCATCTATGCATAATATTTTATCCATGGCAGTTTTCATTGTAACCAGATAAAGCAGTTTTCCTGTCTGAAAACAAGTGAAAACATGTACACGTAGCTGCATGACTCAGATAAGTTACAAGGAATTGCCTCAAAATACATTTCTTCTTAAGGTACTCTTTTTTACTAATAGAAGCAATGATATATCTTTGGAAAAAGGGTTTTATCAACTGTAAATGTCCTTTTTTCATTGTTGGGGGCGAGTATCACGTACAGTTGCCCATTGTTTTTGCCACCTTAATAGAGCATAAAAGTGCAAACGTCCAGTGAAAAGTGTGCAAACAGCTTGAATTTCTTGCAGTCCATACTGTGATATTGTAACACATTTATATTATTCATGCTTTGACTATTTATGACAGCATCGGTGCATGTAAAAAAACTCATAAATACCACTTTTCTAAGGAAGGAAATTAGCATCAATTAGAAAAGTATGGTCTAGGTAATTACTTTTTTTTTTCTCAGTGTTCTTTTACACAAAGAAATGTATTGAAACAGATCACAATGTATTTTTGTGAACAAATAATAAGAGAACCACATTGCAAATATTTTTACCTAGCACAGGTAATCTCTTCAATAAAATAAGTCACATATTGTATCAAGTTTAACTTCATTTTTATTTATTCTGTAGCTCTGAGTACTCTGTTAATGTTTTATGCATTAATCAGTATCACAACAGTCTACATGTTAAGTGTGTACAGAGCAGCATCTAAGGGCAACATTAAAACATCCTTAATTTCATATTCTGTTTCCCACTCTAAGTAAAAACAGTTGAGAATAATAAGAGCAATTGAGAATAATGCATATATCATTGAACACAAGTAGCAGAGATGATTAAAGCACCTACTTGCAACTATACTTAATCAGGATTACTCGGTTCATTTGAAAATAAAATCATTTGTGTGCATTTTTAAAGAGATTGTCAGTTTGTTAGTATTATCTGCATGATCCCATTGTCATAACAGTTCAAATATTGTATGGCTATCAGTATACTTAATCTTCTTCTAAAAGATTTAACAATGTATTTAAAGCATGCAGTTATAAAATTATAACATCCTTGAAAGTGATATCAAAAATGTTTACATATGAGATAATTTTGACACATGTAGACACAAGCAGATCCTTTTTGTTACTATGAATGGTAAAGGATTACATAAGAAGTTGCCTGTCACTTAGTTGTGTCCAAACAATTGTTAAGGCATGACTGTGTATAATTACTTGCCATGGAACCTTTCAGAATGACCAGCTTTGAAGAAAATGTAATTTTTAAAACATCAGGTTTCTGGTATTGTTTTCAATATTGCTGTACTCTGTGTGTGTGTGATAATAATAATTTTATTTAATTTTTGGGAGGCCATCTGGTCAATATCAACACCATATAACTGCTGGTTACATGCATGTTAACAGTGGGTGGTTGCACAAAATCAATACCCCAATTGTGTTTGAGATTTCAACTTACTGGTAAACACTACAATGACATTCAATATTGCTGATTATATGTACAGTTATGGGTGCTGTCATTTTCAGACATTCTGTTATGTATACGACAACATTAGTAGCTTTATTTCCCTGACAGTCCTTGCACAAAAGGTGAATTTAAGAGGAGCAGGGGAATTTATGATGAAATGTGGAATATATATCTATTACGTATGTACTTAGAATATATAAGAAAAAAATGGTACAATCAGGTTTCCTGCTGACTTGGTGCTAAATGATCCCATTAAGTGGTATAATTACTGGTCATTTGTGTATTTTATTTGTCATATTTGAGGCTGATTCTACCTGTTGGAATTGCGAAAGTATGCTGAATTTTTTATCAGTGAGAATGTGTGCTACATATAAAAGAACTGCATGAAAATGTGATGCACAGTTTAAGTCTGTATGCTTCATCATCAGCTGCAGAATGATTGCCTTCTAACAACCATTACTATATGACCCAAAATATTCATTGCTCTTGGGTTTTGCTTCTGTAAAAATTACAAAGGCAAGGATTTTATGTAAATCAATGGCTATTTCTCTTTGTTTTGGTTGTTTATACAGTCCTATTAATATTGAAACCTATGGCAGATAAGGCCATTACCAAAGGAATTATACACCTTCACAATGTGATTCTGTCAGCACTGCTATCTGAATTGACAGTTGGTGTCCAGGTTATCTTGTTTTGACAACACTGACTTCCTCATTGTAGAGATCTTGCAAAACCAATGTAACTGTCTGATAGCTCACTAATTACGAATGAACCATATACCCTCTTGGAGCCGTACAAGTGGCCAGGTTTGCTTATGTAAGGTTTACTTATTATATTCGATGGATTAAATTGTCTCTACCATCATTTCAGTCCCTCAAACCTGATTTATGTGGCTTACATGTGTTGACTTTTAGAACCCCTAACTGCCCTAGCAGCTTTTTCAAAACAGTTTATATTTACGTACATTTGCTTTCTTCGCTTCCATTTTATTCGCCTTCCAAATAGTAAAAATAAAATACTGGCGCCATAAAAAGTCTCCTAAGAGTTACAGCCCTTGTTGTACAGCAGATTGAAAAGTTTTGTCTGCGCCACAACGCAATAATTCTAATGTATTATGGTATGCTAGAGAATTCAAGCTGATATTTAAAAAATTGCATTAAAATAAGATAATCCCAATAGGACTCAATAAATAACATAAGAAAACGCCTGAAGTAATTATTCCGTACTGTTTCTGTGTGACCCACGCATTTTTTATTCCATAGTTACTGACCCAAGTATTTAAGTAATTTCATTCAGATCCATTTCTTAATTTATGTATGCTATTGAATTACAGCTGACGGAGAAAATAATTGCACTTATGATTAAACACGTTTCGAAAGGTCCTTTGAAAGAGCATTTAAGCAGATATAATATATATCGTTCGCTGCCTCAGTTTACAGCAGACGACGCAATGTTGTTATGAACCCTGCATTTGTTTTGGTTGTTGTTGTTTGTTTTTTTTTTTGGGGGGGGGATGGTAGACGTGATTTTATTAAGATCTATTTTCTCTACTTATTATATATAAGATGCCTATAATAGCGAATTCCTATGACAAGAGAGAGGAGAAATATAAACAATCCCGATATCGTAAATGTGAAACCGGAAGTTCGACTTCAACGTTTAAGTATCGATAAATTTTTATTTAGAAAATTTGTGTTTACCACGTCTCCACCTACACAAAATTACAATAAAACATGAATACGACTATGTCAAACAAAAATGACAAGGTCTATGCAGCATCGACTGAATGGCAAAAGGCCACAAAGCGAGTCGCCACATTGGATGTAAGCTAGCGTAGCTGTGCTCTGTGATTGGTAGAAGTCTGGAGTATGGCAACATACACTCTGACCGTGGGCCGATGTCTTGTGGTCACTCGGCCACTCTGGCGGTACTCTCACCGCACTGAGTGGGGATACACCCAGGCGGATAAGGTGCTGTCTGTCTGTTGGTCTGTCTGTCTGTCTGTCTGTCTGTTAAGTCTCGCTGCTCACTGTACAGTTATCACTAGAATCTCTTGTTCCTGACCTGACCTTCATGTCGTATCGCCCCGTTATCGAAAACATATTATGAGTAAATAGTTATTATTAAAAAAAAGTGCTCAAGGCTTGTGGATGAAGTGGATAGACTGCTATCTCCTGTCTACAGCAGCGACACTGTCAGTATAAGAGGCGGTGACAGGCCAGGACACACTCACCTGTCCGGTGCTCACCTCAAGACGATGGCGGCCATGTTGTGTGTCTTGGCTTTGCTGTGGGGCCTCGTGTCCTCCAGTCCAGGTCTGCTTCACTCTTTTCTCGCCTTCTTACTCTCCTTAAGGGTCTCGTCTTTTGTCATCGTCATCTTCATCGCAGCTCTTTACTTTATCCTCGTGATGTTATTTCACATCGTTGTAGTCAGTGAAGCAATCAAATCGTTGAGTAACTGGACCGTCAGCCACCGCGCTGTTCCTTGTCCTGACAGGTAAACTTTCTGTTTTACAATTTATTTATCAGCATCAAACCATTCTAACCACGTTTTTCTTCACGGACCAACAGGCCATGAAAACAAGGGGAGAGCACCAGTTCCTATGGTTTTCTTCATGGACCTCCAGGGTCACTACACCTTTACTCAGGGGGAGAAACTCTGGCTGCAAGGGTCGCCGACCTTCGTGTACACCGAGGGTCAGAACTACACCACGGAGGACGGGTCGCTGAGGCTGGTGCAGGTGGAGTATGATGGCGGACGGGATAAAGTGGGCGAGTGGATGACAGAATGTTTCCTGTACTTGGCCGGAACTACAAGTTTCCAGACATGCGCAAAGTCTTGGACAAATCCTCCACTTCCGCTTGTTGTCTTCCAGCAGGTTAGTATAATGAGAGAGAAACTATAACGGATTTTCAGTTTCTAACTTTTTGAACTTGTGTAAACTACAAACAGGGAATCCATAGCAGCTTGTTTCCTCTTTCTAGAGGTTTATAAACGGTACCCAGAGATCGTCCTATGGGAAGGTGGATGACGTCATCTCCGGTTTTCCGTCTTTCCAAGTACCTCTCAACCAGACGGACATGGGCTACCTGAGCTACCAGGGCGACATGTTTGGAAGCAATTTCATGATAGGCAGGTGAGACAAGGAGACAGGTCACAAACTTGTCTTTATGGCCTGCATCACAAACAGTAAAAAATCTAGTAGTAGTCATGTCGAGAGGTTATTTTTAAATTTATTTCTTGTAAAGATTTATTTTCTGTGTGAGTGTGTGTGTATGTATTATATGTGTGTGTGTGTGTGTGCCAATACCACTGTGTACTACTCTGTGTACATACATAGGTATGTGTAGATGTGTATTGTAAAGTCCAGGTGTTAATACCACTGTGTACTACTCTGTGTATGTGTAGATGTGTATTGTAAAGTCCAGGTGTTAACAACGCTGCTACATTTGTGATGCTCAGCACATATTCACATTAAGGAAAATGTGAAATGTAACCACCTTGTGTGATATCATGTCTCAGGTGGGATGGTTACCACGTGCTTTTATCAGGAGGTATAGCGGGCGGACCACTGGCGCTCTTTGATCAAGGCGGAAACGTCATCATTATCTCCCCTTTCTCAGGTGTAAGTTACTCGATTACGTGTCACTTCATAAAATGATGACGATGACGATGACGATGACGACGACGACGACGATGACGATGATGATGATGATCCACTGACAGTGTTGAAAGCATTTTATTTGTTCCTCTCACAGTTCATGTCTGCATCTCGAAGTATGGATGAATATTTCCGTGTCAGATGGGGTGTCATGGGCGGCGTGGATGTCGTGCCCACAGGTTATCAGTATGAAACGATTGTGTACTACGGGTACACAGGGATCAATCAGGTACCCGTGTAATGTTTTCTTTCCCCGTGCTGTAGCTTGTAGAGTGTTTATCTTGCAGTGAAGGACGTTTGTAGAGGGCAAAACCTCATCCTCGGTGTTACTGTGATTTATTAATAAGTAGTTAACATGTGTGGAACACAATGACTGCGTGATTCGACGTCTAAAATAGAACAAACATAAAAATGAATTTAGTCATAAAACACGGAAACATCATGTGGACATGAAGTGTACACATGTTCACATGGACTTTATTCATATTTTCAAAGCTGCACAGTTTCTCTCGGACTGTGTCCTGTTCATGGACTAAAGATGCTCGCAGTGATTGAAACATGTTCATAGCGACTGAGCCATGCTTTGTTCACTGTGACACAGACAATGGCTGAGGTGGCTTCACAGCAGTAGTCTCACCAATAAAAAAAACTCCCAACAAATAAATACACATTGAGAAAGAATTGTATTTTTCAGGTCTTCTCCGAGTGGGGGAGCTTCATGCAATTTTACTATGACAAAGAGAGCATCTACAGACAAGCTGACCTGACACTAAACTACATCGGGTACTGGACGGACGGAGGTTGGTTTTGTGCAGTGTTGTACTTGTGTTTGTAATTGTTTGTGTCGCGGCTAAACATCGGTAATTTTAGTTTGACACTGAATGAGTCAGCAACAGAAAACTGATGTCTTATGAGTTTCATACGATGACATAATGAACCAGTAATGAACCAGTGCTGCTGCCGTGCAGGCGCCTACTACTACTACGCCACGGAGCCCAACAAGACTTACGAGCAAACCATCCTGGACATCAAGAACTACGCCGACTCCGTCAGCCTCCCGTACAGGTAGTCGACATCAGACTCACTCCATACCTCTGTGTGAGTGTGTGAGTGTGTGTGTGTGCGTGTATATGTAAGTGTGTGTTAGTGTGTGCGTGTGAGTCTGTGAGTGTGTGTGTGTGAGAGTGTGAGATAGAGTGTGTGTGTGTGAGTGTGAGAGAGTGTGTGTGAGAGAGTGTGTGTGAGTGAGTGTGTGGTGTGTGTGTGTGAGTGTGAGAGAGTGTGTGTGAGTGTGTGTGTGAGTGTGTGTGTGTGTGTGTGAGAGTGAGTGTGTGGTGTGTGTGAGAGAGTGTGTGTGAGTGTGTATGTGTGTGAGTGAGTGTGTGTGTGAGTGAGTGTGTATGTGCGTATGGTGTGTGAGTGAATGCCATGTCATACTTTATATGTGTGAGTGAATGCCATGCCATCGTGTCCGTGCCCTCATCACTGTTAATCAAACTGTTGCAGGTACGTGCAGTATGACAGTTGGTTCTACCCGAAAGGTCCCCAGGGTGGAGTGCTGACGTGGACACCAATGCCAGACATTGCACCTGACGGCTTCCAGTAAAGTCACATTTATTTCTGTTCTACGAATTGTAGTTTGATATTAAATGTTAACACCACACATACATGGGATTATTCCTGAAATAATTACAAGCATAAGACAATAAACATTCTTGAGCGTGCGAATCAAGAAAATGTTTCTTGTTAGAACTGGTGACAGCTATCAGCAGTCAAGTAAAATATTGCCATCGTACCCGTTTAACAACTGCAATATGTAAATACAAATAACACCAAACGTAGCCATACATCAATAATAAACTTTATCGCAGCTGAAATGTATCAATAACAAATCAACAACACCAAATGAGACAGTTGCACAGCTGCACTATGAATAATTCTAGACCAGCAGATAATGTTTGCAGAATTCTAAGTGTTGTGACTTAGAAGAGAAATTGCCATTTTCAACATATTTTTTCAGTTCAATGTTTTTACAAACTGTACTTATTTTATTTTCTGAATTTTGGATTGCAAACATTCTCCATCATTTTTGATTTGCAATATGATAATGTCATTAAACAAATTCAAGAGTGATAACACAACTACTTTTGTAAAGTTTACACGATTCTCAGGAAAAGTATTCATTCAGGTTTACTCAGTTTCTTTTTCAGCTTTGATGTAAAAGAATTAAGTTTGCTTAATATTTAATATTATGTGCATAGTTTTAATATTTCATGTGTAATCTGAATGTCATGAATTCTTGATGTTTGTGAATTTTGAAATATCTCCTGGTGTCATTTGTTAATATTTCAGGTATATTTTCAACAAAACAGAGTGGCCGGTGGCAGCACACAACAGATACTGGTAAGTACACAGACATGGCGGTTTGTATTTAGTTCAGGAACAAAACTCTGAGCAAAAAGAATACAACAATTAAGAAAGAAAAAAATAGAAGAAAAATACTCATAGATATCCGTCTCCTAAAGGTCTCCTAGGGAAAAGAAAAGAAAGTAAAAAATACAGACAATAATAATATGAAGGAAAGAAAATGAGTAAAAGAAATTAAAAAAGCAAGGAAAAGCAAGAACATTCAATGGCTTAGTCAATTTCTGATGAAATATTTCGCATTTTCTAGGTTCAACAGCTACTCATTGGGATTTGTAAGGTTCTTCATTAAATGTCAATAGTTTACACGAGCATTAGTCAGTACAACCTTTCAAAGAGGTCGAAGTTCAAAAGGTTGCTCACTGTCTGTGCAGGTCATCTAAAACTCCCTACGCCAAGCAGAACGGGGGGAACTTCAACTTTATTGTGGAGAAAGAAAAGGCCATACCTCAGGATCTGGTGAGTCTTTCCACCTGACAGGTGTCTGCCACGCCCATCATCCCATCTGTCTGGTTGTCTATATGTCTGTCTATCTTTCTTTCTTTCTATCAATCGTCGTATGGCCCTCGTGATACAGAGAATTTACAACAGAGCCTTTCGTCACATGCGGACACTGAGACACATATTTGTTTGTAAATTTATTATCAGGCTCGAGAAAAAGAAGGAATTAGGGAGAATATCTAATAATTTTTGCTTTTCTGGCCTCTTGAGTTAGTGATGTTGATATTTGCGTTTAGTCGTCCTGGCAAGTTTTCTTTTGTCTTTCTATCTCGCCGACTTTCTAACTGTGTAACACCTGTTTTCAGTCTTTTTGGATGTACCTGTTTGAGCAAGCACGAACCTGGGGTCTTATAGTCTACGAACAGGTATGCAGACTTTACCTACTTGTTATCAACTGTTTACACACAAAGTAGATAACAACCACACACACACACACACAGAGCTCAGATGCTCTCACTCTCAAACAACAGGAAAAGTTAATCGGAATATCACTATGACAACTCTTTATAAGCAGTACTTCTCCACTAAAATTAAAGGTTGTTGCCTATTAGGCAGTTAGTGAAAGGTTGCGAGACTGTTTGTACTCAGGACTGGCTGAACCGAGAGTTCGCCGGCCTCAACGCCACGCTGACCTCAGTGGACGTGGCCAGGACGTGGCTGATGCAGATGGGGGAGGCAGCGCGTGCCGTGGACCTGACCATCCAGTACTGCTTGTCCTACCCCAGACACGCCCTGCAGACCCTGGAGATCCCTGTTGTCACACAGGTAATGACTCAGAAATACTCAGTCACGTGAACATTGTCACCTGAACACAGACTAGAGACACCAACACCCTTGTGAATACATGCGGGGTGTGTACAAACCAATATCACCCCGCTTACACACACACACATGAACAAAGAGTTGTTCACATTCACACACTACAGTCGGTGTGAAGTGTGATTCTGTTCACATCATAAAGTGCGGCGCTCATATTTCTGTTGCCAATGGATGCTGCGAGAGTCCACTAAAGTGTTGGTATAATCTGAACTCACTCTTACTTCTTCCCTTTTCTGCTGCGTGTCGCAGGCGCGAGTCAGTGGCGACTATCGCGCCGGAAGTGACCAGTGGATGATTGGCGTGACCTCCATCTTTGCATACGCTATGGGAATCGCGCCGTTTAAAGACACTTTCTGGACGGCAGAGTATCAGCCGGGCAACCGCTACAGTGAGGACTGAGTTTGTTCATTGCTCACAAATGTTATTCTTCATACGTGCATACACATATACAGACACGCAAATAAACAATCTTTGCCAGTCTGTGTCAAGGCTTCACCCACAGTTCACTACAAGCATCGTTTGAACATTAATGTTTAATATCTATAGTTTATATTGCCAACATTGCCAGTACTGATAACTATGTTTGTATCTTTCGCTGTTGAAATATTGTGAAGAGGTCAGTAAATTATCTGTTTGTATTTTTGTAAACATTTTACACTCAACGTATTTACAGGTGCATTTTACTCACACAAAATGTGTTACTTGTTGTTAGATCTTTCTGAACCCAACGGAGAACTCCAGGCAGCGGTGGCCACCCTGAGTACCGGTCCCGTGGGGCCAAGCGACATGATAGGATACACTCGGGTGGACACGCTTTTACAGTAAGTAGTAGATTATTTTTAGCAACGGTTGTTACAGCTCGTGACAGTGGCAGCAGTGTAGCTTTGTATTTTAGATATCGAATGTTTGCTTACACGATAAAAAAGTGCGTTTGGATAAACATAAACTTGTTCCAACAGGTGTTGTCGTGCAGACGGAAAAATCCTGCAGCCAGATAAGCCAGCCACGGCCATCGACAAGCAGATCTGGCAGGTGAGGCCTCAGGCAAGGTGAAGGTCATGTACCGGAAGGTATTGTCTGCACTCTCACACCAACGCACACACGTACACATACCAAAATCATTCATAACACACACACAAATTGACCTTTTGCCTGCTGACAGGCGGCGTGGCCCGGAAGTGGACCTGCAGGCCAGGTGTGGACCACCTACTCCACCATCGGCGCCTCGGACACCTTTGGCATCATCCTAGCGGCGGCCATGGAGGACAACTTTCCACTTTCACCTTCCGATGCAGGCTTTGACTTCGTGAGTTTCTTGGGTTAACCGACATCAGAATGCTGAAATCTGTAAAAAGACATGTTTGCTCTGTACTGTAGTTTGGTAGTAAACTTTGTTTTCTCTGGCCTTTCTTACTTAAAACTGTGACCTGATGTTGTTGTGGGCTAAGACTGATGAGGTTTCAAGACAAACTGTTCACTGCACCTGCTCTTGCAGTTTAATCCAGGTGTGGTGATGACCCGCAAATCCACGCCAGGTGCTCCAGTGCTGTCTGCCTTCTCCAGTGCCTCACCTGTCAGTATTAGCACTCAGTGTGGACGACAACACTTCTGTCTGTACTACACCAGCCCGCGCTACAGCCTGGGGTCAGTGCCTCCGGTCTCCTCCCGCCTGTCTGATAGTCAGCTTCTTTGCTTGTATCAAGTGTTGACTGTCGTTTGGCCTGTTCACCTGCGTATTTACCTGTTTGACAGCTTGTTCACAAACACGCGCGCGCGCACTGACACACTCCCTCGTAGAGTGGGTTTTCTTACATCAGAGAAATTGCAATGTCTTTTTTGATGCAAGTCGTAGTCAGTTTAAATTGTGTTGTAACAGTCTTCTACATCAGTAACCATTTGTGTTCCTTTCTTTTTGTGTCTGTAATTAATTAATATTATATATAATTAGAATAAACATAATAATGTAAAGCTCAGCGGAGAATCATCTACTCCCAATACAAAAATCCTCATCTTGCTATCACACAGCTGTGGGTGTGTCAGCCTCAGTCGAGCTCACAAACACTTCAGTAGACTACAAAGTCACGAGACCACAGCATCATGTCACGTGTACTCACCTCGCCTGTTACAGGGGGTCTGTCGAGGTCGTCATCTACGGCGAAGAGGGCAAGTTCGTGCCCATGTCACGTGAGCGCGTGTTGGACATCAACGTGCTGCCCGACACCATGGAGCTGGTGCTGGAGGGCGCTGTGGGCGAGGTCGTGACCTTTGGCTATTTTTGGAACAACGTCTACTGCAAAGTGGTCGTCGTCATCGGACCGGACGGAAAAGCTGTCGCAAGTCTGACGCGGGATGGCTGTGCGGCACACTAGAACTTTGATTCTGTTTACTAACAAATACAAATTCAAAACATCTTTATTAATCTCTTTCAGGAAATTATTTGTCTGTCAATGTTGCTGTTGCATAAGGTGACCAGACGTCCCGCTTTTAACCTCTTGTCCCGCCTGCTCATCGGGCGGGAAGCCCAATGTCCCGCTTTCTGGCTTTCTAGCAAGTCCATCAAATGTCCAGCTTGTCTTTAAAAATCACTTTTTTTCGGCGTTCTTTGACGGTGACGACACCATCATCGGCACGTGTCCCGCTTTCGCCCCCGAAAGGTCTGGTCACCTTACTGTTGCATAATACATCGGGCGTTACATAATACCTGAAGTATGAAAATATTTGTTTAAATATAGGCATACATGGGGGGAAAAACAAGAAAGATCGGGCTCTCCGGGGATGGGTTCCAGATGCATTAGGACCTTCACTCAAAGACATGTCAAGATCAACGACACTCTATTCGACTCGCTAAACTAAACCCAAGGCGAGATGCTCCAAGGGGAGTAATCACTCTCAGCACACTATTCGCTCCTTCAGTGTTGTCTCCCTTCTCTAGCGAGTTTCCCCGGAAACATAAGTACCAGCCTCATCTACTTTTGGGGAATGTGGTCAATTTCTTCTCTTGTGTCTGTCCTTTGGTCACCTACTCGTCTTTCTGTCTACCTGTCTGTCCATCGCTCTCCCAGACAGAAGCTTCTATTCATCTCTGTAATCATTTGAAGTGTTGGCTTGTTATAACCGGTTCTAAAGTTTCTAGGGTTGACTTCCTACAACTGAAATCAGAACTGTTTTACTGTTTCTGTAATCGGCTTTAATCCTTGTTTTTATACATTACAACTGGTCGGTTTGAACTGTGCTTCTGACTACACTTAGCTACAGTTATTTGTCAAATATCAGCCACATGTTTGAACCCTTGGTGGAATACTTTCAACATTCTTCTGCATTTCTCCCCCCTTCTCTTTTAAATTAAATAAATGTTCTTTTTGCTCAAATTTACTAATAGGAAACACACTTAACTAATGTTGTAAAAATAAAATTATAAAACTGTAACTGTATAACGATGCTTTATTCCATGTTTACATGACAATCAGAACAAATTCATGATGGCGTGTTTGATCGTGCACCACATGATGTACATGAAACAGTCAGAATAAAGTTTATGAAGCTGTTGAACTGTTAAACTGGTTTCTCGGGACTCGCTGACCCCTTCCCTATTTTTCCACTCTCCCCCCCTCACCTTTTATAAATTTCTCTCTTTAGAACTCTTTAATAAATAACCCTCCTCCCTCCTCCCCTTACTCCCTGTGCACTCACCCCTTCCTACGTCGCCTCCATCCCTAGACCCTGCTAGACCCTGGTGTTGACCGCAGGTCACAGCAGGATGATTGAAGAGCCTGTCCATCCCCTGCAGCTACACACACATGGGAATGTGCAACACCCAGTCAGGCGAGACACGAGTGAAAGACAGTTCATGTCATCTTCTCTTACGAAGACCGAACTGAATGAAATATTTGTAACTACTTTACAGCACATGTAGGAATCGTATTGTACACCTGCAGTGCATCAGACATCATCAAAAACAAGGCGAAAACACTGGAACTATCATGAAAAGAAACTATTTAGAAGAAGATGTATACAAGAAAAAAGTACAAAATGTTGTCAAAGAAATGTGAGAAAATGAAAGAGTGAAAATAAAAATTAAAAAAGCAAATAAAGGAAAGACAAATACGATGCAATAAATAACAGCTAACGAACAAAAGACGGAAACAAATATGAAAGAGGCAGCAGAAATATTGCCAGAAACAAAATGACATTTTTAAAAGGAAAAGAAAAAAACATAGATGTCCCTCAGTAGGAAACTGTAACCTTTACAGCTGATGGAGAATGACTACAGGAAAACAAACAACAAAGCAACAAGCGCAAACACCCGATGAATCCACCAGTCCATCGACATCAAGACAAGGAAGTAGACAAAAACACTTTCTTCTAGAAGATAAGTATATCCGGGTAATGAAAGGCGAGTTTCTGCCGGCATGACACAAATATATCGAAAAGTTTATCCGAAACCTACCCGCAGCCTGAGGTTTGGAGGGAAGCAGGGTGTGGCGAGCTGGACTTGACCTGAGTTCATCCTCTGATCATCGCGGACTGACATCGATGTTCAAAGATCACCTGACTGCTTGCACCATCATGAGCTGTGCAGAACAGTCTGGAATACTTTCACTGGACATCTGTCACTTAGTGTGATGTTACTTGTGTGACGTAGTGTGACGTACTACACGTGCTGGTGTGTCCACTCTCTGCTCCCAGTCTGTGTGTTTGTTCTGTGTTCTTGGTACATATTGATGACACAGCTGTGACCACAGAATCTTCTTACGCAACTGATAGCACAGCTGTGACACTCAGGCTCTGTTACACGGTGATGATACAGCTGTGACACCAGGCTTCTGTTACACGGTGA
This sequence comes from Pomacea canaliculata, assembly GCF_003073045.1. Lineage (NCBI taxonomy): Eukaryota > Metazoa > Mollusca > Gastropoda > Architaenioglossa > Ampullariidae > Pomacea > Pomacea canaliculata. Next base: position 1,546,618 of record NC_037592.1, on the reverse strand, counting down.
TGACACAGCTGTGACACCAGGCTTCCTATTACACGGTGATGACACAGCTGTGACACTAGACTGTTGTGACATGGCGGATACACAGTTGTTGACACGGCTGCTGTTGGCGGAAGGAAGGAAGATCAGAGTTTTGTGCTCAGACGGTGTGTCGGCTCCTGCAGGTCAGTAGATGACACGTGTTGTATTCTGGGATGTAATGTAACAACAAGTGTTGTCAGAACTTTGAAGATTTCATGTTTCAAAATGAGAGTAGACACTTATCTCGGTCCACACTCAGTTAAGGTTTTGCGTCCTGCCTTATGTCGGTGTGTGAACACACAATCAAACACACAGACACAGAAACTCATGCACACACACACACACACACTCGTTCATCACTCTTCGTTGTTGAATCGCTTATAACATGTCCAGTAGGTGTTTAATGTTTACATGTGTGTTGTAGTCTACAGTGCTTAATGTCCATGATGTGTACATATATTGCTTGTCTGTGTGTGTCACGTGTACATGGTTTGTGTTGTGTTGTCCACGTGACGTGTCTACACTGTTGTCTACACGTGTTGTCTACCTGCTACACGCTCTCATTTCGTATGTTGACGTCACCGTGACCTTTGAAGGTTGCAGGTTGACGTCACAGCTGCCATGGGCGCGCGGCTGTTGGTGGGCGTGCCTCTGCTGCTGCGGCTGTTGCGGGTTCACGAGGTGCTGGCTATCCCAGAATCCCTTGTTGTGGAGGTGTCTGGGGGAAGAATTCAGGGAGCTCTGCATGAGGGTGCTGTTCGCTTCCTCGGCATCCCTTACAGCAGGGCTCAGAGGTAAGTGCGCAGGTGCTGGAGTAGACAGGCGGGGCCAGCCCCGGGGCTTTGTGACGCACAAAGCACAGGGCTACACAGCCACGGTAGTCTGACTACGGTCTCACTATGTGTAACGTTTGATGGCTTTGACGATTTTTTCCACAAACCTACCTGCTCAGAGGAATTAAAGACGGTGGAAGGAGAAAAATTGGCTTTTCCCCGTACTACGTTCTTGTCACAGTGAACCACTTTCACTACCCCCATGGCCTGTATGCTATGTATGCTATGGCACTAAATATTTTTGTTCATAGAAGTAAACTGCAAGATGTAAAGAAACAAAGTTAAAGTAGGCGAAGGGTTGACAAGGAGATTTCACAATAATAATAATAATTACCAGAGCTACCTGCTGACCTCACCTGTTGACGTTCAGATTTCAGGTGCCGGCGACACTAGAGCCTCGCTGGTCTGGCACTCTCAACGCCTCCACTCCAGCGCCCCAGTGTCCACAGACTTGCCCCCCTGTTATTCAGGATCTTCACTGCCAGCATGTTAGTCAGGTAACAACACTGGTCTACAGACTGGAACACACTCTAGTCACGTGACAACAGAGTGGAATACATCTAGTCAGATAACAACATGGGGTTACAGAGTGGAATACACTGGTCACGTATCAACATGGGTTACAGACACAGACAGAAACTCTTAGTCAGGTTACACATGGGGCTACACAAGCGAGCTTGCAAACTAAATGAAATGCACGAGCCCTCATTATTGACTAATCACTGGGCCATCTGCATACCTGTCTGCCAGTCAGGCTTTCAGTCAGTAACTATGACTACGCTGCTGTGTAGGTGCATAGACTGCCCCGTATCTGATGCCTAAAGTGTGTCGGCTGCCCCAACTGTACACACCTTGTTGTCTTGGTGAACCAAACAAGAACTGCTCGTTAGCTCGGCAGTTGAATTAATATTAACAATTATACTAAATGCAAAACTTGGCATCACGTTAACACGCACAGTACTGAAAACACCTGGAAGTGCAGAATGCGCTCTGTTGTCATTAATTACTACTCATTGACACGTCACATAACAGCATGTAAGTACACGTCACGTGATGGAATGTCGGTACACGTCACGTGATGCATGTCAGGACACGTCACGTGATGGCATGTGTGACGTGTGTACACCACTAACCACGTTGCCTGTCTCTCTACCATCAGATGCACGAGAGGTGCCTGTATCTCAACATCTACCGACCAGCCTACAATCTGCCGGCGGGAACAAGTTTCCCGTCATGCTCTTCATCCACGGCGGAGATTTTGAGTCCGGAAGTGGCGCAGCTCCGTTGTATGACGGATCCTTCCTGGCCAGGAACTGGGGGAGTACTGGTGGTGACTATTAACTACAGGTTAGGTAAGCACGATCAAACAGAAATAATCTGACACTGTCTTGCTGTAGTGTTTGGGATTTGCCACTGTTCACCGACTCCTACCGCACAATCAACAGACGTCCACCCGCACAGACACAGTACTTCTTTCCCCGTCTTTCTCTCTACCCATCCATTTTCTGCTGCGTGTCCATATTTTTTTCCTCGGATTTTAATTTCCTTTCCCTTCTTTTAACGGTTTTCTATTAACATTTTTCCCCGCAACATTCTGTGCAGGAGCATTCGGGTTCTTGCCAATTTTTAACGACTATGATGACGTCATTGGCAATTTTGGCCTGCGCGACCAGCAGGTAGCCTTGCGGTGGGTCCACAGCAACATCGCCTTCTTTGACGGGGACCAGGATAAGGTGACGTCATTAACGGCAGTTGTCTTGAGCTATTTATAGAAATGCATGTCGTTGCGCTATATTCTGATGTTTGTCTAAACATGTCTTTTATTGAACCTTTCAAAAATAAACAAACAAATATAAATGAAGAATAAATAATGGAAGCCTAAAAGACTGGAACAGGATGCAAACATGTGATCTTATGAGCGTCGTACGTCGCTGCGGTTGGTAAAGCAAATGGAGACCTGTAAGTAAGGAGCTAAAAATAAACAAGCTTGTGTTCTTTCACTTCTTCCATTTTCTCTGGCATCGTAGATACGTTGTTGTCTGTAGGTCACGTTGTTGGGTGCGGATGCTGGCTGTCAGTCTGTGGGCCTCCATCTGGCGTCCCCCGTCTCCAACGCCCTCTTTCACGCCGCCATCTTGCACAGCTGCCCCTTCACGCAGCCCTTCCGCGACAAGAACGAGTCCCGGCGCCTGGTGCAAGAGTTTGCCTCGGCGCTGGGATGTCCAGCCAACGACGTCAGCTGCTACCGCCGGAAGTCCGTCAACGACATCCTGCAGGCGCAGGCAGCAGTGGATGACGCCATCAGTAGGCAGTCGCCGTCGCTGTGGATGTTCCAGGTGTGGGGTCCGGTGATCGACCACAGCCTGGTTCACGAGCCCAGCCTCCTGGGGGAACTCCTCTACGTCAGTTCTCGCGGCGGCCAGGGGGTCAAGCCCGCGCTACTCGGGGTCGTTCAAGAAGAGGGCGCCACGTCCGTGTACAGGCGCTACCCGTTGCCAGTCTCCAGCGAATACTTCCATCGTCTTCTGGAGGTCAGCGTGCGTGAAAACTGGCAAGAGCTGGTGGAGGGGGCGGCGCCTCCTTACCGACCGGAAGTGTCCACGGACGCCCGCCAGGAGATGGTTCGCTTTTTCGACGACTTCGTCTTTGTGTGTCCTGCACGCAGTCTGGTCAATAATCTGACGACTGGAGACGCCATGCTAGGCAACGTGTGGATGTACAGGTTTGAACCTCAGATCACGTGGTCTCCCGGCGGTTCGTCCTGGCCTCCTGGCGGTGAGACCTACTGCCAAAATGTGACATGTCATGGTCTTGACCTTCTCTACCTGTTCAACCCCCCGGCCGTTCCAGTGACCCTGCGCGGGAGTATCCAGGAACTCTCAAAGGTCATGGCTTTGTACTGGACCAGCTTCGCCAGGTATGGAGATCCGAACAGAGCGCCACCTGCAGGCCCTGCGAGCGTCACTTCCTCTCTGACAAGGTCCAGCCTCGTGCCTGGGCGACAAGGACCTCAGCAACAACAGTTCTCATTCCCGCCATTTTCTACAAGAACTGGGATGATCCTGCCATCCCGTCTCCATCTGGGGCAGGCATCCGGGTCTTTCCTGACACCTGCTGGCTCATCCTCTTCCTCCTCCTTGAAGCAAGGTCAGTCGGGCCTACAGACGAGTAGGTTTGGTTCCTTGGCAACACCAAATACACTTGGTTCCTTGGCAACACCAATACACACTTGGTTCCTTGGCAACACCAAACACACTTGGTTCCTTGCCGTTGCCGAGCTCATTCGACGCCTTCCGACGCCAGGTTCTGTCCAGCTCTTTAGCGCTGCAGCTTCAGCAGAAGACCAGTGCCGCAAACACAACCTCATCCACACCAACACCACCTGCACCAGCCATCGACAGCACCGTCTACTGGCCCAGCTACACGACGAAGGAAACCTCCGGAGGACAGGGGGTCAAGGCCACCATGGTGCTGACCCAACCAAAGGTCATTCTCGAGCATTCCATCTACGATACAAGGTGCCGCCCTTGGGACAAACTTGGACACAAGTAAACTCTTGTCGCTACAGACGACTGCAAATATGAACACAGTTTAGGAGGAATAAGCCATCAGCCACAGGAAGAAACTGCGAAGCAAATCCAAATAATAAAACTGTTTTCTGACATTCTGGCCCATGCATGTGTGTGTGTTGGGAGTGTTGCGGGTGTTGCGGGGAGTGATACTAAGAAAAGTAATCAATCATAATGTTGACCAAAATTCGAGATGGTGTGTTTTATGAGTTCTAAGTGTTATTCCTCCCCTAGAGCACCACACTACAGACACATGCAGACAAGACAAAATCTCACACACATGTCCAAAGATAGATACGGTGCGCGTGCTAACGTACCCGGCGTATTCTGACCTTTCGTCTCTCCCCTCCCACTCACCTACCACCCATCCCGAACCAGTCCTGCTGCGGTACCCGGTTCTGCAATGGCAAAGACGCCGTAGAAGCCAGTAGAAAAAATAGATTGACAGACAGCAGTAGGCTGGAGGAAGCCGGTGCCATGCCAGGACACTCTATCTTTGTATGGGTGTGAGACCTGTGCCATGGCATCAGAAGGGGTACGGGGTGTATGGGAGGGTGGTGGATGAGGGCAAAGCATTTGAAGCAGTCAGAAGATGAAGTATACACAGTGAATGATGTGAGTGAGGAAGTACAAAAATACAAATTTGTTTTGTTTTTTAATTGCGATATATTTCATTTTTTTCCCCCTGAAGTACACAAGCACCGTGCATGAACATGCCTGCGAACTATTTCTCACCCTCCCTCTTACTGCTGTAACATCTTCCTAAGCACGCGCGCAGAATGGGAGGGGGAGAGAGAGAGCGAGTAGTTGTCTCCCCTCCTGTGTGCCTGCCTGCACGTGCATCCGCGCGGCGTTTTCCAAGCAAGGCCAGCGCCGTCTCTCGTTGTTGTTGTCATCGCGATGCCTTCTGTGTTCTGACCACAATCCCGCTATTCCCCAGTGAAGACCGGGGAACGCCCCTCCATCGCCATGCTATTTATATTTGGCTGTTGATATTCTATTGGCAAGTGGCTGGAGGTAAACAGCAAAGTAAACAGGTAAACAAATCAGTAAATAAAAACATGTAATCCTGGAGTTTCAAGAGCTGTACCTGTAGCCAGCAGCATTTCCCAGGACAGGTGTCTGACCATTAGTACAGCATTCCTCCCATGAAATTCTTGCGAGTGCAGAGACCGCACGAGGGGGTGAGGGAGGGGTAGGGGCTGCGCACACACGCACGCGCTCTGCCACAGCAGCAGACACGAGCAGCAGCATCACAACACGCGCCTCCCAGCAGACAGGTGTAAACAGTTCTTCGAGTCTTCTCCCTCCCGGCGGGCCGTAGCAGGTAGCAGGTGTCAGTGTCAAACGTCTTTGTTACTTTTCGTCACCTGACCGAGCAGCACGGGTGCTGGACCAACACCGGCGCCTGTACCCTCATCAGATTCTAGACAACGGACGGTGAAATCGCACGCGAAGATCTGGGAGGTTCTGGAAGGAGGGGAAAGTATTTCACAACTGCTACTCTCAGCACAAGACTGGGATTACTGACAAGGTGAGCACCTGTCCCAGCGTCGTCCTGACAGCACCTGACGGCCTTGGAGGTGCTGGTGCAGCCGGGTGTTTCCCAAATTAGGACTGATCCCACCAGGGGCGACTACAGCGACTGCAGCGACTACAGCAGGCAGGTCACGATGGCGGCGATGGTAGAACTGCGGAGGAATCCAGGCCAACCCTGGGGATTTCGTCTGCAAGGAGGACTGGACTTCGGGCAGCAGCTGACCGTCAAGAAGGTGAGTCTCTGCTTGATGTGCTGCACGCGGGGTACTGATGCTGCTGCTGCTGCTGATGCAATGTGACAGCCATGAAGATGATTTCCCGTTTTGTCTGATGCCTCCTGATGATTTTTCCGGCCTTCTTTCATCCTCGTTTTAGTTTTGCTGAAAATTATCGTACAATATCTATCTTTCTTTGACCGTTGTAGACATTATACCGGACGGGGTGGCAGGGTAGGTATGACGTCAGCACTAGAACATTTGCCTCCTGTTCTCACTGAAGTTGATTGCTCACCTTGTCTTCAGGACAGAAATGCAGACAGACAAGATGCATGCAAAGCTTGAGTCAGTGAGGGAGGCAGAGTGGATGAGGTTGTGATGGAGGAAAAGATCAGGTGAGGGTGTGAAGGAGACAAATGACCGAGGGAGAAAAAGGAAGTGTGTTGGAGACAAGATAGACAAGCAAGCAGAAAGATAGGAAACCTCAAAGATTGACTGACTGCAGGATCACTCTAGGTGAAATCGAAATACAAATTTGACATGAAATGAGAAACACTCATATACATACAAACCACATGAACACTAGTACACAAAGCCGTACACACACACACACACACATTTGCGCGCGCGCGAACTTGAAGGCACTCACTGACCCATGCACTTCTATTTATTCGAATTCCTCACCAGCCCCTACTCCTCCCCTCAATGCTCCACCCTCCACCGCCCACACACACTTTGGTGTTTCTCTCATAGAAGAATTATTTTTGCATACGAGAGATTATATTCAAGGATTTTCTTTCACGTGTATACAAGGGCGTGAACAAAGTTTGACATTTCTTTCAATAATTAAAGGGCAAATCTATACAAGGGAGTCAACTGTGTTTGCCTCATGAGTGTGGTGACGATGAACTGTCTCCCCTTGTGCCGTCATCTCCGTCTGTTATCAGTGCTATCAGTATCACCAGTGCTGTCAGTGCTATGATTGACACTGGCTTTATCCGTACTGTCAGTGTCACCAGTGCTGTCAGTGCTATGATTGACACTGGCTCTATCCGTACTGTCAGTGTCACCAGTGCTGTCACTGCTGTCAGTGCTATGATTGACACTGGCTCTATCCGTACTGTCAGTATTATCCGATAAACAACTATCAGTGCTGTAAGTACTGCACGCCCCTCAGACAAGAGTGTAACGCTGTAACAAGGTACAACAAGCCCCACAAGGTGTGTAATGCCCGCCTTGACTGATGGTGACGTGCGCGTGCCAGTGCGTGCACCTCACGGGTACAGTGCGTGACCCCGGAGGCAGGACTTTGCCACCTGTCTGTCAGCAGACTTCATCTCACGACAGCACCTGCCTGCAAGTGTAAACTGCACAAGACACAAAGTGTTTCTTGATTCCTTCTCTCGCAAACCCACTGGCCACTGGCCACTCGGTCCTTCCCTCCATCACCAGGTGTCATGTGTCATGTGTCATGTGTCATGTCGCGGTGTCGCTCTGTGGGCCAGCGGCACTGCAGCTTGAGGCAGGCAAACACACAGGCATCTGTACGAATCTCAGCCTGCTGCCTGGGCAAAACGAATGCCGGTTGTGGCTCCTGAACAGTTGCCAAACAGAACTAGGAGCACCGCCGATGTTGCTGAAGGCGGGAATACTCAGGGTTCTGGCAGAAACTTCTCGAAATCTTGTCTTTTCTTCTTTTTCCCACAGCCCCTTTCTTGGCTTGTCTTAGACTGATGACTGTAATCTGTTGTAAAGTGCTGGCTGGTGAGTCATTTGTTTACACAGAATCTTAGAGAGTTCCCTACAAACAGGTCTTTGGAATCCTAACCCCACTTGCTGAGGCACAGGAACAGGCGCACCTGTCGAGTAAAGGGAAGAAGACTGGGAGATGTATTGTCAGTCTTCCATCAAGTTTACACTTTCATCGGTCTTGCTGTGACTATAGCACTTCTGTACATCAGTCACGATGATTCTGTACATCAGTCTTGCTGTGTCGTGTCCAGCTTTAACTGCAGGGCTACCTTACAGCATATTCTGCTTTTCTCCAGTTATCACAACTTCTAGAACAGCAACAACACGTACATTACACGTACATAGTAGTAGAGAAGAAAAGGAGAGACTTATATATATATTAGTGGTTCTATATGTAAATAAAATTTTAGTGCTTGTATATAAAGGTGATAGTCATTAGCAACAGGTCTCTACCACTCAAAGCTAAAATCAAGGCCATCACCCATCAGGCAAACTTTACCCGAAGCAAAGCGGTGCCAAATACCAACAAATCCTGTCTGCAACACAAGGAGTCAGGTAGTTCTAACTGTCAAGCGTGGAAAGAACTCTGAAAACCATCAACAGCCTGCAGATTCCACCTCAGTGGATCCTCTCACTCTGTGGAAAAGCTGGCAACTAGAAGCAGACAGGCTAGAAAAACAGGGGAGGGAAAAATTATAAGAACAAGGGATACCTGTGTGACCAGTCGCCATTGCAGCCTCAAGTGTCTGTGGAGATCGTGCATCGAATTCCTGACAGGATCAGGCCTGCGAGTGTAACAAAGATGAGATAAGTGAAATAAAAACTGACAAGAAAATCCAGGGCCTTCAGCGCAATGAGGGACATTTTCATTCACCAGGTTTTCTGCTGATCGACCTTTGGGTTAGTCTCAGTGTGTGGATTATCTCCCCCATGCGCCCTGCTAGTCGATTCAGTCCCCTGCCTCTCCATCCAGCAAAACGTCGCTAGGTGTGGGCTTGTACATGTCACTCGTACGACTTCAGACTGTGTGTGTGGTGCTGGTGATGATGGAGTGGGTGTGTGTGTAGTGTACGTGTGTGTGTGTGTGGCGATGGTGTGATGTACGTGTGTGTGTGTGTGGTGAGTGTGGTATGTGTGTGTGGTGTACGTGTAGTGTATGTGTGGTGATGGTGTGAGTGTGGGTGTGTGATGTACGTGTGTGTGTGTGTGGTGAGTGTGGTGTACGTGTAGTGTGTGTGTGGTGATGGTGTGAGTGTGGGTGTGTGATGTACGTGTGTGGTGAGTGTGCTATGTGGTGTTGTGTACGTGTAGTGTGTGTGTGTGTGAAGGATAGAGAAATGGCTCAGCACGAGTCTCTCCCTGTTGATGACGCCACAAACAGTTGCGGTCGACTACCGAGGGTGTTTACTGCCCCGTGGTGCTGAGGCTGGTGTGTATCTGGCAAACGTAAAGTGCGGACTGTTGGAGTCGGGACCTGCCTCGTGGCTTATCATCAGACCCTCCGGATGATCTGGTAAACGCCCTGTAGTGATAGAGGCTGCTGCAAACAAACACGATAACCTTTCTACTCCAGTCCTCCACACCCACACGGGCATGCAAGGCACGGAACCACACCCCACCAACAGCACCTGTAATACAATCGTAAACACACACACACTTATATGCACGTGTCATTTCTGCTGATAAACGTGGTAGCTCAGGCGTAAACAAACACTCATGGGCAAGATATAGGTCCCCAATTCCTCGATATAATTATTACATCTCATAACAGATTCTGTTATTATAACACCATAGACCTCGACATCTTCATACTGTTACAACATGTGTAATAAAATGCTGTAACAACATAGACCATTATATACCCACCATTGCGCAGTCATCTTCAATACACACAGGTTGTCGTCTTTCCACGTACCTAGCTCTTTGCTACTTTTACTATGTCACCGAGGAAAGAGTAGATCGCCGCAGCTGTCGTTACACATCACGTGTTGGTGGACGAAATGTTTTACAAGTGACACGACGACTAGTTGTAATAACGAAGTGGGGGTGGAGGTCACTTGAGCCCCTTTCATCCGGTTGTGCGACACGTGACACTGGTCTTGAAGAGGAAAAGTGAACAAATATATTATCAATAATAGTGTCGTCTTGTCTCCAGGTTCAGCCAGGTACCCCCAGCGCCGGCGCCTTGACTCCGGGGGACACGATCGTTGGTATCGGCAGCACCAACGCCAAATCCCTGACACACATGCAGGCTCATCAGCTGATCAAAAGCGCCGGCAACGTCTTACAACTGACACTACTCAGGTGTGCCGCCTGCATCCCACCCCCTGTCTCTAGTTATTGTAACTGCTGGCATTGTTACTGTTTACACCTTGACGAGAGCTCCAGCTCCACAGTCATGAGACCCTTAGCTCCACAATCATGAGATTAGCTCCACAAGCTCCACAGCTCCACAATCATGAGACCCTTAGCTCCACAGTCATGAGACCCTTAGCTCCACAGAAATGACCTCTGGCTCCATAATTACAAATTTGCTATCTACACCTTTGAGATCCCTTGCTCCACAATTATCAATACTCCAGACTTGTGGGATCACTGGCTCCACAATTATTAATATATGCTGGTTTCTTCTCCAGAGGGCAGTCCACGGACTTCTCTGCCATCAAGCCAAAAGGGCCAGTGAAGTTTTCCCCCTGGAGGCAGAACTAGATTGACCTTGGAGTTAGTGTCAGCCTTTCCCATGCTTCTGGCCGTCGACGGATACTGAGGAGAAATGTGACCCACAAAACATCCATCAAACTTCTTTTTCAGCTGCAGGCCCACGACATCAGACGATCACGAGCTGCAGCCATGCTTGGGTCAGAAGACAGGCAATGACTGACATTCTTGCGATGGATGCTTGAGTGGCTGGGGATGGTTTCCTAGCTTTCATTCACCGTAAGAATGTTTATTGAGATAAACAGCGAGCTTTGGAAAGTGAGAGTAAATATTATATCATGGAAGAATATATTTTGACAAATACATTTAAGTTTCGTGCATAAATTGATTATTGATACTGCCACCAGTTGAATAGACTATTACATACTTAGTAAAGATCAAAGAAAAGTGTAAAAACCAGAAAATGTGGGACAATGAACACTTACTGGTCTTACAAAGCTCTCCTGTGATTCAGCTGTTTTATTTACGAAGCTATTTATTTTCGATATAGAAGTGTAAAACAGTTTCTAGAGTGTTAAGTAATCAGGTTAAGTAATCTCAGACATAATTTATACAGACATATGTAAGTTATGGCACTTAGTACTTCAGCATCCCACCATCGCTGTCAACTGATTTTACCTGCTATGGTGTTAACACCTGGCTAGAACAGGTAATAAAAGACCTGATGAGCAGCGGAAGGTTTTGCCATCACTGGCGAGCCTCGTCTCCTGGATGCGGTTTTTCACGAGCTATGCAAAATGTCAAGCAGCTTTCTTTTGTGACACCAGTTGGTCACATGATTAGTCCTCGTGGTGACGTCACACCATGTGTGTCTGGCACTCACAGCAGTTTGCCTTTACTATCGGAGTGTTGCACATTGCAATAGTTTATGTTGTACTGGACATGTGTGTAGTTGTGTGTAGTAGATACCCGTGTGTGAGGGATACTGGTGTTGTAAAAGCTTTTCATTTCCGGGGCTGAGTCGTACTGTCGCTGTAAAGCCTCGTTAACAAATGTACGTCGACGCCGAAGTTGCGAGATGGCGATGACGAGTGAGTAGTGTGCATGGTTCATGGTACTTCAGTTGACTGCCACAGTTAGTGATTGCAGTTCTCGCCATTGCTCGTCACACCGCGACCTGAATGACGAGAGGTCACTCGGGTCAACTCTCGTCTCGCGAGACGTGGAGCAGACGGCGAGAAAGATGGTGGCGTGAGACTGGACCGCGCCAAGCCAGTAGCCACGCTTATGTGCGTTTGATAGACGTTTAGGGTTGTGTCCACTCGTCCACATTCGCTCTGTCACCTGTCGCAGGAAACCGATGTTAGAGTCGTGTGCACGTGTAGACTGTACGAGTCACTGACACTGACACCTGCATACTGACACAAACACTTTGCACTCAATGTTATGTTTTAGATTTCAGTGTCCTTTCTCAGTTCTCAAGAGTAACGAACAGCGGTCTTAAGTGTTAAGCAACATCAAGATTGAGCAATAAATTACAAAAATAGAAATACACCTGGCTTTGTTTATTAGTGTTTATTGTTTATTGTGTGTCACCTTTTATCATTAGTACAGACAACCAGCAGCGGAGCAAACATGCGAACAGTCAGTGAACACTGCAGTGCGCATGACTGGACCAGAAGCTCATTGCTTTGATGCCTACTTTGACTAGCAGCTGAATAACTTTCCTTCTCCATCAGCTCTTCAGAAAAAGCGGGTACCTGGATTTGAAAATGTCAGTATTTGGGTAGTAGGAGGCCAAAAGTAGGCTGTCACCAACCTGCTGCTTCCTACACACACTAAGGAAATTGGTGTTTCACACCGAGCCAGCAACTAAGACCATATCATAACAAGGCAGCCAGTCGTGTAAACATGTAACATGCAGAGAAAGAAACAGCGTGCCCGAAAGCAGTTGAACCCAAGACAGCCAACTCTCAGTGTATTGGTGACAGACACTAATGCCTGTGCCACCAGACCGCCTACTACACGCACTAAACCAGTCACACTGAATGCCAAATAGCTTATGGGAGTCTTACTCCTTGCCCTGCCTTTTAACATAGCTACACTGCCTACGGTTCATTTCAGTTCATTACACTCAATTCACTAAACTGAGAGCTACATTTTAGAAAATATTTAATGGGGGTCCTCAAAGATGGTGTTGTGGGTTGAGGGGAAGATAGCTGATGGTTGATAATGGCATGAATAAGAAAGAGGATGCAGTCAGAAACTTACCACTACAGTGTTATTAAAAATAAAAAAATATTGTATTCATGTATGTATACACAAATATCAACAGTTTTAGACAAATTTAAACTTGGCGTCAGAGAAAGCATACAAAAGATCCATCAAAAGTATCAAATATTTCTATCAAATCAAGATATAAGCTATCTTTTAATATATCTTTATATTTCAAGAATATTATAAGTTATAAAGGTTTTTCCAACACAACAATTTATACAAAAACAAAACGAACCAGATCACATATCTGAAAAAAATCAACCACTGGAATTCAAAAAAAAAAAAAAAAAAAAGATCGCTTGGTCTGAAACATCAAGCATGTACTATAAATATGAATTGAATATTTTATGCAAAAGTCACAGACACATCAACTACACATATCTGTACAGACAAAAATAATATCCTTCTAATATATATTTGCAGAATCTAATGGTAGGCTTTAACTCACTCGAAGTCAACTGTTTAATGCACAGTTCTGATTGTTGTTCAGAGGCAGCCTTAGTGGTACATGGGACCCTGGGCGTGTCCTATTGTGATCGCCACTTGTATTCGAGAAAAGAAATGTCACTCTTCACAAATTATATGATCAACAGGAAACACAATCTTTCTCCTTTCGAACAAAAGTTATATCACAATATTTTGATTCAAACTCCTTTACATGTTTACCAAAAAAGATGTATCTGTTGACTTACAAAGCTTATCTCATACACAGCATAATATGGAATCACAACATTCCAGTTTTCCACATACACTAAAAGTACCAGCGATAGGCCACAAAAACATGTATAGTTCAATAGCCATAGCAAATATTTTTTTTAAAAACTGCAACAATTCACACCACAAAAATTAATAATAGCAACACCATGTACATTATCACAGACAAAAATAAAGTGAATAAAAGCCTACAATGTCCAAAAGGGAGATTAAAAAAAGCCAAAACCTGAACATCACAGGTTTTACATATTGTATCTCCATGCATGATAAATATGGTCATCATGCAAGTTATGATGCTTGTTCCTGCGTGTGCAAGCAAGGGAGGAAGGTGAGAAACAAAACAAACCAAGAGGTATGATCATTTCAAGATACTTCAATTTCAAGTGTGTGCTTAAGCTTCTAAACACGAGAATTATAAGATTTAAAATAAAATCTTTTCTTTTAAAACAAAGATTGAGGCGCTAAATGTCCTGCAGGACTGGACGAAAAGGTGGCTTGTCAAAGTCAACCCCAAAAAGACCACCTACACTATCTTTAGTCTGTCCACTAGGGAACAGAAGGCCACTCTGAAGTTCGATGGACAGATTCTCCCACTGGACGACAACCCTACCTACCTTGGGGTAACCTTCGATAAGAGACTTACTTGGAAGCCTCAGACCAAGAAGGTCGAAGCCAGAGCCAAGATGCGACTTGCAATTATGAAGAAGTTGGCTGGCACGAACTGGGCGCGCGGATGACAGAATCCTCAAGAAGCGTACACCGGAAGGGTCAGACCAGTCCTAGAGTATGGCATGACAGCATGGGGCACCGCAGCAAAATCCAACTTTGAGAAGGTCAGCAAGGTTCAGAACCAAGCAGCCAGACTCATCACTGGAGCCATTGAGGTCTACGCCCATACAAGAACTGGAGACAATCACAGGGTTGGAACCACTTGAGACCGACGTGACACAAAGATGCTCGTCCAAGCCGCCAAGTTCAAGAGACTTCCAAATCACCCCATGAGAAACAGACTGGCTCAGCCGACGAAGGGAAGGTTGAAAAGGGGAAGTTTCATCCACCAGGCGAGGATCCTTGAACGAAAACACCAAGATATCTTGGAACATGACCCCAGAGAGATCCCCCTGTGCCGGACAAACCCAGCATGGAATGAAACTGCTTTCCCCCTGATTCACTGCAGCATCCCTGGTGTTGGCAAGAAAGACTCCCAAGACGCTGTGAAGAAGTCCTGTACTATGGAGTATATCCACAACAACTTCCCACAAGATCAGTGGACTCACGTGTTCACTGACGGGTCAGCTGAACAAGCCGTGAAGAATGGTGGCGCCGGAATCTTCATCCGGTACCTGGGAGGAAGAGAAGACCGTCTTTCCCTCGCAACCGGACTCTACTCCACCAACTTCAAGGCTGAAGCAGTTGCCATTCAGACCGGTGCCACCCACGTTGAAAACAGTCCAGACACCTCCAACAACGTCGTCTTCTTTACGGATGCACTGTCTGTCCTGCAGGCCTTACAGACTGCCAGAGACAAGAAATTGAACGACCTGTCCACTGCTCTTTCCTCCTTATGCGGAGACTGCACAGTCGTCTTACAGTGGATTCCCTCCCACTGTGGAGTTTTTGGCAACGAAGCCGCAGACACTCTTGCCAAGGAAGGATCCACAAAAGAGCAGCAAGACAGGTCCACCACCTATAGTGAAGTTAAAACCATCATCAAGGCCAAACAGCACAACACGTGGCTGCAGCAGCACCCACGTTTCAACCGAAACGACCCATACTACCTGCTTACAAGGGCTGAGCAGGTCATTATTTTCAGGCTGAGGACAGGCCACAACCGTCTCAATTACCACCTATACACCAAGCTCCGGATCGGCCAGACAGACCAGTGCCCGTGCCAGACAGGCAGTCAGACAACAGCACATCTACTGCAAGAATGCCCTATGCACGAAGAACTCAGGCACCGCATTTGGACTGATGAGTCGCCAGTATTGAGGAAGCTACACGGCAGCCTGGAGGACCTGCGGCGCACAGCATCATTTGTGCAGGAGGCAGGCGTGTCCATTTGAGTGAACGACGAAGAAGAAGAAGAAGAAAACAAAGATTTCTGCCAATATGAGGATAATATTCCTAATTGTCCTCCTGAATGGAATTGAGAGGGGACAAAATGGTAAGAAAGGTAGCTTTCTTTTTTTAAAAAAAAAAAAAAAAAAAAAAAAGGAAATGTTCCTTTAATGACGAGGCTACATCCAAATGTCGTTGGGTACTAGAGGTTAAGTGTGTTCAGTGCATAGTGTGGAATGTCGACATTCTGGTATGCAGATCTGGGATGTGTTGTGTGACCCTGATAACAACCATGATATCATCTAAAGGTGCCACATGACAACAATAGTCCAATATATCTGTTTATGAAGCACAAAACATTCCAACACAAGCATCTATTCAAAGAAGTACATGAAAAATAATTATTACTACATGAATTATGCATAGTTTAAAAATAATAATTTAAAACATACTGTGCAGACAATGCATATGGTGTATAAATATAATTTTTTGTTAGTCAATAAGGTCAAACTGCATTGCATAAACTCAACACAAAGCCTTAAAAAAATCAAATTAAGTACAACACTGAACTACCTGTGTGCTTATTATGCATAGTGCACTATTTGTTAATATTTGTTCTGTGGCACTTAAAACAACTGTTCAGCATCAACAAAACCACTATCGTTTAAAATCCAAGCAATACACATGAAAAGACATAGGTATCTCAAAAACATTTAAAATGGTTTACATCATTAAAATGCCTCTGCCGTTTTCTGAAATCCTGGTCCTTTTTTCCTTCGCTATAAAAATAATGTCTGTATTCAATCAACACAAATATTTTCTTCGGTACCTGACAGGCAACACATCACAAGCACAATAAGTTTATTTTTAACACAGTCCCTTAGCACAAAAGAATAAAAGACAAAAGTATCACATCCACAGAAACAAAGAAAACAAAAATTCTGATTGTGTGAATCAAAAGGAAACAGAACAGACAAATGTATTACACAACCATGTTGTACAATCTTAGTGGCTAAAAATCTAATGGATGAAGCAAAAATGAAGAGAATCTGAATCCTAATAGAGTATGGAGTACAACTCTGCCTTGGAGAAAGCTCACATAATTTTTTTTTTTAAATGGAGCTTTAGAAAATGACCCTCAAGGCTAATTAAAACAATGTGCTAAGGTTATGACAAAAAAGATAGTTAACCCTTCAAAACTGTCCTTCAGGAAACAACGCATCTTGCATGCACCATTTTTTTCTCTAGACATTCTATGTGCACAAAACTATCTGTATATATAATTATTTCATTTTCTGATGTCTTCAGAACATAAAATACAGTTTAACATTGGATCCTCTTTGTGAATGCAAACGAACACTACAATCATGCAGTCAACTTCTTTAGCAGGATGGCTGGGAAACTTAAATTCACCTGAACCTGCTGAGGCTGGAATAGCATTGATCATATGCTCCTAACCAAAGTGGTCATAAGAAGATACATTACAGTTTTAGAAAGGGTCATGGTAGATTTTTAGTTCGGGTGGATCGTGGCATCTGCCCTTCTTCCACCATGCGTCAACATCATCATAAACATGGATTTGTTGATGAGGGCTGTGCAGCTTTTTGCACAAATCACACAGTGGCAGTGGCATGGGTGCGACCACTTTCCAGTTCTTCTTCCATGCAAAGTATTCCTCATAGGCTGATTTGCTGTTGGCCAGGTTTTCCAGGTATGAAGCTAAGTCCTCGACACTGGAAAAGTCAGCCACATCAATGTAAGAGTGGGGTGGCAGTATGGCAGAGTAATTGGCACCACCTCTCACAACTGGAACAATGTCAGCTTTAAGGAGGATTTCAAATGCCTTCTCGGTAACATAATCATCACAGAAGGAATTCTCAAAAGCTAAATAGAAGTAGTAGACCTGTGATAACATCTGCAAGCAAGTCACATTACCCGAGGATCCACATTTCAGTGGACCACATTTGCCATAAATGTCAACTGGTAGGAACTCCTGTAAAGCTTCAACATAGGCAGACCGTTCGCTTTGAGTTTGACAATTAGAAACAAACCATGCTGCCATCTTGGTTTTGCCCTTGACAATCGCACTGATATCCTTTGCTTGCGAAGAAACTACCGCTGGAACAACCGTGCCATAGCCAAAATAAAAATCAGAGTCTCTGCGATAGGTCATTGTCCAGTTGAACTGTTTCTGCCAGGCTGGGGTTGCAAACACATCATTGTAAGAATTGAGGGGACTCTCTACTGCAAAATATACCCAGATCTGTTCCGCCCTTCTTACTGGCAGTTTGGTGTTGTAGGAGTAGTGAGTGAAAAAAACAATGCAGTCCACCTGTGATGCCTGGTCATCATGTGATGTCAGGATGCATGGATGATCACAGGAATCCAGGAAGTGGGCACCAGGTTTTATTTCATACCACTCTGGAAAGGACTTCATGAGAATCATTTTGGAAGTTTGTGTTTCCTGTGTACCTTTCCAGCTAATCTTTTCTTCTAATTTAGGCTCTGCATGAAGGAGGGACATGAACGAGTAAAACACATGAGCAAGGGAGGCTACACCAGCAAGAGCAGCCAAGAGGAGTAGCAAATATTTTTTCTTTGATCTGCACATAAAAAAGTAGATAAAAATAAACTGTATTAGGACATAAGTGAGAAGATGCACATGAATACTGTTACTGACACTAAAAAACTGCCCACTCAACTCAATATTCCCAGTCTAGTTTAAATACAATAATATTATTGACAAGCTAGTATGAAAATATTTATGTGGTAATGTGTGTAGGGAAGTAGTAGGGGAGGCATCATAAAGCTTCCTACTAATCTGCCAGTTTGCAACCTACACTTTGCAGACGACATAGACCTATTTTAAGTAGTAACAAAGAAGTTCAAGACCTTATCAGCAGACTGAAAACCAGTTCCAGCATATGTAATAGAGACCAGCATTTATAAGAGCAAAGTTATAATCATTGGCAATGGTAAAGCAGGAATCTACATGAAGAAGGTACAGCATGAAGAGGTAAGCAGAGTAAGTACTTGGGAGCCACCCTCCCCAATGATGGCAGCTCCATGATAGATATTTACATCAGGATCACAACAGCCACAATGGCTAAGCTGGATAGGATCTGGCACAGCCATAACATCAGGTTTACCACAAAGTACAATTCCCTTGTAGTACTGATCCTCCTCTATGGATGTGAAACGTGGACTCTCCTCACCGATGTGGAAAGTAGAATCTAAGCATTTAAGAGCAAGTATCTGAGGAGGCTGCTCTGGATCTCAAATAGAGAAGATAAAACCAATGAGTTGCCACATTCGCAGGACATCAGAAGCCTCTACATGCAACAGTCAAGCAACGTAAACTGGTCTGGTTTGGCCATGTGATCTGGTGCGATACTTTGTCGAAAACTGTCCTTCAAAGTAGCTTGGATGGTAGTCAACACTTCAGCGGCCTGAGAGAGACCTGGCTTATGAAAGTCAAAGACTGGACAGGTAATCCTGTGCAGGACCTGACCAAATAAGGCGGCAGTGGCAGGCCCTGTCAGTTGCCATGTCTATCAATGTGCTCTCACAACAGTTACCAGTCAAAAGACAACTGACTGAATGACTTGGAAGTACTTCAATAATCCACGTTTTCCCTACCAGTTTTCTCCAGTTTCTAAAGTTATTGTCCCAATTAGCCTGGATTTATGATACCACAAACAGTTCAATGCAAACATTCTGAGCCTTTCTTATAAAATATGAACATATCTCTTTTGCAAGAATATGAGCAAATGGTAGTCTTCCTAACATGCATTTTACTTCAAAATGATATTAAGTGAAAATAGAAATAAGCTAAGAGGGCTAACATATGCTTTCTCTACTTTTTGATTTGGTCATCAACTGGGTGATGTAACACACAGCTTATGTATGAAAGGCCTGAAGGCATCCTTTGCATACTCTTATCCACCCTCTTAGACTTGACATCTCTGACGACTCCTTTGCTGTCACCCACCCGCTACCACATTACAAGAGAAAACTATCTGTACAGCTTCTCTCATCAAGTAGGTCTGAACATCAGCCAAAACAGAAGCCCTGACTTGAACATCCACAATCCAGAACCACTCTTGTTGATGAAACAGTGTGGTTAGACATGAAAGAGAGGCTAGCAGTGACAGACTGACATCCATGACCATAAACTAATCTCTTGCAAAGCTCAGAGGATCATCAGAGATGACAGTGCATCCATCACCAGAATTACACTGGATTCCTTAAAAAAAAATGAAAGCCTGGAATTCTACAAAACACACAGTGACAGTTATTTGAGACACAACTACAGATGAAGCACATGAGGGGAACAACTGATTAGTGCAAGCAGCACAGACCAAAGTAAAGGTCTTTCACCATGCCAACCTTGTGTAAGAGGGATAAACACTGCTATCCTTTACTTTTGTATATACCTTTGATATATTTCCTTATTTATTTAGTTTCTTTGTGTTGCTTTTCATATACAAGGAAAATTACTATAATCAAAGGTTGCTAGCAGTAGCAATATGTATGATCTTTTAAGTACAGTACAACTAACTCACTGTTTCTGGACTAGCCAAAGATTACCCGAAAGGTCATACCAAATAAGAAACTATTGGCAACTAATGCTGGAAGCTGATATAATGGCTGATGTAGCATGATAAGTACAGGTCTAGTATTTGCTTCCCTTTAAGAAATATGCATGGTCTTCTTGCACTAATGATGCATTTATCCAAGAATCATTTTGTTCTAAAATTTGCACCAGAAATATATGAATATAGAATTTAAAAACAAACATGAATAACAGAGAACGCTTAACCTGCATAATACCTGAGAATCATTATGTAAAGATGGTACACATTCTTATCTGCTTTCTTGTTACTCCTTTTACTATTCAAGCCTTGTCAACGTTTTCAAGCCGGTGTCTCATTCAACCTGCAGTTATTGCACTCTGGAAAAGTTAAATAAATTCTTGTATAGCAAGAAAAGCATTTGACAATATATATTACAAGCTTTAATAATCTTATATTAAAACGAACAGTATGTACGAACAGGTGAACACTAACTTTACCACATAATTTGTATGAGATTTTCCTACTTTGTGCATTCAATATGACAGTAGAGAAGATAAGACGTGTTTGATACCAGCCAACCAGTTCTTTACGTTCTAATATTTCGCTAAATGATGATATCCGTCATGTTATTCTCCATTCTTGTCTAATTTCTTATGATTATTACGTGCTGACACATGTTTTGTTTACTCTCAAATTTAATATCAGGTGCATGTGCGCTACTGCAAAATATAGATGTTGACACTTTACGTAAATTGGTGCTGATAATATACTAAAATGTTCTTAAATTTATAAAGATACTTATTAAAATGTATGAACAACACGAAGATAAGGGCGCGGCACTCACATTCACCCTGCATGTAAATTCCGTTGACCTTTCGAGACGCCATAGAGTAGCTTCCCTTAGGTCACATGCTGGTCATGTGACGGCGGCTGGTCACAGGTGAGGTCTGCTATGGAGACTGCTGCAATGCTTGCTCTGTGTGCTGTTGTCGTTGCATTCATCTTTTCCAAAGAATGCACAGCGAAACCGCCGAACATAGTATTTATTCTTACGGACGACCAAGACACAGAGCTAGGTGGCCAGGTATGGCTTTTTAACCTTGTTTAGATATTACACGGCAGGTCATAATTATTATACTAAAGCATGTCGTTAATGATTATAGTACGTTCTAAGATTAGTATACCTCGATCCCTAGTGTACGAACAGGCAGAATTAATAATGACTCATAGTTGGGCACATGCTCGTAGCATATGTGCCAAGATCGATAGCAGTGAGTGATCTACCCAAAACCTCAAAGAGGCCTGTTTAGTGTATATATGTTATATGTACATTTCTGTACACAATTAGCCCACAAACACTTGCGACGTCAAAGTAAATCAAATGAAGTTGTACACTTGTTTTCATGAGCAGAGAACGTGAAGAAAGTTCCACAGTTAATTTACTATAATATCAGAATAAATCAATGCAATTCTTTGATCCAGGAACAACAAAATTTGCTTAGTACTCTTGTGATGTACATATAACTTGGCTCAGTACACTTGTGATGCACACTAGTTGTCTTAGTACTTTTGTGATGTACACTAGCTGACTCACACTCATGGGATATATACTAATCAGCTCAGTACTATTGTGATGCACACTAGCTGGCTCAGTTTTCTTGTGATGTTCGCTAGATGGCTTAGTATTATGATGTACACCTTATGACTTAGTACTTATGTGATGTGCACTTTTTAGTGTAGTGCTGTTGTGCTGTACACTACACCGCACAATACTTTTGTGTTGTACAGTTTCACTCAGTACTCTTTGATATATATATATATAAATTATTGGCTGAGTACTCATGCGATATACATTTGACAATTTAGTACTCATATGATGCACCCTTTGTCTGCTCAGTACTAATTATGCTTATGTGATACACACTATATTTAGATCAGTACTATTGTGATATGGACTTGACAACTGAGTACTGTGTGATGTATACTAATTCAGATGCAGTACTCTTGCATTGTATACTAATTGGCTCAGTACTCATGTGATATACACTTTGTCAGTTTAGTGTTCACCTGATGCCTATTTGGTGACATAGTACTCACGTGATTACATTAGTTTGCATAGTACTTTGTGTTGTACTAGTCAGCTAAGTATTCATGTGGTGCACTAGTTATGTTTTAGACTCTCATTGTGTACACTTGAGGACTTAGCACTCATGTGATGTACACTAGTCAGCTCAATAATCATGTGATGCAGATTTGTTGGCACAGTACTCATATAATGCACACTAGCTGGCTCAGCACTCATGTGATGCAGCATAATTCTCCTTGTCCCTGACTTTATAAAGGGTGGTGGAGATAAGGGAGAGGAGACTGGCACCACCCACATAAAACATGAGTTCACAGATAAATGTGGGCTCTAACACTTCACTCCCAATTAAGTGGCCATAAGGTCACAAGAATACCTATACCTTTATGTGAACAGAAGATATACAAATTGTATTGCTATTTTATAATCCTTCAGCTCAGACTAATTGACATCCACACCTGTGCATCTCTGACATTGTCTGTGAAAAATCGATTTTATGCTGATACTTCTAATTGCTTGTAGAACATCTTCTCTTCTTCTTCGTTCCTATTCGCCCCCAGTGGAGCATAGGGCCGCAACCACACGCCGCCATCGGACCCGGTCCAGGGCATCCCTTTCTAGTTGGCACCATGTCATGCCAGCTGTCGCTGCCTCTCTGTGGACTGATCGTCTCCACGTCTGTCTGGGTCTCCCTACCTTGCGTCTCCCCTGTGGGTTCCAGCCCAGAGCTTGTCGCGTTATATTGTCGGCTGGCTTTCGTAGGGTGTGGCCAATCCAGCCCCACTTTCGCTTCTTGATGTCTAGGCTGGCAGGGTTTTGGTTGGTTCTCTCCCACAGGGCGGTATTGGAGATCTTCTCAGGCCATCGGATGTTAAGAATGCGGCGCAGACATTTATTGATAAATGTCTGTATCTTGTTGGTGATGGCATTTGTCACCCGCCATGTCTCAGACCCATACAGAAGGACTGACTTTACACTGGTATTATAGAGGCGGATCTTGGTGTGTAGAGACAAAGCCTTGGAGTGCTTGTAGAACATGGGTTAACCTAATTATTATTTACTTAAGATTTCTCTCATTGTTTATAAGTTTTATGAAATAAATGCATCCATGTTTTAACATGAATGTGGGATGAATTTGACATCTTTTGAAGCCTGTCAGTTCTGAAAGGATCGTATACTGCAGACAGAAAGTAGATTGCTGTCAATAATAATAAATAAATAACATTTCTTTCCAATGAGTTTGTAATATTCACTTTAGTTTTTGATTTTAAATACTATATGTTTGATTCAGAATTTACACCTTAAGCAAAAGTATTGATCACATACAGTCAGAACCAAATTTTTTATTACATTAACAGCTATGGGAAGCACACTGAGTCTTGTGTCTGATTTTTCAGATACCTATCAAGAAGATAAGAAGTCTGATTGGTGAGCAGGGAATCATATTTGAAAACATGGTATGAAATATTTATGATTAGTAAAGATATAGTGTAAAATTAAGGGCATTAATATAATCGTAATTTGTAAATTGCATAAAGTACTTTTGTACTGGTTTATTTAAGTATGGGTGGGAGATACGTGTATATGTGTGCCTGCCTGCACACACGCACACACAGTGCCACAAAAATGCCACTGTTGTGAAATTTAGCAGTAGCATACACTTGAATTTATCATCTTCATCATCTAAGAGGGTCAAAAAGGGGCAACAAACTAGACAAGTGGCTCTTAGAACCACAGATAAGATTGTAGCAGCTTACTTGTCAGTTTTTATAATAATAATAATAGTAATAATAATAATAAAATAAATATCTAGATGCATATACCTCCCCTTGATGGGATAGCTTATTTCATTTACTCCCTACACAAACACACATACAAATTGGAACTTCAAATGAAAAATGGGAAGGATCACTGGCTTGTACACAGATTGGAGGAGATGGATTTTTTAAGACTGTTGAAATAGTCTGCAATATGTGAACATCAGAGAACAGGGAGACAGAAAGTTATTCCAGATTATAAAATGAGAACCAAGAAATAGTACTATCCCTAAGTTTTCTCTTTTCAATGGAGAGTCATGAAGGTCTGAGAACGGAAGGAAGAGTGCAGAGATCTGGAAGGAAGACAGAAAGAACTTCTATAAGATAAGGTGCTGTCTGATTGATGATATGGAAAAAAAAACAAAAAAACCCCGATAGACAGCTAATAATCTATTCATCGTGTTATAGATGGCGCACCAGTCCAAGTAAAAAGATTGTAGGGTTCTTCTTGAATGAGCCTGGCAATGTGGTTTTTGCCCTCTCTGGAGCTTTTGGAGATTATAATAATGATGATGATCGAATTTGTAAAGTATATTGCCTCATGTGAATGTAACCTTGATGTTCTGCACATGATAGACTACAAACTGACAAAGTCAACCACACAAGAAACATAGGCATCAGAAAACAAACAATACCATGACAAATAAAACCCACCATAAAACAAAGTGCATGTGTGGGCAGAACCGTATTGTTTATTCTTACTAAATAGATGTGTTTTGAGATTGAATTTGAAGTTTTGAATGTATGCACAGTTAGAGGAGAAAGATGAGAGAATGCCAGTGAGAAGTGAATTTCATGGCCTATCCAAGATATAACTTGAGAAGAAAACAAGATTTTGTGGCATGAAAAGTGAGGTAATAATAGATTGTATAAATCCTACATAGTTCATATTATGCTGGTTGGGAAGCCTTATTGATATGATCCTTTATAGAAAGTTTTGTTATCTATCCAAATGCCAAGATTACAGATTCAGTAAAGGAAATGTTACTGTGCTATGTTCTTACTTTAAGAGACTGATCAGCTCTGATGGCGGAGTCAGTCAACACACATTCAGTGTTACATCCATTTAACTTCAGTTTGTTCTGAATCATCCAGGTTTTAATATGTGATATAAAGAGAAATATAATTGATAAAAACTTTATTAGAAGAATTATAGAGTTACATGCCATTGGCAAAATCAGCATATGAGACGGAATGTAATTCATTTACTTCAAAAAAGTTGGATAAGGAGAATAAAAAGTAGAAGAGCTAGGACTGAAGCCTAAATTATTTCTAAACTGGAGGGATGCTGATTCAGAAACCAGAGATAAGAACAGTCTGTTTTCTATCAGTAAGACAAGACTGCAGTACTAGTAAAGTTTGAAAATGCTAAACCTTCAATGCCAAAGACATTAGTTTTTAATTATGAACATGGTAGAGAATTAAATGTGAGTTTACGGTTTATTTATATATTTGTTCAAATAGTTTGTGTCCAGCCCTTTGTGCTGCCCAAGCCGGTCAAGCATCCTGACTGGGAAGTATGTGCACAATCATCATGGGGTCAATAACTCTCTGGAGGGTGGCTGCAGTAGCAGGTCCTGGCAGCAGGAGCAGGAGCCCATCAGTTTCCCAGTGTACCTTCAGAAGGCTGGTTACACAACCATGTTTGCTGGAAAGTACCTCAACCAGGTGAAGCAACTCTGGTTCTGATGGTTCGCATTTAAATTTGCTTCTTGATTCTGTCAATGTGGACAAATCTACATTGTGGGCCAATGTATACTTTTGTTTAAGAACTTTGAAAGAGATGGAAATAAGTCTTGGGTAAATATTCAAACTGAGCCAATTTACTGTTGCTGCTCATTTTAATTAAATTACTTGCTTTTCCTTATTCACAGACTTGATTTTCTTTCTATTGTCAATTTGTAATTTGTAATTTTATCACTGTTTTTTTTAACATGTCCAAACACTGAACTTAGCAGCCACAGATGGAGTGTTAGGGATATTTGATGCATGAGTCATTGTCTCATGGAATAAAAAAGGACATCGGTTTCATATTTAGTTGCTTGCAGCATGTTCAGTGTTCTGCTTGCAATATATTCTGTGGAATATAAAAACCTGGATGTTCTTATATTGTAATGTGCACCATCTGCTGACCTCTGCTTGCAGTATGGCGATGACCAGGTCGGGGGTGTGGCCCACATTCCCCCAGGCTGGAATGAATGGATTGGTTTAGTATGAATCTGTTCTTTTTTGTCTTTTTTTCATTAAAATCTGTAAGCAGTCTTTACATAGTCTTTATAGCTTGATTTTAGTATTCTTTGGTTTTCTTTAGTCTTCTATTTCTTTTAAGGTAATGTACTTCACTTGTCTGTACTAAATTGCTATTGTCCTAATGTGCATTAGCAGTATATTGCTATTGTTTTTTGTGGCAGGTTGGCAACTCAAAGTATTATGACTACCAGTTGTCTGTGAATGGCAAGCTGGAGTCACATGGCTCTGATTATGAAAGAGACTATTTTACAAATTACATTGTAAGTATTGCAGCTAACATTGAAACCATACACGTAAGCATAACAACTAATTGTGCTGTAAGTTTAGCACTGTATAGCAACTTTTTGTGAGTGTTGTAAGGAATTAATGCATAATTATTTTATTATAAGATATTCATTGTTATTTGGATTACAAATCACCACTTGAAGGGGTGAATATAATGTACAATTAAGAGCTTTTGAATTTATTGGTAACTTCCCCTGGTAACCACTTCAGGGTTAGATTAATCAAGCAAATATCAATGAAAGTTCTATTGCCTGATGACTTTACTAAGCTTTGAACTTACAGGGTTACACATTTTGACAAGCAAGAGAGAGTGAGAGAGAGTTTGCTACTTGCTCAGAAATGACATTTTAACCTGCTTATACGCATGTAAATGGTAAAGTTACAATTAATTTAATTTAAAGCATAGAGACATTTTTTTTTCAGAATGGAAAGGCAGAAACATTCTTGTCAGCTCAGAGTCCAGATGGGAATCCATTCTTCATGATGCTGTCCACACCTGCCTGCCATTCCCCCTTCACACCTGCTGATCCATACAACACCACCTTTCCTAATGAAACAGCTCCCAGAAGTGGCAGTTTCAATGTTCAACCAATAGTCAGTTTTTGCAGAAAGTTGTAGACATTGGTAGAAGTCATTACAAATAACTACTAGCAGTATAAATGTCAGCAATGATGATTGCAAGTTTCATATTACTTATCTATAGTGAAAAACATTCAGCCTTAGATATCTGATGCATGTAGAAAGATAATCATTCTCTCTTTTTCTCAGATTTCACTATTTTAGTCAACAGAAAAAAATAGTTCTCTCTGAGTCTAATACGATCTTTTGATTTGTGTTGCATTTTTAAAGTCTTCCCTTTAAAATCTTTAGCACTCCAGAAGGCTTTTGCAATACAATCTGATCTCTGTTGTTTAGAGTATGTCATATTTGTCAAAATTCTTTCTTGATATTGCAGATGATTTTCACAATACCTTTGCTTGATGTTGCAGAATAAGCACTGGTTGATACAACACACCATAGTACCGATGCCAGATCAGACAGTTCAATACATCGATAATGCTTTCAGGAATAGGTATGCGTGTTTGAAGGATAGAAAAATAATTAGTTTAACTTACAGCTCATGGGATGACAATATTTTAGCCCTTTCAAGTGTCCTGTGAAAATTATGGACACATTTTGGATAGCAGAGACCTATTATTTCCTCATAGTCTTCTAAACATTACAATCAATTATTGTTATTGTTTTCTATTTTTAGGGCAGACTAACACATCCCAGAAAATTACAACATGAATGTTGCAGATGGCGAACATTGCTGTCTGTTGATGATATGGCTGAAAATGTGTACAACATACTTCAGAAGAAAGGCATGCTGGACAGCACATACATTTTCTTCTCATCTGACAATGGCTACCACTTGGGTAAATCTATATGATTGCATTTAGTCATCTTAAATAGATAAACCTATGTGGCTGTATTCACATGCTTATATTTAGGGTAAACCTATGTGGTTATATATTTACATGTTACATTCAGTTACTTAATCTTTCACCTATACTCAGATACACCACCCTTTTTCACCACTCACTCTTTCAGTGCTTTGAAAACCTCCAACTTACTGCATATCTGGGAAAAGACTTCTGTGCATATAATATCTTTACAGTAATTTCTAGCTGTTTTGTAATGCATATTCTTTTAAAGAATCTGTACTCAAGGTTGCACATTCATCTATGTTCTAAAACATGTCTTAAGGAAGAATAAAACAACCCAACAAACAAAGACTTGAAAATACTAATCTGTTGCTGAATTTTAACTTAAAGGACAATTTGGGCTGCCTTATGACAAACGGCATCTTTATGAGTTTGATATTCGTGTCCCTCTCATGATTCGTGGACCAGGCATCAAAGCAGGACAGGTGACACAGGTAACTGTTGGCGAACTTCTTGCTCTCTTGGTATTCATGCAGCTCTTGTTTTGTTGTTATTTATTCCAAGTTCTGTCAAGCAAGTTCTGCCAAGGTAAGGAATTTCATGGCCTGGTGGTCATGAAAGCAGTGATCTCTAAGCCAAGCGACCCACCATGTCCAAAACACAGTTTATGGGAACCCAATCTCCTTCTGCTGCCTTTCACCTGCCATGATAAATCACTCTGGTATGTTGGATATGCATTGAAAAGCATTTCAGTCACATTCCAGGGCAGGCTTGAAACAAAAACCTGATCTGGTCAAGTGCACTGGTTGACAGCACCTCCTGCAAGCTTAGGCTCTGTACACTGCACTCCAATGTGTGAAAAAAAGTCACATCTGTGCTTCAAATCAGCAAACTGTTAAGGGTTAAGGCCTAGTCTTTAGGGACTTATATTTGGTTCTTAAACAACAGCTTGTGAGCTTGATTGTTTACTGCTGCTGCTGGTTTTGCAGGAGAATGCCATGAACATTGACATTGGGCCAACCTTTGTGGCCCTCTCTGGACAAGATATTCCACCACAAATGGATGGCAAGTCCTTGATAGAACTGTGGACCAAGAAAAAGACAGGTGCATTTCGATCAGACATTTTGGTGGAGCATTATGGCGAACATTCAGATGCATTTCCAGACTGCCCACAGGACAATGGACAGGGATTATTTGTGAGTAATAATTTCCAAACAGTCCACAGTACAATGGACGGATTGTTTGTGAGTAAAAACAATTTCAGACTGCCTACAGTATGATGGACTTACATTTTGTAAATTACTATATTTATTGAGCTCTAATCATTTGAAGAAAAACCCACCAAATTTTCTTCTGTTAGAATTTTACAAGAAAGCACAATTAAACATTTCTCAGCAACAAATGCAATTTTTAGGTAAAAAATGAGTAGTTATGGTTTAGTTTTGCACACGTGTGTGTGTGTTTTACGAATAAGGAACTGACCATTGTCAGCCAATAAACCCAGCCAGTCACTTGCATATGTCATTTTCCAGGGCTGCAGTTCAGAGGTAGAATGTGTTTGCCAAGATTCATGGAATAACACTTATTCCTGTGTGCGTTCTGACAGACTTTCCAAAGTGTACAAGTACTGCATAGTTGAAGAGACTGAGGTACAAGTAGTTTTCTTACTGCACAAGACTAACAGTATGTTACAGAGAAAAAGTCCATAATGAGACCATATTCATTGCATACAAAAGTTCTGTCTGTGAGTTTGCATCTTTAGATGCTGAATTTTATTATTCACTAGACAGGGTACCTGTGGTCCGAAAGATTTTGTCAGCTGTTGATCTTCCTCTCCATCGTCAAACTTATGTGTTGACATGCATGGCCTTGGCGTCGTGAAATAGTATGCAAACATGTAATCATGCATTTGATTCAAACTAGATGCCCCTTCCTAACTAGAGGTGAGAGCTCATGTTGGGCAACAAAAAGTGGGAGAGCGGGAAGAAAGGGGACATAATTTTCCTGTTTTGAGGTTAAGGGGAGATAATGCAGTGATTGCCTGGATGCCCCTGCGGCTGTCAAGAAGCATTGGGGTTAGGGAGAGGAGAAAAGCCGAACCCTGCAGGGGAAGAAAAAAGCCTTTTATTCATTGGTATTCTCATATTACATTGTCCATGAAGGCCTTTCATAATAGTCAGTGTTGTTTATTAGACTTTTTTTAATTTGGAACAACTGGGACCATCTTAGACAAAATAAGCATAAAAAGAAACGTTTTTTGCTGACACTAACCAAATAGACATAAATTATTTTCAACCAAACAAACACACACAATGCTACATTCTGATTTATTTATTTATATATATTTATTTAATAGAAGAAGGTAAAAAACATACACATAAGAAATATTTGGTTATCTGCTGGTTTAACACAAGGATGTAAAGCTAAATGAAATCTCTAATAATATTTCCATTTGAACTTGTCTCAAGTTTAAAAGCTAGCTAATAGTCATTGTGTGTAAGATCTTGCCCTAAAGAGTTGCCATGGATAGTCTCAGTTGCTGACATGGCGTAAAACTCCAACTCCCCCTAAAGAACAATTGACTGCTTCGCTGGCAGACTTGCATTTTTTCCAGACCAAAATTTCATGACTGTTGCAGGAATTTGTGGAAGTGTATGAGCTAACAGGTGACCACTACGAATTTGAGAATCTTGCTCAGACAGCAGACCCTACTTTGCTAACTTCTCTGAAGAATGACCTTCAGCGCCTGCTGGGATGCAAAGGAGCCTCATGTAATATTGGTCCAACTGTATCATAAATTTAAACCTTGTGACATTGCTTTGTCTCCTTTTGCACTGCCTTTTTCTGCAGACCAATAGTGATCTCATAAGATTTAAGTTGTTACTGACATTTACAAGGCTCAGTTATCTGGGACCATTGGTGATATTTGACAACGAAAAGGTCTTGGTTAGAAGGCCGCATCAGTAGTGCTTTTAGCATAAAACTTTTTACTTCTTATCAGTTTTCTAGTTTTTATAAGTACACTCAAGTGTCCTGTTTTGAAGAACTGTATGACAATAACTCTAGAGTTTCCTAGAGGCTTTTCAATTTCTTCTTGTAGCCTTTTTTTGACATATTTTTGTTAGTAGTAGGGAGGTATAAGCTTTTACATTCCTTACCAACGAAGTGCAATAATTTATGAAATATAAACTTTTTCATCCTTGTTCTTTGAATTTTATTCGTTACATTATGCTTTTATACGTTTAAAATTGTTATTATAATCCATTATGAGAACAGATGGAGGAGCATTCTGTTATGGTTATTTGCAAACTAGGTGGCATGCTTACCGTTTTCAACGACTGAACCAGTTGCCTGCATTCGCTGACATTTTATTTACAAATACTTAAAAGCATTTAGCAAATTGTCATGAAAAGTGGTCAGATATTTTCTGGATATCTTTATTTTGTTCAAATCAAATCAAAATTTATTGTCTGTCCAAGGAAGTCCAAGACAGAACTTGTTCTTTAGCTCACATATGCTAACTACTATGAGCATACATATGTATACAACATAATAAGCAAACATACATACCCATACAAGACATTCAACACACAAACACACTCTCCTACACACTTACACTTACATGTGAACCTCGTAAGGAGGATGCCAGGTAATGTGGTAACTATCCACTGAGTGCCCTGTGCCTATCAATGGAAACAATAGTGATGGTGGTAGGAGATCAACCATGACATGCATTTTCAGAAAAATTAACTGGTAGATTAGTTTATTTAAAAGTGCTCAGGTATAGACATAGCAAATTAAATGCCTTCATAGGCATTAAATTGGTCCTGCTAATGAAAGATTTCAAATAAAAGATGCATTAGTAAAAGAAAATACAAGATAATGAAGATAAAGCTCAAGGTTGTCTAATCTTGTATTTCTTTTCATAACTGGACTTTTCAATTGGTCTGATTGTTCTTGTTTAGATTGTTTTGAAGAATAAATAACATTTATTATTCAGACGTTGATTGAAAACAGATTGGTGAATTCTTATTCAGCATGTGTGGAATACAGTGAAATAGGAATTTGCTTTTTTTTTATATTTATTCAGAATGGTACCAGAATTAATAAGCAATCTAAGCAGATTGAGATATTTTCAGTTATTACATATCCTGTAACTGAGAAATTGCATTGTTTTGAAAGTGGTATTTACTACAGAATTAAGAATTTACTCAAGGAGTATAGGTGTTATGTGCAACATTGCATTTTTCACTGGTGACTTAATATAAATGGGTCTGGATACTGTTTGTAAGGATCAGATCCAACTGTTTTTATGAAACAAATACCAGTGTAGCATCATTTTAGAACACCTGTGGACGTGATGTCCTGACATGCAAATTATTCTTCTGTGTCCTGTTAATCATATAAAGCTTTATTTTGCTTTATACTTTTTGTTGATATCCAGGAGGAAGAATTGCATTCTGTTCTCTGACACACATATCTTTCTGAATTTAGAAGCCATTTACATTGACCACTGGAATATTTTGGGGTACTCTTAACTTCATATGTCTTCCGTCATCAGCCCCCACAAGCCCCCACTGGTGCAAAATCACATCCACATACAGGCACATTTCATTTCAAGGAGCCAGTTTACCTCGATTTGTTTTGAAATAATTTTGATATCTTTAATGCCCATATACACACTTGTTGAATTTTATTTTTGAATTTTATTACATTATTCAGAGACCCACTTCTGCTGAGTGGGAAATGGTTGAGTTTTCTAGTCACAAGTCTAAAAGGTTAATTAATATGTGACAAAACATATTAATTCATGGAATAAAATAAAATGGCTTTATACTATTGCCGGGTAACATTACTTCCCATCTCTTATTCAGTTTTTTCTTTGCTGACTGTTGGTGAATAAATTATTTAAAATCTGACAAGACAGCTCAGATCTCATTAAAATGCATACCTTTTCTGGCATTTTAAGATTTTCCTATTTTGTTAGGATTATCCTACCTACATCATGCCAGACAAAGCTGCTGCAAAATTTAATGAGTAGCAAATTATTGTTTTTAGCCATGTGAATGATTACTGTCCTTGTTGTTGATTAAATTGATCATTCAATTAATGTAAATAAATTTAAATTGGGGCTTGCATTAAAATGTTGATTGAAAATGATGGCTTCCTGGATGTGTATTAATGTAAAAATACAGAAGTGTGTGTGTGTGTGGAGGTGTGCGCCGTCGCATCAGTGATTGAGCTGAGGAAGGACATGACTGCATACCTCAACCGTTAATCTGTGAAACTAAAGGACCTGTGCTAGTGTGTGCATGAACGTCTCACCACCTCCACCACCACCACCACCACCACGCACGCGCGTATTTACCTGTAACCGAACTTGTACACTTGAAAGCAGAGTGGTCTAGCCTGCTGTAGAATTGACAGGTAGACGATTGTTCTTGCAGAAAGCAAAGGAAAAAAGTGTTTAACACGCGCAGCACAAGCGTCAACAAGTAAGAGGCGACTACAAAAGGGTCTGGAGGGCTGGCGTGTTGACAGCCAGGTACCATTGACGTCTGACAAGGTGGAGACCTGTTTCCACACAGAGGAAACACCATTTGCCTCCACGAACTTGCTAACCAGTCTCCTTTAAAGGTTTACACACCCAACAGTATAGACAAATGTTTCTCTGTCGGAACTTCCACAGTACATGTAGGCTGCGATAGATTTCGTTTCTTTTTAACTTTGACCATAATATTGTAATTTGAATATGTTAAAAAAATGCAGTGATGAAAGATAAACATAGTAAATTAAAAAATATCGTACGCAGCGACCGTGTGGGCAGTGAATATCAATGATTCATTGTGTCTAGGGCTTTGAATGGTAACCAAGCATCGAATCTTTGCCTCGCTTATCATGTCTGTACAGTAATTTATTTCTGGAGGACTATCGTTGAGTTAATCGGGTGACAAACTATCAAAAGCTTATGAGAGAGAGTACGTGCGTGTATGGACAAGAGAGTGTGTGAGAGACTACTTCTTTCTGAAAATGCCCTTCCATCATACCACAGTCGTGTAGAGGTGGACTGCTGTCTGTCTGCCGAGACCAACGAGACCGCTTGTGAAGTTAGTCTCGGCGAGCCTAAATAGTGTGACTAAACCGGAAGTTTTGTGCACACCTGCCTCGTTTTAGTAGTTAATCTGAAATGTGACTAAACCGGAAGTTTGTGATCATACGAGAAAGCAGAAAGTCGATGGCAGCTTGTTGCTTTGTGTGGATGCTCTACACGCCTCGCTCACTTTGTTAGAGATCATGCAATGTGCACGAAACCAAATGAGTCATCGCAGTAAAATGACCACGAGCGATGGGCAGCAACCACTGATTTACATCTAGTGGCCAGTCCACCATCAGGTCTGAGAAGAAGGATGTCGTTGGACCATTTTTCAGTCCGAGATTAGTACCCTGCGACACACGGGCATCCATCAGTTAGCATGCGCAACTGTCACAGTCACTAAACCATTCGATTTCCTCTTTATCAGAATCAAAAACCATAATCTTTTAAATCATAAAATCAAAGAGCGGGTAGTCCACCAAGCATACCTTTGCCATCTCCATACATGCACAACATGTTACTTCAGTCTACCTCGGAGGTAAAGGCTAAAAAGAGGAAAAGCACCTGGAACTGTTTCGTCATCGTGTTGACCGCCTCACCATGAACTGGCGTCCATGACCTCGCCTGACCTACACTCATGTCAGTTGGGTTCTTGTCTGATCAGATACTAAAATAACTAAATACTGCTATTTAGTATCTAAGTACTAGTATTTAGTATATAAGTACTAATATTTAGTATCTTCCCCACTTATGCTAGTGTTTTGTCTCTTTGCTTCACTCGGCTGAGCACGGAAAGCTGTCCCCCGGTCACCTATCTTCTTGGCCGTCCACACATTTTTGTTCTCACGTCACCTTTGTTCTACCATTATGTGCTTTGATCATATCATGTTAGTATATATATATACTCTGACTGTTCACTGTGTTCCTGACAATGTTCACTGTGCGTGCGTGTGTGTGTGTGTGCCTGATCATGCTCGTCTCTGTCAAGCAGCATCGTTACCTACAGCCACCCTGTCTGTTGTGAAGCACATTGAGCTTTCCCCGACTGACAAACTTCACTCACATTTAGAATACATGAAAACATTACAACATTTACAACACATAACTCCCATTTAGAACACATGACTTATTTATAATACATCACTCTCACAGACATTTAGAACACATCACACAGACACACACATGTAGAAGCCCTATTGGGACACTGAAGGAAAGCCTCAGTCTCTCCGTCCTACATACACATATTCGGGTACCCGAAGGAGACCAACAGTAGATCTCTCATAAATAAAAGTTGTTTGTCACCACAAATAGTTGTAGTGACTTTCAGTAGTGTCGCCTCCCATACATAGAAAGACCGACATAGGACAAAGCTAAGCTCCCCCGGCGCGGTTGTGTCTGCTGATATACCCGGGTACTTCAGGTACTGGAAGTGTCTGTATCCAAGACTGCACGGGCCATTGAACTTCAGGAGGCGACCCTGGATGAAGTACTGGAGGAGGTGCTCTGATGCCCTTACACTACTGATTCCATCAAAACCTCGCCATGTCTCGTCTGTTCCGGTCAGAGGGAGGCTAATGGACCGTGCCCACTATTTTCACTCGGACTGTTTGTTTGTAGTCAGGTTCTCCAGCATCAGCCGCCGCGCGGGAGGAAACAGCTAGCCTCACTTCCGGTGGGAGGAGCGAGGGGGGGGTCCAGTCCACGTGGTATGTGTCCATGTTGTTTTGTGTGTTGGTGTACAAGAGATTGTTAAACAAAACATTTCCCGTGTCCCTATATTTTTCCCGTTTATTATTTTTTTTAACGATTGTGCAAAGCTACTGTTCTGGGGCAATGTGATTTACGAGTGCTTCTGAAAGTAGCTTAAAGTAGACAAAAGTAATTGCCTTCTACGAGGTTATGCGGGTACTAGAATGAGATACAGCCTGGCATTTGATTACACGAGTACAAAATACAAGACACGAGGCTGACAAGCCCCCCCCCCCCATATGATAGTTTAACATATCGGGTGTAAAAAGAAATACAAGATAATGACCACAGCAAACAAGACACGTGACACGAAACTGCCCAGCTGGGCAACAGGACACAATACAGAACACCAGGTATGACACGATACAGAAATACAAAACACCAGGTATGACACGACACAAAACACCAGGTATGACACAACACAGAAATACAAAACACCAGGTATGACACGATACAGAAGTAATGAGTGGTATAATGGTGGAGACCAATACCATGCATACATGTATTCCTAGTTAACGTGTCCCTTCCTTTTTCCGTGTAAACAACGAATAATATTCAGGGTAAGACATTCTAAACAACACAAGCCTGTGTACAGCAAGAGTGTGAGAGAAAGATGGACGAATAAACGGATAGATAATGAGCCATTGAAGTCAATCAGTCAATCAATCTCACCGGAAGTACTCACACCGTAATTAAGCTCGTCTTGACGGGGGCAGAAGCTAAAAGGTGAAGGGTCAGACGTGTCCTGATACAACGTCGTTGCGATTCACAAGACCACGTGACTTGCGCAGCGCAGCCGCTTGTCGGGGAGATAACCACGTAGAAATGTCGGAAGTCAGACACCACCTGCCTGACAGCCGCAGACAACACACCACAGAGCTTTGTGCTTTTTCTTACAAACGTAAGATGATCGCCATTGCAGCTACCGTGCCATCCCTCTCTCCACCACCTCTTCCCTCTGCGATCCTCTGTCTTCAAAGTCCTGACTTGTAACCAGTTCCTGCCATCACCTCTAAGTGTGACCGCGGTCAAGCACACGCATCTAAACCTGTTTCCTGAGAGAATAACAAACAAGCAAAGACTCCAAGCACTCCCCACCCCACTCTTCCTCTGCTCACCTCGCCGACACTTCACTCTCCCGTCTTCCTGACCCAGAAGGACTATGGCTGACCCACTGTCTCTTTCTTCCCACTTTCATGCAAACTGTTTGCCGGGTTCGTTAAGTACACAAGTCGGCTATTGTCACCTCACTCGAGGCTAGGCTTTATTTGTTTGTTGTTCTCTACCTGCGATTTGAAGCCAACATCAGCTTGTCTCGTGGCGCAGGCGGAAATGAGCGAGGGCCAGGACGACGTTGGTGCAGTAACTTATCGTCACCACCACTCTGCTACTAATGATGTCCCGCCTCTCCACTGTGCTCCACACAAAGTGTCCCTGTGAAGGGGGGGACATTCCTTCGCACCTTGTAAACTCTCCAAACACCGTGGTGTGTCCCTCGCAGACAGGCCGGCGACGTATCGGGACCGGGGTTTATGAGCGCCCTCCACCGTCTACTGTACTCGTCGCACCGACGGCAGCTTGAAGCAGTGACTATTTGAATAGCAGTTTAACAGGCTAGGGGACAGACAGGGGTGGCTGCATACCCTCGCTCTTTTTGTGAAAGACGGGATCTTTGCCTTTGCCTGCCAGCACTAGATGCAAGTGGCCACACGTCGCATGGGGTGTGAACACAGGCCAAAGGTCTGCAAAACCTTTTCGCTGGCGGGGACCAGCGAAATCTTTCTGATCTTTTCAGTCGACGGGACTTCAAGCAGCGAAAAACAGTGTTGCCACTTGCATGCCGGTAGCTGAGGACGGAACTTCCGGCCGTTACCTTCCAACTTCCCCTCCTCCCCCCTTCCTTGCATGCCCTCCGTGACTCTCCAGCAAGGGAGAGTCGTATTCACTGTTTGACTAACGGCTAGTGATGGCTCTGTGCAGATAAGACGCTGTCGATGATAAAGCTTCGAGAACAAGAAGCGATGAAACGCCGGCTCCATCTCACCCCTCGCGGCAAGAGTGTAACAGACAGGGTGGGGCGCCTCCGTCGGGTGGATGATACTGGGCTGGGCCTAGATTTTGGGCGATAGTGAGAAGTTATACACGCGGTCAGTGAGTGGTCAGTGAGCATGACAATCAGTGCACGACGACAAGTCATCCCCTCCCCCTCGTGCCCCCATCGCGGAGGATAGGAGGAGGAAAACTATAGAAGCGCGACGAAGCTCAGTGGCCGGCCGTCCAGCCAGACTTTCACGGCCAAGGCACAAGAAGAATGGACAGTCGTTTGCTCCAGTGTCGTCCGTGATATGTTTTTGTCGGAACTGCACGATTCAGCTGAGTGCTTCCAGAAAATAGTTTGCATCCTCGGACATTCTTCTGTCTCCTGTGAAGTGTGAGAACACCGAGCAGCGGGGATAATCTCATCATCAACGTATTCACGTTCACTCGGGCGCATCTATAAATGTACCTCCGTCTGTTCCAGGGAGATACCTCGTTCTGTTCTGCATTTTGTGTGTCTGTGTGATCATAAACAGGATGCAGACCTGCAAACGGCAAGGTGTGCAAAGGGGAGTAACTCAGGAGCACATAATGGATGAAACGCGGGATTTTTTGTTTTGGTCATGAATTATTTTTTCCCCTCGATGTTCGCAAGGTAAATACTGAAGAAGAAAAGATTTGAATAACTAAGCCTACAAGCTGCAACAAAGCCTGGTTATAAAACATCCTTCACCATTGCATAGAATAATGGTGGGCTGTGAGCAGGAGCAGACTTGATGTGATTACCGCCTCACTTCGGACATTTGTGTGGACAAGCAATTGTAGTCTGACAGATGAACTTCAGTCTGACAGCTGCACAGCATTCTGGTGGCCTGATTGTTTCTCCGCCAGGCTGACCCGTGCGCCACCAGGAAGCCGCAGCATCACACCTTGGTCCCGCCCACTGGCCGCAAACCGCACGAGAAAGAAAAAAAAAATCTCATTCTCAAACGAACACTTTTCGGACAAGTGCGAAGACTGCACTCCGGGGCCACTCAGGGTAACCGAACCATCCTGCCCGTCCCAACCCCACCTACATCTCCCCCCTCACCCCCCGACCGTCTGCGGAGTCATTCAGAACAACCACCTCATCTGTCCGTATCCCCCCAACTCCCACCGACCCTCTCTCCCTGGTGGAGTGGATCAAATGGATGCTGTTTCTTCTGCCGACCGTTAGCAGGGACAGGGCACGACAGCATCTGCTGCCGACTACTGCGGTCGTCGTTGGTGATTTAGGTGTCGTTACAGTTTTACCGCTGATATCTGTGGTCTTGGTTCTCCAGCCATGTGGATACTTGTGATGCTGGTCGTCATGGCAGGTGAGTGGGGATGTGCTTTCACCTTCTTTTCTTTTTCTTTGTGGTGTTAATGAGTCCAGTCATGTCCGTCAGGTTTTCTTACTTTTCTCTCTCACTACTAGAGAGAGAGAGGGTGCGAGTTGCTGTTGTACTTGATGAAAGTTGTCCTGTGTCTGTGTGTGTGTGTGTGTGCTCGCTGTATTACAATGTTACTCCGGTGGTATCCAGGGCCACAGGGTTGTACAGCCAACAGCTACTCTCTCCACTAGCCCCGACATATTTACTACTACATTAACGCTTGCTGGGCTTGGCTTAATGGCTCAGCCCCACTACTGTTACCTCTCCCCCCATCTCCCCCAGCACTGACTCCACCACAAGTCATTTCCAGGCCAACCGTTGGGGAGAAGGGAGGGGAACCTTGACAGCCTTGTGACACGTGTCCCCACGTCCAACAACAAAAAGACTTGGGAGGCGCTGATCTCAAGAAGCAGGAGGGAAAAAATAGTAAAACCAGTGAAAGTCAACAGCACCAGCCACGACAGTCCATGTCGCCCACGGGGCCGCTGGGGAGGTGCAACATAATTTGGGAGATAAAGACCGGTGAAGGATTTGCAGCATTGTGCGATCCGTTTGCCGTGTGACCGTGGGAGGGAGGAGGTGGGGTGGGTAGGTAAGAGGCGGGGTGTCTACCCAAGACACCAGTCGACAGTTTCACCCAGGACGCGATTTTGTTAAAGAATTGTTTAGCGGGTGGATAGGACTTCGCTACTTCCGGTTCCGACTGGGAGAGAACTCGCAGTGCACGTGCAGGCGCTGCGGAAGAAGAGAGCGCGTGCGGCCTGTTGAGGATCAGTGTCGTCTGTTTCTCATCGTCTGACAATGCGATCCACGTGGTCGATATTGTCTTTTCACCTGTTATCTCTACTCCCACAATAGCAAGTTCTTCCTGCCCCATAACCGAGCGCTTCTGTAGCAAGTTGTTCTGACTTCATCATCGAGTAGTAACACGTTTTTCCTATTGCGCGAAAAATAGAGCAGACGACTTTTTCCTGTTACGTAATGGAAATATTAACTGACCCATGTTTCCTATTATATAATATACGAAATATTCAGATTTTTCCTATTCCTTATAAAAGGATTTGCTTGAAGTCTGAGAGACAACAGGCAAGTATTGTAAGAAGGTTGAGTAAGTCACTAAGTCATCGAGACCTGTTTACTCACTGGGTGAGTGCTAATGGTGAGATACTCACCTGACATCTAGAGAGTTGTGTTGTGTTGTAGCAGTCTGTACTCATTCACACTGATGCTACCGGCCACTGGTTAGTCACGTGCTGTGCGTGTGTGCGTGTGTGTGTGTGACAGAGATGCTACTTTCTGTATGTGATGTGGAGTTGGTGACGAAATGTAAAGAAACTTGTGAAAGTGAAAGTGAACTGGTAGCAAAGCTACAGCAAAGTCAGTGAAATTAAATAAATGATTACTTTCTTTTACCATTAAAAGAAAGCCTTTACTTTTTTTTATTTTAATTTTTTATATTTCCCTTATTTTATATTTCTTTCTGAGGTTTTTTTTCTAAGGAAAGGGAGAGTGGAGGAGAGAGAGAGAGACGGGGGCGAGAGAGGGAAGTTGTTCTAGGGTACTTGCACATCTCATGTTCAAGATGTAAGTTGAAGAAGGAAAACATAGACTACCCAGGTCTGTTTTCAGATGGTCTGTTCCTTTTGATCTTTTCCGGCTAACTCAATAACCACCACGATCCCCCCGCCCACACTAAAGCCACCCCTTTGCCTGGGTCTGTTCTTCTCGTCACACCCAGTGTCGCACCCGGCACCACGCGCCCCCCGCCCCTTCACCCACCCCACCCGACCCGACCTGCTTACAGACGACTCTTGGTTCAAAGCCCGGCGTAGCTGAAGTGAGGGGGCTCGGGGGCTCGGGGGCTCGGTTCATGAGAATATTTGGGAAATATGTTGGAGCATAAGCGTCCCGCACGAAAGGGAGACGATTTGTGCGCGGGCACAGACGCCTGCAGAGTTCTCGCCCCTGCCATTGTGTGGAGCTCGCTCAGGCCGGTCTGGACGCCGTGTTCCTCCTCCTTCACCTTTCCTGCCGACACCTAGATGGCGTGTTAGAAAAACAAGGTCCATCGTCTGCAAACACGCGCAGCCAGGCCCACGGTGTGCCTGCACGTGCTTTGTACAAAGGGCTACTCGCGTGCCGGGCAAGGCCGAGGCATTGTTGAGAGAAACCATTTGGGTAGCTGTAGAGCGAAGGAAGGAGAGAGGGGAGTAAAAAAGACAGATAAGAAAAATATACACTCCGCAGTAGTGTCAGTACCTCATAGAGCAGCCGGAACATCCGCCCTGAGGTGCAATTCATGAGGAGGCTGTGACCTTTCCTGTGTATATCCCTCATCGCGTGTGCCCACGGAGTGATTTTCAAGGGATGGGAGGCGAGTGTAGTAGCCAGAAAATACTCTGTGAATAGGTGCCACATCCTAGGTGCACATAATTCGTGTGCCCCCGAGATGAAATGTCAACCGTGGACTTCACAGGCAGTAGGGTGGCCCCCAGTGTTTGTACCACTGCGCCACCGGGCGCCACTGCGAGGGTTAGAGTCGGACAAACGCGACTTCCTCCCGTCCACAGTCCTCTGAGGCCAGCATGAGGCCAGGGAATCACTCACCGAAACGTTGACAGAGACTAACACCTGCAGGTCAGGTGATGTCAACAGTAAAAAGCAATATAACCCAGCGATAACAATCAAAAGGTCATGACCTGAGGCTATCAATGTAATGTAACATAACAAACTTTGCCACGAGGTCAACAATCATCCTCTTCATACATTCCTTGTTCCTTCACACACCCGCATTTCTCGTGTGGTCGTGGCCGTTATTCTTCACTTCTGGTTCCAGGAAGCTGACGAAAGGTCACGTGCCGAGCTCTTAACAGTCGCTGAGAGTTTGTGTGCGTGCAGAGTGTGTAAATAAAGTGTAAATAAAGTGTAAATAAAGTGTAAATAAAGTGTTGGTGGCGGCAGTGTTCACGTGATGTGTGTTGAGTGCTTTGGTACAGCGATGTAATAACGACAGTATGAAGGCCTGCAATCTCTTGTGGCTGGAGACTAAGCAGTGGCCGTAGCCGCCGTGCAGCACATGGTGGGGTTGGCCATGATGACAGGCGGCAACTCAACGCTGACATCTGACTGTGTTGCAGAGAGAAAGATGTTCAGGGAGTGACAGACTAGCTGAGGAGGAGAGTAGAGGGAGGGGATGGGGAGAGTGAACTGTACCTCCAAAGGTCGGCTGATTGGGTGGCTGGCCGGACAATGATGGTCAGTCTGCTGGCAGCACCACAATCACGTGATCAGCCCCTTCAATGTCCAGCCACGCGTCAGAAGGGCGCAATGGTCGGGTGGGGATGAGAGCCACTGAAGACATTTTGTCCTGCTGCTGTTTTGATTCATGTTGGTTGTCATAGTTACCGATATACTTCTGAGTTCATTATGCCGTGCAGCTGTTTTGATTAATTGTGTCTGCCGTACTTTCTAATTTACTGGACCGCTGAGGACATTGTGTCGAGCAGCAGTTCGGATTCTGTCCGCCATCCTTACCGACATTCCGACACACAGGGAACTCTGGGACGGTTCCACAGTGTCAGCATTCCGACACACAGGGAACACGGGGACGGTCCGACAGTGCAGTGGGTAGGACACATCGCGGGTTCACATCTTGTTTTGTGCCCTGTTATTTCTCTGCTAGTGGGTCCTGTTGACACTTAGTTGTGACATAGACAGCTTGTGACAAGAGACAGAGTAAACGTCGCGTTGTTTCCATGCAGTTGCTGGTTTGGCGAAATAAGCAAACTAAAGAAAAAGAGTCACACTGTGTCTCAATTGTCTCCTGTTGCTCATTGCTTGAATTTGTAGAATTATTATTAAAGATTGTTTTAATCGGAAATTGATTGACTGATCGGTTTGCAACACGTGACCGTGACGTCTGCGAACTAACACCAGGCAACCTCGTAACAAATCCTTGTTGTCAGTGTTCAGCTCCATCCCATACAACTCTCTTTAAATACTTGTCACCTGATTAAGAAGTGTGACCAGCTTAATTAACGAGAAAAACAGAGACGCTGATTCACAAGTAAATATCTCAGGGTCGATACCCGGTGCCGATAAATATTTCTTTAGTGTTTGTGGATGTTAACTAACATAATTAACAGTTCTCAAATCTTCACATAACTTATTTAAAAAGAGCAATTTGAAGAGAATCGTTGTGATTGCCAATAATCTGTCATTGGCTTAAGTACATTAATCTGGTCTGTTACAGTTTACAGAAATAAACTGACCAAAAAAAAAATATAAATAAATAAATAAAATGAAACATAACTGACTGACGGCCGCCTGTATGTGGGAGACTGTGTAGCAAGTAGCCATTGTCTTCACACAACTCTCATCACGAGCTACAGGACAGGCATTGTGCGGAGTTGTGTCCCCTGTCCAATTCCTGCCTTACTTCAGCTTGTCACACAGTTGCCTCCCCTGGCTTGGATGGGTTGCGCCTCTTGTTGCTGACGGACATGATTTACAAGCCCGCGGCACCGCCAGTCACTTGTACTGTGATATAGGACTGGCTTATCGC
Organism: Pomacea canaliculata; assembly: GCF_003073045.1. NCBI lineage: Eukaryota > Metazoa > Mollusca > Gastropoda > Architaenioglossa > Ampullariidae > Pomacea > Pomacea canaliculata. The sequence continues at coordinate 1,502,687 of NC_037592.1, read as the reverse complement.
CCCCTGTCCACTTGAGGTCCTTGCACGCGTTGCCGGGCAGTGTGAGAGGGCCTTTAGCGTGAGTCGCACTCAAGCCTGCGACAGGCGGATTCAGTTCCACCGGCTAAGCGTGACTGATAGGACTCCTCAGACATTTCAACAGTGCTCGTGACAGACAGGAAGGGGAAATCTCGCGCAGAAACGTAGTAGGGTGGGGGACAACGACGTCACCGGACTGACGAGGGCTCAAGAGAGAGAGATTGCGAGAGGAGGGAACAGAACAGCCAAAAATAAACAGAAATGCAAGCTGTCTTTTAAAAACCTATTTGTTGCTGGTTCATACGAGGTGTATATCGTATATGATACAGTCAAAAAAAAAAAAAAAAAAAAAAGGTAACGAATGAAGTATTCTACAAAAATCTTCTTAACCCTCGTGTGACATTTCCCGGACTAGATGTTTGTAGACGTACGTTACATATCGTCACCATAGTAACTATTATGAGGTTAGGAAGAGATCGGTGCTGAGGGCAAATCGCGTCAAATGTTTGTGGGTGATTTGTCTTCACGGGTGTCTGCTGTGGCCGCTAACTTTGCCGGCAGCGCGGCAACCCCGGGTGTCGGTCTCCAGCCAGCGCCTGTCGGTCCTGCAGGGAGCTGTTTAAATCGTCGTCAATATCGTCAGGCGCGGCACGGATGAGTCCCACGAGATGTTTATGAGGTGACGGCCCGGCTTTCATGTCCGACAGCTTCCGTCTCGCCCTCAGCCCCGTCCGGTGATAAACTAGTGGAGCGACTGCAGGTCGACATTTCTCCGCCATTGATGTTTGGTCACGTGTTGCCGCCTGCTTCGTACGGACTTCCGGCTGTCTGTGCACTGGAGGGAACAACACAACAAATCATCTTCACCACGACATGAAAAACCGACAGAAATCTACATTTAAACAAATGAAGAGAAAGTACAGCAATGACATATGGATTAAATATCAATACAATGTTTATTTGACCGGAGGGCCACGTGTAGTGGGGGCAGGGAGCGCACCAGGGGGGGGGAGGCTCAGAGGTCACTAGTGTCTGCCCTGTGGAGTCAGGCTTTACTTGTGTCTCTAATCACGTGACCATTTTCTTGACGAGACGTAATGGGCGCCGGATCTGACAACACTTCAGGCATCTCGGGTAGGCTGCTTTACTCGTGTAACCGCCATGCCGCCAGTCAGCAAGAGACGATGAGTGTGATGACGATGATGACGATGAAGACATGACTGTCAATGAAGTGCGTTTTGGTGCTCGGGACAGGGGAGACAAATGCGAGTTGTTTATTTTGTAGAAAATGTAAAGAAGATCCTAAAGATATGAGGTGAATTTGTTGTTGTTGTGATTGTTCTGATGTACAAGTGAAGTCACTGGAGGTATGTCACTATTACATGGTGGATGGTATGCTGTCAGTGTTTGGGGTGGATACCACCCCAATACCATCAAGTAACGGTGCCCGTGCTAGCGACGATGATGATGATGTTGCAGGCGTGGCTGTGGAGTGTCGAGCGACTAAAGACGACCACGTGGTCGTGGACCTTCGTTACGGCGTGGTGACCGGCTACAGCCCCTACATCTCCTTCGTGCGCACGCCCACACCGCCAGGTGGCGCCACGTCAGCGCAGGCGGCGGGTCAGCGGTGCTCCAGTCAGGCTGTCCTCAAGGTAGTCGTCACGGACCCCAACAAGGGGATGACCCTGGTGGTGAGTCCCCCCTTCTCTCCTTCTCTCTCTGTCAATCCCATAATAATCACAAGATTCAGCGGCGTGCTTTGAATGTTTTGAGCGTGAGTTGTTTACTTCCCAGTGAAAAAAACCTGTAATCTACAATGTTGTAGGCTATGAGTTGCTCCCTCACGTCACCTTGTTGACCTCCGACATTTTATCTCACCTTACCTTTGAAGTGTGACGTGCTAGCGCCTCACCTGTCAACGGTCGTGACGTCACTCAGGCGGGTTCTAAGCTTCAGTGAACTAAGGGAATGAGTGAAAGTGAAAACTGGGAAATGAACAGAATCGTTGCTGAAGATGTGCTAAATATAACTGAAAAGAAAACAGCGATATACGACTGAAAAAAAAACAGTTACAAAGTTGTTGTTGCATTGTGAATGTTTGTTGTTTTTATGTTTTGGTGAGGGTGGGTTGTGTGAGGAGTTGGGGGGGGGGATAAATGTTTTGCGCCGACCATCAACTAAGACCATGTCACGGCAAAGCAGCCGGCCCTGTAAACAGATGTCACACGTAAGGGGGAAAAAAGAAACACGTGCCTGAGAGGAGATCTGAACCTAGGACAGCCGATCTTCACTGACCTGGCGAGGGTGGGGTATGTGGGAAGAGGCGGGGTTAAAAGCATGACGATCACCAATGGTGTGAAATCACACAGCACCAGTTCTGACATCACACAGACACATCTCTCACACCCATCTCTACCCAACATTTGTTGACTTGTCTCTCACTGTGCGAGAGGTGGCGCTAGTGTCCTTGTTGTCGTGTGTCTCGTGTGTCTACAGCTGGACTATGGCGAGTCGCCCCGCCTGTGGACGCTGGTCATCTCGGACTCCCTCGCCCGTGACGACAGCAACAGCAGCGCCACCTACTACACAGCCGAAGCTCACATACACAACCGGCAGCTCCGTGTCTATGGCAACAGCTTCCCTGGTCACTCGGATTCCTCCGTCGGAGGGCGCCACCTTCATGCACGTCACTGACGACGTGGTCAAGAAAGGTAGATAACTCCTGCCACCTTAGTGAGGGCGCTGTGAGGTGGTAGACATGCTGGAAGATTCCGCAGACAGTTTTCTTGTAGTCCCCACGAGCAAACTCTTTATCGGCCTTCGCCAGGTGAACTCCTGTCACGATCGTCTCCCTCTTATCGCACCTCGGAACAGAGTTGTTCCCCCTTTTCTTGACTCCGTGTTGCCGACATTTCTACCAACTACCAAAGTTTTATTATGCTAGAACTTTTATACTAGTCGTATTATACTAGTACATTCTAGTTTGACAGAAGACTTGACACGTGCTTTCGACCGAGACCCTTACACTAGGTCAAGGTTATGTATAGGTAATTGTATGGGTGTGTAGGTGTGACTGTATTTTACTTATTACTTATGAAAGCTGCCAACCAATGAAAGCGGACAGAAGCGGACAGTAACGATGTATTGCAGGTAATGTTAGTCTACTCATGGTCTCGTACCATATACAGTCAAATCTCCCTACTATGCCACCTACCGGGACCGAGCAAAAGTGGCATAGTAGCGAGAGTGGCATAGTAGAGAGGGTTCGTAAAAACGGCTTTATTTGTTCAAGTTACCCGTCAGTTCAAAGCTCTCAAGAATAGTCAGCTGGCGCTAGCTGTCTCCTCTCATTCTCCCCCTCACCTCTTCATCCTCCACCCCTCCCAACCACATCCGCACACCTGCATCCTGTCGCTAGTCGACCCCCTCTGTCACGTGCTGTCACCCGGCCAGCGACCACCACCCCCCCCCACATTGCCAGCCTCCACCCTCCCTGTGTGCGTGCTATGTTCCATCCACCTAACTGCAATGTCCCACACTACCATACAGTATAGTAATCGAGCTCTGCGCGGAATTTCACAACTTGTGTCTTTTAACAATCACAAAAAAGTCGCATAGTAGCGAGAGTCTGGAGTGGCATAGTAAATTTTTTTTTACATTGAATTTATAGTCGGGACCGAGCAAAAGTGGCATAATACCGAGAGTGGCATAGTAGAGAGATTTGACTGTATGTGGTTTCCACAAGCCTAACTCTGCATGTTGACGATGTGTGACGTTTTGATTGGCTGACAGGCTCGCGGCTGCAGGTGGACGTCAGCGCGGAGCGTGTGGAGGTGCTGACGCCGCGCGGGGTGGCGCTGCAGGAGATGGAGTCGCCGTTCCTACTCAACGTCAGCGGACGTCAACCGCAGGCCGAGGGTGCGGGGGGCCACGACCTGTATGTCGGCCTCAACAGGGGGGTGAACTCCCATCAACCCTCCGGAAGCGGCCTGTGCCAAGTGGAGATCTCCCTGTACGAGTTTGGTGAGTAGACGCGAGCTGCAGCTGTAGACTGGGGTGGCTATGTCTAGTCTCTATGTCTAGTCTGTACACAACCCATCAACCTTACTCACGCGCAGCTCTTCCAGCATTTCAAAACGACAAATATGAGAGCTCCGCAAAGAAAATCCAATCGCGCAAACACTACAGAGTATGCTTCTGTACAGTCCGTCTGTCCGTCCGTCCGTCCGTCTTGACCGGTACCTGTAGTTGGGGGAGCATTGCAGGAAAAGGAAATCTTCCTTCCAGTCAGCGTATATGTTTTCATTCATATTCTCTCGAAATTTCTTTTATTACAATTTATACCCTAACCAAATTGCTCGATGCTATACTATCCTGTTTCCTGGGTGGGGTCGGGTGGGGTCGGGTGGGGTGGTGTCGGACGCAAGGCACAAACTCAAATGATTCAACGGTAATTTTTCGTCTTTCATTCCTACACTCCCGCCCATCTCATCTTCGCCAGTATTCTGTCACGTGACTTAAAAACGACAAGGGCACGTAATTCGCGCTCGAATTCATCGCTGATCTTGTTATCTGAGCCTGGTTCCGGACGAGCAATGTTGAGGGTCAAAGTTTATCAGTTACAGACAAGCAACATCCGGTTATATCGTTTGATAGAGCAAGTGAATTCTACTCCTTCAGGCATAAGGAAGACATATTTGTAGCCACCTTTCACAGCTCACACCTACATTCACCTACACGTGGGCGGACTGTGAAACACTGCCTGTCTGTCACATATGGGAATGTGAATGCATTCTGGTACAGCTAAACAATTATTGCACGTGCGGACACACAGACACGAATATTACAAACAATAACTGTACACTGGTGCAGTCGACAGGAACAAAGGTGATCACGATGATACTCAACGAGAGAAAGAACAGACGGCGGACATGGTTGACAAGTGTTTGTCTCAAACTGTTGTCACTGGCAAAGGAGTCAAAATGGCCGAAATGAAAACTGCTTGCCTACAATTTTTTTTCTCTTTAAGGTGTGTGTGTTGAGTTTATTTTATGAAAGCTGTAAATGTGGGAATGTCTGCGTCTCGAAGAAAAACTATTTCTTGCTGTTTATCACAGAATGTTGTAGACGAGCTCTTCATAGTTGCCAGGGTGATGTTGACTAACAACTGTCTTACAAAGACGCCGTGGCACCTGCACGCTACGATTAATACAAGAACCAGTTCATTCTAGACGAGTTCTTTATTATTATTTCTATAACTACTAACACCTGCTTACTACCCACACGTAGCCACTTGATAGACAAAGAAATATTGAGTAGAGTTTAGTAAGACACTCGGGTAGACCTTTAACGGTGAGTGAATAGTAAACTTGCAGAAGACACCCTCAGGTAGGTTTTTTTTTCTCTCTTGAAATGAAAACTAGGACTAGCATAGGATTCTCTTGTAGTCCTTTAACTTTCGGTGAATGTCAAGACTGACATAACAACATCCTCGGGTAGCTGTTGTTAACGTGTACAGTGACGTTGTAGGAATGTACCCGAAACGGAGGAGGTATGTACCCAGATTGGCTAGATTAGTCTCTAGCTCTAAGCTGTACCCAGTCATTCGAAAAAATGTTTACCCGACAAGAACAGCATAAACACCTTCAGACAGTATTTTAAAGTCCAGTTATTATTTTTGTCACATTAGAAACACCTCCGGATGGTTATTTAAATGTCGGCAAGTACGAGGGTCACACAGAGGCAGCCTCATAATTCCTTTAATGAATAATAATGTCACCATAGCAACAGCCTCAGCGAAGGGAACTGGAGCAACCTCAAAAAACTCTCAGGTAGTCCTTTAACACCCAGTGAATAACGAGAGTCAGCTGACGACGACCTACCCGAGTTGAAATACCCGTAAGATCAAAAGTCACGTGGCATATTGCCTGCTGCCAGCGCAAGACTTGAACTGGTGAGCTTCGATCTTTTACTTCACAGTGAAAGTGAAAGTTGTGAATGTGAATGGGTGTCAGGACGAGGGTCTTCGCCATCGACAGTACAAACCTCCTGCATTACCCCCACTCCCCTGCGGTTCATACCCCCCTCCCAATTGTCTTAATGTCCTTACAACGGCTCCGACAGACACTGTTATTGATGTCAAGTGCAGTAACTCTTCCTCTCCCTCCTGTACCCCACCTCCACCCGGCCTCTGCACGCTGCAGTTAAACACTGACGGTGAATGATTGTTTGCCAAAAGGGCGATAACAACTCAGGCAGACAGAGGAAATTCCAGGCGGGACAGGTAGGAGGTACTTTTTTTGTGGCTACAGGTAAGGTGGGGCCTGGGCTGGTGGGGGGGGTTGCTCTTGCGGGGTTGGTGGTGGGGGGAGCAGAGCCCCGGATTAGAAGACAGGCTGTGAGTCAGAACAATGAAGAAGCAGCGGCTTGCAGGTAGTCGGATGGCCTCCTACACACAACACGTGCGGTGCTTGTCTGCCATTCGCCCCCTGACCCCGGGAGGTGCCCCTGACTCCACGGTCCGGCTGGCGAGTGCACAACCTCCGCGTGTGACGTGTGCAGGGCGACCTGTGACGTGTGCAGGGCGGCCTGTGACGTGTGCAGGGCGGCCTGTGACGTCCTCAGCTGTTAGTTGCTTTGTACTCTTGACATTCGCACTTCATTCCACCTTCACCTCCTTTTGCCGTATTTTTGTTTTCGAGGAAAGAGGATAGGATGCCGATGGGAAGAACATCGCAGAACAACTCGCAGTTTGCAGCCAGAGGTCGCCAGGGTATGTACATGGTGGGATGGGGGCATCAAAGGGCCTTAACTCTCCTGTGTAGTATCTGCCGTTACAAACTTTTTCCCAGGGTTGTCTCCTGCACAAATAGTGTAATTTTTTCCCTGTCTTTGAATGATCAAAATGATCACAACCAACCAGAACTTCAGGGTAGATGTCACTCTCTCGCAAAGATTTCGTTGGAAAAGCAAGAAACACATTTTGTGGGAGCAAGATACTTCATAGAAGACTTGTAGTCCATCAAGACCTGTGTTTTTAAAACAGTCATGTCAGAAAACATTTCACACTTAAGTCTTTGTCAGGGTTAAAATGTAATCCGACTGTACAAAAATAAGGGTAGGCAGGTCACAGAGGTCACCACTACCACCAAGGTTGCCCTCACCACAACCACTACCACCACTACTACCCACTTTTGTGTCTGGGTGGCTGACTTCTGTTGGTGTCTCTGACTGCAGAGCGAGTACAAGTTTTCCTGTGGTGATACCACTTATACAAGTTATCGTTCGTGGCGATAGTCGGGTGGGAGACAAGGGGAGGCAACGGCTGCTGAGCGTGCAGCAGATGGAGGTCGGCTTCCTGTCGACAAAAGACAAAAATATTTCAGGTTCGTCTTGAACAGGTCAATTCTCGGTGTGGGAATGTTGAGCTTGGGACAGACCCTTGTTATTTTGATAAAGAAGATAATACAAAGTCTTGGGGCCAGTGTCCCTGCGAGTATTTTCAAGATTAATTAAGATACTTTTGTTGAATGTGAGTCTGGTTACTAATGGCAGAACTCACTGTCCAAATCACGAGGCTGAGCGAGGCGGGTGCGGGTGTAGTAGCTCACGTAGCTTCGGGAAAATAATGTCTGGAACCGAACTCACCCTGATGATTTGAGAATAAAAAGTTTTGCAAGGCATGCAGGCAGGTGGTGCTACCTGTGTATCTTCAGGGATGGTCAGAGAGGAAATTGCTTAACGAGTTCTGTCCTGCTGCCACAACAAGCCCACAGGTTGGGATGAACCACTTGCTGGCTATTGGACAGATGGACTGATCGAGAGTGAGTGAGTTGACTGAGTGGACGGGCGTGTGGGTGAGATAATGAGTAGTGCTGGTGATGATAACTGTGATTGAGATGATTTCATTAGTTTTAAATTGAAGACAACTCAAAAAAGTTCGCTGCGGGCTTATTTTGCGACAAGGCGCTGAACATGTTTTTTTGGTAAATAAAACCAAAACCACATTACTGACACCAGTGCTGTCCGCTCATTCATCACGACTCACCCACCCACACACACACCCCTCCAGGCTGGTGATTAATGGCCACCCAGAACCTTGAAGTGCAGTCTGCTGGTGGCACAAGACGGGGGCGACTCCTCGCAGTCAGTGGTCGCCGCCGCACCCGATACGGCGCCTGGCAGACGGGTGTGTGGTCCCCGGCTATCAGGGTGCTCCTGGTGCCACCTGCTGGAGCTTCTGGTGCAATCTCACTGGTCTTTTGCTGCCGGCCTGGATCCTTGCTGCCTGTGGATCCTTGATCTTTTGCTGTCTGGCGATCCTTCATCAGTTTCTGTTCGTGGGTCCTTGATCTTTCCTTCCTGTGCGTCTTTCGTGTTGTCGTTGTTACTGAAGAAAATGAAGCAAAATTGTATTTGTATACACCTGACAATCGTGTGATACCTTTGTAATACCATTAGTAGTAATCGTGACTGTTAGTAGGTTTACAGGAGGAAAAGAGCAACCGGAAGTATTAAATACGAGACATGTAGACAAACAGATAATCAACATCTCATGAGTATATTTGTTTTTAAAATTAGCGGCACAATTTTTTAAGAAGGAATGTTTTGATAGTCATTGTCATGAGGTGCCGTGCTCTGATAAGTTCATCAAAATCTGCGAAATATGACAAATGGTTGGGTGGGTGGGTAGGCCATTGGACAGACGGCGACATCTGGCAGGTTGCCAACAATTTTAGTCGCGTGGACATCCAAAACACATCAACGACTTGCCGGGTAGACCTTGTAATCACTGTACAGTATAGGTATAAAGCCGGGTATGTTATTAACCTATCGTTGTACATCGGGAAGCTGGCGGAAGTGCACTCGTCTGTGGTGGAGCACAGCAGGTCGCTGGCTGGAGGCCTACACGGTCTGAGACTCGTCCTGTCCGTCCACCAGTTGTCCAGCGAAAACTTATTCATGAGAGGAGATAAGGCGAAAGGCAAGGGTTGTAACTCATGCAGTCACTATACAGCCTCACATCTTCTGCTGGTGAAACAAAGAAGATCGTGTTCATTTAGCGCAGTTTTCGTTGAAGCCACCATCTTTAATCACCAAGAATTTGCGGACTGGGAGCGAAGTCTGTGAGCTTGACGCACGGCCCCTGTGTTATAAGGCCACGTGTTTGTAATAAGCTTGTTGTTGCTCACCTCTGCGACCCACGCTGGCCTCCTGCAGACTAAACATGGCGACTGCCACAATGGCCAGTGCGAGATGTGTCTCAAGCTGTTTTTCCGCCAGGTACACAAGCCAAACCCTTGTCGGGGCCCACGCTTCGTCTTGTGGAGTCCTGGCCATGGCTGCACTTTTTTCTTGTAATCGTTGCGAGATGCAGCCCACCTTGGAGAACAAAAAAGGGAGCCACTAGGATTACCAGGGCCCGGTGCATGAGGTGGTTACAACCTTAAGTCACGTGGGTCAGTCGTAAGACCTCAGGCAGGCGGTCAGGAACTCAACAGTCGCACCCTGACATGTGCAGGCCTCACCACTTCATTCCACTAGGAGGTGGGCCCCTTCATTCCTCTTGCGCAGCAATCAACAAAACATTTTTAAAGACTGTTGAAGATGTATACTGTTCTACCAATGCCTAGAATGAGAATGTGGCGCCATGGTTACAGGTGTAGCATCATTCAGTTGACAGGAAGTGAGTTAAGCAGGAGTCTGGGCTTTGATGTGTTAACCCGCTACCTACCCACAGGTGAGAGTTTACAGACCTAAGGTCGCAGTATGCAGCTGGCTCCAGCTTCAGCTTCACCTGTGTGCACAAGTCGAGGTGTAACGATACGCAAATCACATGTCATACGTTCTTGTTCGATATTGAATCGTACACTAAAAGGATTTTTTTTCATTTAGTTTTAATTTCCTAAGCCTGACGGTGTTCATTTCCGTTGTTTTAAATTTCTTGGGTAAAATTAACAAATCAATTCGCAATAACAAAGCTGGCATCAGACATTACATCAATGTATACAGACTAGTGTTTCGGACGTTGGTGCTCGTGGACAGATCATCAGTCACACCCGTGAAAACACCCGTAAAGACCGCAAACCGATTTCAGTTCAGCTGACCAGCTGTTGTCTGGGTGTACTGTCTGCCGTGGGTGGGGTGGAGAAACATAGTCTCGAGGCTTTGCGATCACGTGGTTGTGTGATGTTTCCTGTGTTTGTGTAGTCTCCCCCTGTGACAGGCAGGCATGGTGAGTGCCAGTATTACTGTGGATATCTTACCCAGGTGCTTCCATGAGCACATCCGTGAAAACATTTGTCACCTAACTGGTCACAGACACTTTAATAGCTGATTGCAGATAGGACATGATATTGCTGGTCAGACACTTGTTTGTAGATAGACACATTATTTACTCTCAGATACACTGTTCATACACCTGTTTATCTGTAGACACATTATTTACTGTTCAGACACCTGTTTACCTGTAGACACATTATTTACTGTTCATACACCTGTTTACCTGTAGACACATTATTTACTCTCAGACACCTGCTTCAGTAATCAGACATCTGGATGCAATAGATAGATGAGGGTTAGATAGGACATGACTTGATGAATGTAAGCATTTCACTTGATGTAAAAGAACACACAGCTAGTTGAAATTATCTACTTTTCATGTGGTTTTGTTGTATAATCTGTATGTTGTTGGCAGTCCACTATCAGAGACATTTCCCATAAAGAGGTGGATACACCCTGGGACAGATACATTGTACTTGTTTATTCAAAGTGTAGCTGGCGCCTGTCTGTATGTAAGCAATTTAGTTCTTGGAGGTAAAAGTGAGTTTTTGTAGAGGTGCCTACCACGAGAATGCCGGTGCCACCCTCTCCCGACTCCCCCCCTCGTCTTGGAGAGAACTTGGCTGTATTGAGCGAGCGCCTCATTAAGCTGCCTTCCAATTATATTTTGGTTTCCACCCTGTTATGCCACCCTGGCTAATAGCTGCAAGCCCACCGCATGCCAATCTATATTTTACCCTCGCAAAAAATGACAAGAGAACATAAAATATAGACTCACCTGTTTTTGGCCACAACGAGATGCCACCCACAGCCGCGCAGGAAAAGTGAAGTATGGGACACGGGAGGAGTGGCCAGTGAGGGTAGAAAGCTACCCCAAGATACAACATCCACGATGAAGGTATTAGGTATTGTCGTCTCTGCCAGAAGCTCGACCCTGACCCACCATAGTTCTCTGTGCAGTCATCCATCTGTCTTCTGAGGAGAGACTCGATACAGCGATGAGTGTATAGTTACACCTCACCACTCCCTCCTTGGCGAACGTGGGGTACAGGGAGGAGGAGGAGCGATGGGGTTTGCAACTCGAGTCTCTTATGAACACCACAGCAATCAGAAAACCCGGGTATTGCGATGAGACGACTAGCAAATTGAGATTGCAGAGACCCTGTGTCTGTGTCTGTCTTCGTGTTCGTGGGCTCTTCGTCGTCTGCTGCCGGCCCCTGCTTCTCGCCATCTTGTGGCTGTCTTGGCCCCAGCTCTGGCCCCTGCTTCTCGCCATCTTGTGGATGTCTCGGCCCCAGCCCTGGCCCCATTGTGAGGCTGTTTGCCGTGCGGGGGGAGTCCTCATAAACGGCTCCGTGTAAATGAAATGCGAACCACTTTGAGGGCGGAAATATCCGTGACTTAGGGAGGTACACAGCAGATACTTTTTATATTTTGTAAGGATGAAGGGGGAGGGGAAAGAAGAAAAAGAATTTTAAGAATTTAGATACCAAAGATTTACCCAGTAGGTCCGCAATACCCAAACCATAACAACAGAATAACTTGCAGCTCAGGTGAAACTTCTGTAGCGACACGCTGACAGCAACTGTAACAGCTTTGTGTGGACCGATGGGTGAGAGTGATTCACTTCACTTACACTTTGTATGCAAATAGTTTGCAAGTTTGGTTTTCCTTCAGAGGAAAAATGTTTGTCGGCACTGTGGGTGAGTGCTGGGAGAAGGGAGAAGTATTTCAAAGGTAGACGTGGAGCGAGTTGATGACGGCCATCACATCTCACTGTGTCCAACTCCACCTGTCATTTACCTTTAATCAAGATGTCAGCTGACTTCACAGTCTGAGTAAAATGTGAGCTGACAATAAGGACATCTATGTTTATTATGAAAAAATCAGAGATTTAAACACGATTATCTCGTGGCTACTCGATTCTATGTAGTATGTTTCTGTAGATATGTGTGTGTGGGTAGGTCTCCTCGCTGTTCATACCCTAGCCATCATGGATGTACCCCTTCCTCCACCCTAGTGTGCAGGTGGTGCTTACTGTAGCCAGCAATAATATCAGTAATGACATCATGAGTCACGTGACATGTGATATCATCCGACACTGCTGCACAACTGTGGCGGAGTTCGGGTGGTCTGGGTATCAGAGTGCGAGTTGTTCTGCAGGTGTTCCTGTCGTGTGGGGTAGTTCTACCCTTCAAGCTAAGGCGACAGCTACAGTTTTGACAAGACAACGATAAAATATCTACAGTTTAACACAAATGATCAGCTTTCACAAATATCTAATAACCCAACACACCCCCTTACGGGTGCTCTTTCATAGACTGCCATGTACGGAACTGTTAACGGGGTGGATGCTCGTCTCGTGTCCAGGTGCAAATAAAGAAGCGGGTGGAGTGCATGCTGCGTGACACGCACGAGCACCAAAACAAAGAGCCTGTCCCAGATTGAAAACAGCGCCACGTCGGGCACGGGTGGGCAGAGATACCCGAGGAATTTGAAGGAAGCGTGCAGAAAGGAGCAGGGCCGGCAGATAGTCTGTGTGTACCCTGATAGCGAGCGCTTCTCAAGCGTCCACCCGGCATTATGACGGCGTTGTGAATCCGATAGACGTAGTGACAAGGGCTGAGTGGGTGTGCGGGTGGAGTGGCTGTCCGCACGTCATCATAGATGTTGTAGTCGAGGTAGAGAAGAAGGTATGAATGTGCAGTCGGACACACACACTAACGCCGCAATACCTGGCGATACAACTGTGATGGGAGGGAACTGTCGGGTACAGTAGACAACTATCAGGATGATGGGAGGAACTGTGATTAGAGCACCCATGTCAGAAGTTTCAGCCGAGCAGGTTCGATTCCCGTGTGGCGCAGCGTGCTTTCCCCAGTTGCCGAGGTGTGGGGTGGGCGAGAAGCTATCCCCGAGATTAACATCATCACCGTTACCAAGGAAACAGTTCTCACCATGCCTCGCCTTTGCAGAAGCTTTTAACCCCTTCAACCCATGCGACTGGTCACGTGATTACCATTTGCTGTAAACAACTAAGAGAAAAATGCCGTCTGCTCAGTCGCCGTTTGTCTTAGGGGCCAGCCTTGGTGTTCTCTCCCCTTTGATATGGCATGCTAGGTGTGTGTGTGTGTAGGAGTGCGTGCGTGTGTGTTTGTGTGCGTGCGTGTGTGTGTTTTTCGCGCGCATGCAAGTTCTCGAGGAGCACAGAGCATTGTTCTCTTATCATTTATTGTCTGTACCCGGGGTGTCTAAACCCTTCAGCCCTTTGGAGGATGTAGCACTCCATGTCGACCTTAGTTGTAGATTTTGTCACAGACATTCCATCACTGCCACCCTGTCCTGCAGGATAGTGAACTGGCACACCTGTAGGATAGTCCCTAGGTAAGGATATGTTCCCACCTGTAAGTACCCTGCGTGAGTACAGTTTAGTCTCTAAGCACACATGAAACTTGTCAGGGTGGGACGTGCAGGGCTTACCCCCGGGTCCTACTTCTGTGGATCTCTCCAAGATCCTGCATTATTCCCACGCGTGTGGATGTTTGTGTGGTTGTATGGTGTGTACGTGTCAGCGAGGCGGAGGTTTGGTCTGCCAGCCACTCACGTGTGCACGACTCGCCGACAGGAGGAGAACGATGCCTCCTCTCGCTAAGACAGAAAAAATACCAACAGAAAGAAAAGGGAAAAAGCATTGCGGGATCCGATCCTCCAGGCTAAATAAACAGACTGTCGAGCAAATGTTTTTGTGGCGGTTGGAAGGGGGTATTTATAGGACATCATGTCAACATCTCCTCGCAGACGACTTTCCAACTGAATGAAGTCCGTGACGTCATAGGCTCAGCCTCGGCCGCCATGTTGTGACGTAAGCAAGTCTTGTGGAGTCAATAAATCAGGTACATCACCTGTACCTCACCTTCACCTGGCCAGGTAGCCGTGTGCAGGTGCCTGACATGCCAGCAGCAAGTTTAGTTTGTGAGACTCGCGCGTGTAACAGGGTGGGAGTCAGCCAGGCACCTCCACAGGCCGGGTGGCTGCAGTCCACAAGCTTGCGCCAAGTGGGACATGGGGGGTTGAGGGCTCGGACATTGGGACTGGAACAAGAGGGAAAGCACACTGTCTCAGTCTCTTTCTGATCTCAGTCTCGCTGTGGTCTCAGTCTCTCGATTTTCCAACAAAACTACATTTTAGTCTTGTCACGTGGTCTCACTTCACAGACCAGCGCGGTCTTGAAACGTGGCAAACTGCAAGTACCTTCCCTCGTCATCGCAAAAATAAACAAAGCTAAAGACAGGTGTAGACACGAATCAGTGACATTCACCTCAAGATTCAGGACTAATGCAACGAACAATCCGGGTGGCTAATGGGAGGTCAGTCGACCATTCCGACAACCTTTGAGATGTTTACAGTTAATGAACCACAAAAACATCAAATTTTATTTTGTTGTGTTTACAAAAATGCTCAGGTTGACTGCTTCTCCGAGTTCTGATCCTCCCTAGACTGACAACAAATTATTTGGATGTGAATAAAGCTGAATGCCTTGGAAAGAATAGCAAATTCCAAAATGGAAATGAACTAAAATCTCTCCTAACTGTTGCTTGCAAAAGAAGGAGACATCGGAGTTGTCATTTGTCACAGACGTTGGTCGCTGGCTTCAAACACTTGCGCTGACCGCGGTCCTCAGTGAATTTGGGTTATTTTATTTTAAATGTCAACAACCTGTGTGAAAGGAAGCAAAGCAATGTTCTCTCTTGTCAGCGACTTGCGGCTGAGTGTCACGTGACCACGGACTCGCCTTGTCAGGTTTGTCCTCCTCCTGTTCTACCTGCAGTCATGGCCGGTCCGTGCGACAAACGGCCGCCGTGGTACAGGTAACCCTCCCAACAGCCACGTCGGCGACTACGCCCCCGACCTCCCCCCCCCAGCAGGGGATGGAGGGGGAGTAGGGGGCCATGGGGGGCCGGTGACAATCGCTACTCAAAGTGACTGAGGTCGAGGTTTGCATTGACACCTCGCTGCCCAAACTTCTTAGCGAAGTCACTTCTGTAAAGTGTAAAGGTCAGCGAGCACGGGGCGCCAGGCTATTCTTAGTAACAGCAGCCGCTGGCATCCCTTGGTTTGTCGCCAGGACACCGACGGGTAGATGATGTACACTGGGTGCACGTGAGTGTTGCTGTTGTGTGTGTGTGTGGAAGGTGAGAAGCTGGCTCGTGTGTGTGTTTTTAATTTTGTTTTCTCTGTCGACTCCTGGCGGTGTGCCTGAGCTCACCATCGTCAGTGTTTCTCTCACCTGCCGCTAATGGCGATAGCTTCTCACCGTATCTTGGCCCGCATGCTGTTCTCGGGCTCAACCCAAGATACGAGGCTCGCCTGGGGTGTCCTTCACTTTGTCACTGGCGCCACCCTCCGACAAGCGGGTAGATGTGTGTGTTGGGGAGGGGTGGGAAGTAGGTTGGGGGGGCTGCGGACTGCAGGACAGATTTCAGTTGTGGTCACGTGACTCAGGTTAACCTCCACTTACAAAAGAGCTAGTCGGCGGTACGCAGTACAAAGACACAATTGTACCCGTCTGCCAGCTGACAAGCCGATCGCAGGTAGGATGGCAGGACGGGGGGTCAGTCACGTGGTGCGGGGAGGCAAACGAGGGTCGGGGGACGTGGGGAGGTTATAAGCTAACACGAGCGATCTCGGGAGTAAATTTAATTGCAAGGGCAGTAATCCAGTCCCACGTCCGTTACACCCAGAGTTTCACCTCGACTGGAGGGGCAAAGCCGCGCCGAGACGATAGTCATGGTGTAGGCAAACTCTCTCTCCCTCCCTCTCCCTCCCGCTCCCTCCCCTCCACCCGTCAACAATGTAGACAATCACTGCAACGTAGCTTAGCCCCTCCACGCATGCTCGCACGCGGGGCTTGTCTGCTCTTGGCGATCGCACTTTGGGTGAGAAAGATACTCACGACCCCGAGTGTCCGCGCGCCATGCTGTGCTGTGGAGAGTGCTGCCCCCTTGTATCTCATTGTGCCAGCGAGGGGAGGCCACTGCAGTCACACTGGCGGGGCTGTGAAGGCACCCACAGCGAGGGTGAGAGGAGAATGAGAGAGTTGCCGAGTATATAGGCTTCAATTGAAACCTTGACGGGTAGCAGAGCCCCCAACGGAAGGGGGGAGGGAGACAGGGAGGGGGAGGAGCGGAGTGTCTGTTGGGTGGGGATGGTGGGGATGTGGGGATGGTGGCGTGGGCACGTCTCTGTGGCCATGGGCACTTTGTCTGCCGGCGGGGCTGGAGTCGGAGAGCAGACGGCGCGGTGTGGTGAGCGACTGCCGCAACCCCACGAGCCGCGTCGGGGGCGCAACTCCGCTGTGAGCGACGCCGTCGACCTGGTCAGACACGCCACCAGCGCCGGCCCCACCGCCTGTCACCGCTTGCGCGCCGTTACGTCACTTCCTGCAGCCAGTGGCGACAACCCTTCCCCCCCGCACACGTCTTCCAGCACCAGCGCCGCTCGCCAACCGTGTGAGTTACTGTTCTTGGACCGGCGCTGTCCTCGCCAGCAGGGTTCGATCGTCTGAAAGTGATTGGCATCAGCGATGTGTGCAGTCGTTATCTGAACGACAACTGCGGCTCTGAAATAAGCGATTGAACTCCCCTCCCCTCAAACCGAAAACAGGGTTACCTGAGGTTTAAAAAAAAAAAAAAAAGGAAAAGTGACGGGTTCATGGACCTACTGGGCCACACGACTGTCATCAAGACGCCGGCCGTGTTATCATCAGTCTTGAGTCGTGGTCATCAGCCATAACATCAGCTACCACGTGACCTGGGGATAGCAGCGGCGTGTGTGTGTGTTGATAACCTGTCCACCCTCGGGGTGTGCGTCAAACTTTCCCACGCTGATACTGGAGGACAGTCTCATCACATTCATTTCCACCTTCTGTCGTTCCTGGCGGGGACGGCATGTCAGGCACCTGATCCCTCTCACCTTTCGTAGCTGTGCCGCCTTCTCGCAACACCTGTGTTCTGCACACCTGGTCGCCAGCCCGACACTTCAGGTTACCAGGCGCACACCTGGCTCCCTTGCAACCTGTCCCGGCGCGATCAAGGGTTAGCCTCCTCCTCCTCCTGTGCCCCGCCCTGCCTGTCACCCCTTTGCCCCGACCCGACCTGCCGGGGCCACAGGTCATGTCTCGCTCGCGCTTGTCTCCCTCTTCGGTCTCATCCACCCTTCCACCCGTCCCGTCGTTACCAGCGACGCGTAAACATCGCCAGCGCCATCGTCGTCTCGATAACAACATCACAGGATTCGTGCGCGACCTGCTGGTCGTCGTCCTCGTTGTGGTGACCCTTCTCATTGACCTCCAGCACGCGGAAGCTGCTAAGGCGAAGAGTGAGCGACCAGGGCGGTCAGGTAGGTTGTACAGTATATGTTGTGATATTTACTAATGTTGACTACTCAGTGCGGTCTGCGAGATGTGGGTGGCGGTACCCGTACCCGAGTCTGTCAGTCGTGTCTCTGTCTCATCTCTCTGCCCGCACACGACGATAGAGGCAGGCGGCTGATGTGTGATAAAACGAGCTGACATCTTGTGTAGACAGGCGATGATGAGATAATCCTCGTGGTAGACACACTCAGCATGCAAAATACAATGGAGACCTGTGAACATGTACACATACACACACACTCTCACATACACACTGACACACACAAGTCCAGGTGAGACAAGTTTGAAGCTCGATAAAAACATGACCCCACGTGAACTTTGACAGTGAAGTGAAGTTAGTACAGTAACCTGTTAGTACACATACAACATATTACAGTGGATGACAGAGAAATAATATTTTGGTGATACTGTGGATGTTGAGGCCTGTGTATCGTTGTATTCTCCGATTGTGTATCGTTGTATCTCCAGCAAATGATTGAAAGTCTGCAAACTCCAGCCCCCCGCCCTCACCGTCTGCTGTTTCGAGTTCTAAGTCCCGAGGTTCGCCTTACAGTTCCGGAACATTGCAACTTTTGTTTTTTCTTTTGTTTCGCTTGTGGTGTGTTTTTTCCTCCAGTCGTCTGCGGCTGTCGCCTCACAGAGCTTTTCCCACAGAAGCAAGTGCAGGCGCATACACACTTCCTCTCCTTCCTTCACATCCTGTCTCCACTGACGGCCATTCACCTTCATTCTTCACCTAAACTCGAGACTTCAAAGTCAGTTTTACTTTTTCACTTTAAAACTGAAAGCTGAAAATCTTGATGAAAATAAATAATCAAAATGTCAATGGTATCGGTACAAAGTCGCTGTTAGTTTCATCCATACAAGCACCGATGTACCTCACGATGTACATTAGGGTAGACTTCTTACATTCTTTGAGAAACAAACAGATGGTGTGTTGTCCTGTCTGTTCGCCTGCCTCACAGGTCCATCCCAACCTGCAGACTGTTTCACAACCATTGGACATTGAGTGCAGGTGCCGGCCTGTCCGAGGGCCAGTCTAGGTGGGTGGAGACCCCAATGTTTATTAAATCACTCGAAATTACTCAGATGATGCCCACCACCAGTCACGTGATCTTGTTCCCTTCCCATGACTCAAAGGTCCATTAGCCTTGTCACAACTGACAACTAGAAACCTGAGTTGTAACACCAACATGGACATGGACGGAAGACACTTTCTCACGTGCATGTTGAGTTTTTCACGACTTTTATACACAATTCCATATTTGTGTTCTTACTTATTAGGTTATTTGCATACTTGTATATCATACCATTTTGTAAACACCCGAGTTAAATGAAGACATTGCCTGGCCTGGCTGTGTGGACTGACTGTACACACCCACAAACACATTGCATGCTCCTCACACCTGCTGACAACGGGAGAGACACGAGTCCTGTGTAAAAGTTATTCCTCAATGTGTCTGACATGGACCTCGCCAGCAGTCGACTCTTCTGGAAAGATGTTAGTGTGACATGACTACTTTAGTCTGGCGACATGACAAGTGTTTTATGAAGTAGTTAATGACATCCTGAGATGTCTGTCACACTGTCGGTGCTTGTGAAGCTCCAGTCGCCGCCTGCTCACCCGACCCTCCCTTTGTTGCCGAGTCTTTTGATTTCCTTGCAAGTGTTGGTCAGGGCGAGGGCGGATATTGGTGTTGTCCCTGGTATCTTGCTACCCGCCACCCACAGCTCCCCACCAGCTCCCCTCCCCTCATCAATCCACCTCAGGTGCTAAACCTCAGGTATTCTCGTGTTGGGAGCTGGAGCACGGGTGTGATGGCGGGTGGTAGTGGCTATAATGAGGATTGGGGATTAGCTAATTAATAACTGGCTGTTGGTTATCGGGGTGTTGATTGCTCGAGTTTTATTTAATAATCCGAGCGTGGATTGATTTAAATGTAGCGATTGAAGAGATGAAAAGGATTGTGATGTCTCAGTGAGATGTCTGCTGGTGTTGCGCACACATTTTATACATACTTCCAACTCTTTACACAAATTATGTTCAGAAATCTTGGCAAGATTGATTGATTGTAATTATTTTCACGCTGTCTAGTCGTGTCAACGCCCTGTGAGTAGATAACAAATGTAGAACTTTGATGTTGTCATTGTTTATTTGACCCCGAATGCTGACCCCACACATGAGATTTTCAACTTTTTGAAGCAGACGACACTAGAGCTTACATCTTACAGGAATTTGATGACGAAAGATGAGAAAGGATGAGTGATGTGCCGTAGTACCTACCCAAAGGCCGCCAGAGGGCGCGGACAACAGCTGAGAGGAGGACAGTAGGGGCGGGGGCGGGTAGCAGGCAGAGTGCATCCACCTCAGCAGCCAACATCAGCAGGCGGACTGCGCATGTCAGTAAAACACATCCACAGTGGAGCCTACCCCCTCCTGCCCCGACACCCCCTCCCCACCCCCATCTGCGACCTTCTAGACATTTCGCTGTTCCTTCATTTCTCTTTTCACGCCTTACCTCCCCTGCCGTGTGACAGTCGTTTATCATCTCAGCGCCACCCTCCCCTCCTCCTCCCCCGCCTCTCAACTGTTCTCACCGTTTCCTTTGAAGAATTACTTCAGCAGAGCTGCTCTTAGTAGACCCCGTACTTACACAGTAGACCCTATACTTAGACAGTAGACCCCTACACTCTCAGTCAGTAGATCCTGTACTTACACAGTCAGTAGACGCCTATACTTACAGATATCTACACACAGTAGACCCTATACTTACAGTCAGTAGACGCCTACACTTAGTAGACCTTTACACTTACAGTCAGATACCTACACACAGCAGACCCCTATAACATAGTCGTTTGTAGTTTTATTTATATTTTTTGCACTGTACCACAGGGAGGAGAGGTAGAAGTCGTCAAGTGACGTATACTTACACCCGCTACACCCGCCAATAACGCAAACTGCCAGTCGCACAGGTGCTGCCGGCCACATGGCAGGATCGGCATTCCAGCGATATCCACTTACACCTGTCCCACAGCCAACTGTCACACAAGCTTCTGTGTGCTGACACACCCTTAATTATGTTTGTGGCGGTGACAACAACGATGACAGCGGCTACAGCCACGTGATGTGGTTGTCGTCTGTACACTCGCTGCATCCCTTGTAATGGTGGTTACACCTGTAACCTGTACACCTGTGCTCACGGTGCGTGCCAATGGTTACATCCTCTTAGATACATTATGTAACCCTTGTTACACCCCGCTACCCAAGTGAACTGCTGCTCATCCGGGATTTGGCGCATGCGCAGTCTCAGACTTCCTGTTCGCTGATTTGGAGTGCCAAGCTGTGGCCATTTTATCCGCTTGAGCTGCTGTCTCGTACCAAGTGCGTGGCTTGGAGTTTGGAGGATTGTTTGTTGTAGTGTTTCACATGTTGTGGTTTGCCGAGTGTCTGTCATAGGGGGGGAGGGAGGGGGAGCTGTCTTCACTCGCGAGGCCCAGTGTCTCACCCAATGTCTGTGTAGGAGCTGTCGTCACTAGTTTCACATACTATCTCGTACCAGATGTTTAACTATCTTTTTTTGTTGTCCGATACCAAGCACGTGACTACACGAACTTGTCTGTCCTCGCTAGCCCCACTGGACCACTCACCGCCCCTGAAAGACCTCAGTGACCTCCTCACTCGACTGCACGCACACCGCGCACCAAGCAGCCATCTGCGCCGCGCATAAAGTCGCTGGACACCTTGTTTGGTGTAAAGATCCATCCACATCATGGCGGGCCGGGTGGCCGGGTACCTCGGATGTTTCTGTTCGCACACAACAGGAGAAGCGCTGGCGTCCCGCTGCGCCGTGTGTCGGGTGGCGGGTACCGTGGGTGCTTTTCCAGTTGGTGGCGGGGCGCGCGCTGCTCGTGCCTGTGGCCGCGGCTTGATGTGAAGTTAAGACAGCCCCGGGGCGGCTAATCGCCTTTTTTTGTCTTATCTGCGCCATCTTCCAGCCTCCCTGGGGCAACACTTCACAGCGGCGTTCACTTCAGCAGACAAAACAGACTTTCTTGTTTCCAATAATGTTGCACAGGTTGCAGCTTACCTTACAGTCTGGTAAAGATAAACTCATCCCTCCACCCCTCACTCCTCAAAAAAAAAAAAAAAAAAAAGAGTTCGTTCAAAAACTCAACTCCTTCTCACTTTCTCTTCCTTCCTCTGTGCCTTCCCCCTCCTTCTCTCTCGTCCTGGTTCCTTCGCAGGCTGAGCCTAGCATTCCCTTCTTGCTGCAGGTTACTGAGTTCATATTATAGATATTTCAGGACTTACACGAAGTTACTTATGAATAAACCTTAGGAAGTCGAAAATATATTTGATGCACCGAACCTAGCGAAAGTCGAGCCCATCCCATCCTGAGAATGTGCGAGTGTAGGAGCCTCACCTCGGGCAGAATCATCTCAACAAGTTTGCTTTACAATAAAGTTTTTAATGTTTTTCGAAATGAGTAGAATGCTGGATTGACAAATTGAAAACAAAGTAAGTTTCTACCTAATGAGTAATGACTGTCACTTCATGACTCGGACGATGGAATCTCCTAAAGACTGTGTATGTATCCAGCGAATTTTTTAAAAAAGTATTTAATCCAGCAAATAATGCCCACGTGTACTTTAAGAGAACTGTTATTTAACTGACATTTCAACTACATTTCAGTAAATAAATCATGATGACAAGGCTGTTGCCATGGTCTTACAATCTCATGACCGCGATCGTTTGGTCTTTGTGAGAAATAAACACATTATCAAGATGGAGAGAAGAGAGAAGAAACTAAAACTAAAAAATAATGATCAGCGAGAAAGAGTTTGTGTGGTGGACATGACTGTCTTGCTGTCTTACTGTCATCCTGTACCTACATGTCTCGCCAGCATCAGTGTGGTGTACAATGTACATGACACTGTCTTACTGTCCTACTGTCATCCTGTACTTATATACCTGTACCTCACCTCCATTAGTGTGGTGTACAATGTACATGACACTGTCCTACTGTCTTCCTGTCATCCTGTACTTATATACCTGTACCTCACCTCCATTAGTGTGGTGGACATGACACTGTCCTACTGTCTTCCTGTCTTACTGTACCTACATGTCTCGCCAGCATCAGTGGCCACAGTGAACTGCTCTGTTTTTATTCTCAGTAATGACAGACGCCGACAACTGACTGGCCACGCCCACAAACAACTGAGTTAATTATTAGCAGTTAAACTGTGGTTCACATCAACTGTAATTAACTGCCAGCAGTACTATACTTCAGATGGAGGCTGTATCGCGGGAGAAGTTCTTGCAGTGGTGCAAAGTAAACAATGTTGACATAAACACGGTTACACAACATAACCCGCGTGTCTCGCGCAGGAATACAGTTGGGGGAGGGGTTAATACAATTTGGGGAGGGGGTTACTACCTACCCACACCTGCACCTCGCCCTCCCGCCCCAAGGAGAAACACGTGATGTACATTTCCCCGAGTGCGCAGTCGGTGTACACCACAGACACACTGCAATGTAAGTAAATAGACTGAGCGAAGGGAGGAGCTGTGGTGGTCCTAAGGCCAGTCTCACACGCTGTTACTAAAGCCAGTTGCACACTATAGTCCTAAGGCCTGTCTCAAACAATGGAAGCATGTTGAGCCCATGATATAGTGCTCCATGTTGTAGGACTACTCACCGCGACAACAAAGCTTCCTCCATACGTGTGCGCGTGCACTCTAAGGCAAGAGGGTCAAGATTTATTTCTGGGAAACATCAAAGAATTTGTTATTTATGCTTGGGTAAGCGTAAGTACGGAAACGGATTTTAGAACTGTGGATTGTGTGTTGGCAAAGGTGTAGAGGAGGATCTTTTGGTTTTGAGAGCTGCAAGGCGCGTGAGAACACAGCAGCGTGTGTGATGTCGAGGCTGGTGAGCAGGTGACTTAAGTCCGTCTTAAACAGTTAAGTCCGTCCTAAGCTTGCTGCACGTCGCCCCCAGTTCCACCAGGCTCGCTCTTCTCCTCCGCATTGCCCGACTCGGGGTGTGAAGCCCGCGCGAGGTTGACCTCTGTCGACAGGTCAAGCAGGGGGAAGTGAGGTCACGATCCCGTTTCCAGCGCGCGTTGATTGCGGAGCCGTAAATCTCAGTCGCTGTCCCGCTCGTCGCTCCGATACTCACCCTCCACCTGCTCCAACGCTTTCGGGTGCTTGTGTCTAGACTTGTAGCAAACGGCCGGGTACAGCTGAGCACTCGTCACCCTCTGGCTAACCACAGAGACCATGAGACCGGCGCTCCTGGTTAGCGCTGGGAGGGTTCCTGAGAAAAGATGATTGTGGGCACTAACCAGCTTGGGGAGGGAGGCCATTGTACAGCTGGGTGGACTGAGGGAGGCTGCCTCGCCACAACATGCAATGAACCGACAGCTTCGGGCTTTGAACGCCAGCGCTTGACTCCGTGTCGGTGTCTCAAGCCTTTGATCACAGCGGCATCACACCTCTACCAGCGCGCATGCGCAGTGCACCTTTAGATTAATAAACGGGATGTAGACATTGGTGTCCACTTGATGAAATCGTAATCTCCGTGATGGTCAGAGCTCCAATTTACTGGCACTAATGTTGTTTTAGTGCTACAAGCGCTGGTGTTGGCGGTTGTTGTTGTTGTACAGTCCGCTGTGTTGTGTTGTCCATGCTGCTGTGTGTGTGTTAGCACCTCGACTGTCAAGTGCTGGAGTCGTGTGGAGGACAAACCGTTTAACAGTTCCAGAACTACAGTGAGGTTTGTGAGAAAGTGAAGATGACAAACTGGGCGAGCGGTGGTGCCACCTGTACTGCACACCTGTATTGATACCTGTATTGATACCTGTATTGATACCTGTCTTACACAAGTCAAGATGTGGTGTTTGTTACTGTCTTGTCTCGCGACTACAAATTACCTTTTGATGTTGTCAAGGTGTTCGCTGCACAAACGACAATTTGATAAAGTGGTCTGCGAAGGTAAAATGTTTGAGAATGATAAAGCCTAACAATTATCTTTCACGTGCCGAGTTCTAGTCAACATTTTGCAAAAAGATTATAAAGTAATGGGTATCCACCACCACCTCCACCACCACCACCTCCACAAAAAAAAATTCATGAGGACATTTGTCCACAACCCAGTGTTCACATCTGTACCCACACACAACCCAGCGCTCGCGTGTTCGAGACCAACTCCCTGAATCAGTTCAATGTTGAGGAAGACGCGGAGGATGTGGGAAGGGGGGTCGATGGCAGGAGGGTTCGTCTCGCCCCCAGACCCCAGTATGTGTGACGCACAGTGTGACGTTCCTACCCCAGTAACAGTTGTGTAGACATACCCTGAGGCTTGTGTGACGTGAGGTTGGGAGGATCAACAGCAGACACGTGACTCCTTGTTTGCCCTGAGTGCACATCCCTCAAATTCCCTCGGCGCTCGTGGGTGTCTAATGGGCGGTCCCTGGCGGGGTTCATGCGCAGAACAGCAACAGCAAATAATAATAATAAAAATTAAAAAAACGAACAAACATTTTAAAAAACCGCGAAGCTGTAATGCACGTGACCGTCCCCCCATCCTCTCCCCGAAAGTCGTTTTTTGTGATGAGAACAACGCCCTCCCCCACTCCAGCCCCTGAAATTTCTATTTCCACCAAGACTTTTTTTTCGAAGTCGAGTGCGGCGCATAAAACACGGATCCTACCTACCACAGACAGGGAGAGGCGCTGGGTGTTTGAGGTACCCTGGGTGGGTGTCGTTTGGTGGAATTGGAAAAGTTTCCAGCGCGCGCTGAGTTATTTTAATACACAGTCGTAGATACATCGACAGGCAGAGCACACAGCTCTCCAAAAACTCTCCTTGATTTTTATCGTCTGTCTTCCTCGCACTTCAGGGTGGCAGGGTGGATTTTTTTTTTAACTGACATGGTGTCGACCGGAGCAAAAATTGTAGACCTGAGCCAGCATTAGCGTGTCTCAACATGATGTATAGCTAACGTCATCGTGTCTCTAAATGATGTATAGCTAACATTAGCCCTGTATCTACATGCGGTGTAGCTAACATTAGCGCCTCAAGGCAGCTATTTGTCTACTGGTGTATAACTAACATTAGCGTGCCTCTACATGCTATATAGCTAACATTAGTGTGGCCAGCATGCTATATAGCTAACATTAGCGTGCCTCTGCATGCTGTCTAGCTAACATTAGCGTGTCCAACATGTTGTATAGCTAACATTAGCGTGCCCAGCATGCTGTATAGCTAACATTAGCGTGCCTCTACATGCTGTATAGCTAACATTAGCTTGCCTCTACATGCTATATAGCTAACATTAGCGTGCCTCTACATGCTGTATAGCTAACATTACCATGCCTTAGCATGCTGTATAGCTAACATTAGCGTGCCCAGCATGCTGTCTAGCTAACATTAGCGTGCCCAGCATGCTGTCTAGCTAACATTAGCGTGCCTCTACATGCTGTATAGCTAACATTAGCTTGCCTCTACATGCTATATAGCTAACATTAGCGTGCCTCTACATGCTGTATAGCTAACATTACCGTGCCTTAGCATGCTGTATAGCTAACATTAGCGTGCCCAGCATGCTGTCTAGCTAACATTAGCGTGCCCAGCATGCTGCACGGCTCACTTTAGCGGGCCGCGGCGCTGCATAGCGGGAAGTTGATCAAGCGAGGGAAGCAGCCGATACTTGAGGTTTGTTGTTGCCGTGACCTGCAGCCAGTGCTAAATGCCACTTTAAAGCACTCTGGCCCAGCGTTAAGAGCGTTTAATGGACCTTTAACACAGTTGCCGCTGCGCTTCCTCTCGCCGCTCGCCGCTCGCCGCCTGTTTATTATTGGGAGGGGGGTGATGTTGCACTATGATCTACCCAGCAGTTTACATACAGTAAATGATTTGCAGATGCGCTGTCGCTGGGCTTTACATGGCAGTAGACTTGTAGTTAATGATAGGTTTGCACTGTTTGCTAGGCAGGTAGGCGCTGCTCTCTAATCTTTGTGTCTGTCATTGCCAGCGTCGAGCGCTTTGCTCCTGGCGCGCCGAGGGCTCAGCGGCGGATCGTCAAACAGGGAGGGGGACCTTAACAGCAAATTGCGTGATGAAGCATGCCATTAGACACCACTTGTCAAGCCAGGGGCTTGGCGGATACCTTCCTGTCCCCCACCATCCGTCCCCATCTACCTTTTCCCCTCCCTGTGTACCCCGTGTGGCGACCCACACCCTGGGTGTACAGGTGCGAGGATGGCTGGCCTTGCCGAGAGGCTGATGAGCGGAAGACAAGTTGCGATCCCACGTTCCCCGCCTTTCAACGCCTTGGCTCACCACGGTCGGGTGATCTTGGTGCGTGAGGCTGTTGGTCTGACCTGACCGTCGGCTACTCAGTGGGGTGCTCACAGGGCAGAGGTCAGTGACCCAGGACATTCTGCTGTGATTGGTTGATGGAGAGTTTGGTACTTTGGGATGATTCTTAATAATGTTCTCACAAGTCACACCTTGTATGGCAAATCTTTTGCAACAAAAACAGTTACCTGTGCACACCTGATGAACTGCCGTCTGTGGGAAAAGAACTTTGCTGCCCAGTAAATGTTCCAATGGTCAGCGATGTCACTTGCCTCTCTGGACCTCAACCCTCCCATCACTATATTAATGTCGTTGGTGTATGTCTATATCATCAGACTTTCTCGATGACATAAGGTCAACTAATGTTAAACGCCTGTAGGTCATGATCCGTTATTTAAACATTAATAAGCGACAACAGTTGTCAGAGCCGACCGTTGATTGCAGCAAGTACACTTATCATTAGTTGTTATTATCCAAAATACATTACCGGGGCTTTGATGTCCTTTCTCTGGTGTGGTATGCAGGAATCACAAGTAAAACGACTTTCAATGCTTAAATCATTAAACAAGATAACAAGTTTTAAGACAAAAAAAATCGGAAAATAGAAAAAAAGGATTTTGTTCGTCTGTGCTAAAAGAGATTTCCTTAAAAATAAATTGTCTGAGGTCAAAGGTAATTAGTTTCCTTGATTGCATTGATGGAAGTGAAAAGCAAGGGAGGGATAATGAGGGGGAAGGGGTGGTCCTCCCCGTGAAGCAGGGTTGCCTGCCCTGTGGCTGCAGGAGCCTAATGGCAAGGTGGGCGGGCAGGGGAAGTAATCTGTTGCGGGCTGCAGGAGCGACGCAGAGTTAGCGATCCTGCCAGGCTGCCTGTACTTTAATTGCTTCTTGACTCAGGCGGACAAGTTCCAGTAAACAGGACCGACACTCAGTCAGCAGGTTGCCCGGATAATCAGTTTTCTTCATTGAAAACAGCAGGCGTGTTGGCAAGGCAGCCACAGAATATTGTCAGCTCGCTGCCAGCGACTTTACAACTCGGGATAATGAACTTGTGGCCGGCCTCACAGTCCGTACAGCAGCGGGTCTCACTGCTATCACCGGGATAAGTGGCAGCCTTTCATAATAGGAGACCTACAGGAGGCTGAGATTGATACACTGCAGCAATTTAATGTAATAAGATAATTTATAGACATGCCCGGGTACATTTTAAATGACTGAGTTGAGTTCACTGCCAGACATCAGTGTCGCTGATTATCATTAAATAATCTTCATGCTCCTAACATCGCTGGAGAGCGATGAGGCCAGTGGACAGGGAGGTACTATAGACACACTGAACGACATCAAGATGAGGTACAATGTATGTAGTAAGCAAGTATCCTGTAACCTATATCCTGT
The DNA here is from genome assembly GCF_003073045.1 of Pomacea canaliculata. Taxonomy (NCBI): domain Eukaryota; kingdom Metazoa; phylum Mollusca; class Gastropoda; order Architaenioglossa; family Ampullariidae; genus Pomacea; species Pomacea canaliculata. Next base: position 1,474,195 of record NC_037592.1, on the reverse strand, counting down.
TGCCCCGCGCGACACGCTGCATGTCGTCACTTCCTGTGTCACACCTTCTCAGTCTCTGTGCACAAGGGAGGTCAGCCAGTCAGGTGTCAGGACAGGCTCCTGCATGATACCGTGGAACCTGTCTTCTACCCTTAGCCTTGTTCGCTAATATGTACAAACCGGGTATCGCGGGTCTCTACAGTTGATACTGTGATGGACGTTCATCGCCGATCCTCTTGAACAGACCTGGACAAGGGGCGGCCCGCGCATCCGGCCCGCCTCCTGTCTCTGACCGGCCCGCCCGCTAGCCCGCCTGCCAGTATATATATATTTTATATACAGTATTAGATCAAACTGAGTTAACTATATTAGTCCGGCCCTCTAAAACCATCCCAATTTCTCATGCGGCCCCTTGGGAAAATTAATTGCCCACCCCTGGTCTTGAACCTAGTTCAGCCCGGGTGGGTATGGCTTGACACAGTACCTTGATACAAGGTATTATATATTATAATAGGCAAAATACCACACGGTATAATACAAGATGTGATGTTATAATACAAGATGTGACACACTTGACGATGCTATGCGATGTGCTAAACACTTACACGCTGCACAGTGCCGGTCATTGGTTCATACAAATATTTTCTCTCCCCACCACTGACGGCCACCACTGACTAAGTAGTCGTCGTGGTGTGACTAGTTCCGTTAAGGACACGGGGCGAGCACACAACATCAGTGACGACAGGCGACTAAGTCCATTTCCTTCTCAGCTTGAAATTCTGTCTTTAAAAACAGCAAAAAGTTGACTGCTCGGTTGCGCTCAGTGATGTGATGCCGACCTCGCGAGACATAACGAGACTTGCAGACTTGTGTGCCATCGACTTGTGGATGTTCCCCAGACACGGGTGTGCACGGGTAGGCTGTATTTAGCGGGTCACAGGCCAGGATACTTTTCAAAGGCAGACTGTCTGCGATGACAGGTGGGTGGGTGCCCCCGGAGTCGTAAATTAGATGAGAGGGGAACAAAGGTGAGAGAGAGGCAGGCAGTTATTATCGGGGTGCAGGGCCGATGACACAGTCGCTACCCACCCGCTGCGCTGAGGGTGGCTGCTGTGATTGCGATTACTAATTAGCCATTCTAAGGGAGCAAGGGATGGGGGAGAATACAGAGGCTGAGGGAGGATGCTGCATCACTGTATACACTACTTGTGGCATCTTGGACAGAAGTCTGCTCAGTGATTGTCCCCCGCACTCTTTCCCACGGGAAACTTTTGTGTGAAATTTTGGAATTAGGTTGTGTGTGTACAATATAATAAACTGTGAATAGTACAGAAACATGCTGACAAAGGTGAGCACTCGTAAATTGTGTACCTGGTAGTTTGTGTCTATATGTATATGTCGATATGTCGACAATGACAACCTCCAACATCCAAACCGCCTTATGTAGCGATGCGCACATCAACACTGATACTACAACCACATCAACCTCGGTGTCAGGAAGACATGCGCGTGTGTGTACATAGTTATGTGTGTATGGATCTCTGTGTGTATATACATACCTTTGTGTACTAAGAATAACAAAAGAAAGGAGAGAATACGAAGGACGGAAGGATAAACAACAATGGTGAGGACTCACAAAAGACAAATATAAAAAACGCATAGAGGTACCAAGTAACAAGAACTAGGAACCAGGTGAGAGAGAGAGAAAGAGAGAGTGTGTGAAATATAGAATAACCCTCAACCTTCACCTTCACCCACTTCATCCATCATCAGCTCTCCTCTAACATCCCCTCAAGCATCACCTCCACCATCATCATCATCATCTCCACAGCCTCGTCACCATGGTGACCACTTTCTGTCTCAGCCAAGGACTGTGAGCGGGGGACACACAACTGCCACAAGGACGCGGAATGCCTCACCTCGCGCAAGACCTACAGGTGCAAATGCAAGGACGGTTTCTATGGCGACGGCAAGATTTGCGTGGGTGAGTAGCTCGTGGAGTTCTGCTCCACTTCTCACCTCGTCTGCTTTGGTTCGCAATCTTTTAGTTATGACTCCTCGCACTTTACTTTTTATGTTTTTGTTTATTCGTATACTTAACCACAGATGTTGTGAAATGTTTTGTTTTGTTTTGTTTACATTGTTATCGTGTCAGTCTTTTTCACTCTAACCCTCTACTCTCCCAGTAAAAGCGGACAAACGAACAGTGTGAAGGGTTGAACATTTCTCTGTCTCTCTCTCACACACACAGACACACAGATGGCGTGCGTTGTGATAACGGTGAAGCTGGTCCACACACCGTGTGACGTCACGCCGGTTAAACCAGTGCTCGCGCACTTTAACCTCACAGTCTACAGTTCTGTGCTTTGTCTACTCGTCAGTTCTCCGCCATCACCCCCACCTCTCCCTCCCGCATTCTTCTCCTCCACTTCCTTTCCACTCCCAGACACATTTTCTTCCACTCCTTTCTTCTGTCTTTATGCAATGGAGGTGCTTAGTTGCAGAGGGTCTTGTGTTTCAGCTCGCCGCCTCCTCCTCCACTCCTCCACTCCTCGCCCCATCCTGTCCCTCCTCCCTTGCCTCCCCCTAGCCCCCCCTCTCTCTATTTTGCTGATGAGACTTTTAGTGCCCGGTGCCAAGCGGGTGTTTGGCTCATCGCGTGGGGAGGGTCTGTGCAAGCCATCCAGTGACGGTTGCTGCCAAGACAACTCTCCACTCACCCGTGAAGGTCCGTGTTACACGCGGCAGTTGCCGCCCCTGAGTGGAGGCGATGGTTACTAAGCACCGACTGTAGGAGATGTATGGCGGACATAAATCTGTCTGCGCCACTAGTCCTGGAGATGGTTTTGGAATGTTCCGCACCCTGCTATCAACTTTACTTCTCTTTCACGACCGGGTGTCTACTTTCCTCGTTAATCATCGGCGCTAGAGGAGTCTGGCAAACTGAGTCAACTATAGGGTCGTCTTCATCTTTCCTTTTCCTTTCTTTCGCTTTTGGGGTTAGCAATCAGAAAATAGGTTTTCGCTTCTTGCCTACCCGGTACCCCTTCCCTTTGTTTCAAACAGTTTCGCCGAACCGTTCCTCCACTATCCGGTGTTAACTTGTTTGTTGTCCCTCATCATTTCATTTGTTGTTGTTTATATAAAGGCTTCCATTTTTCAACTTTGTCTCCTCTCTCTCTCTCACTTCCACAGGCCGACTGGCAGAAATATTAGGAAAATATTGACAAGGTATATTAGAGCCGCAGTAGGAGTAATTTTAGAATATTTGACATGATGATGATGATGATGCTAGCTGCAGTCGGAGAATAAAGCAACATTTAATGTCTTCAGTTTTAAGGAATAAAGCAGTTTCCTTCCTCCTGTTTAACTGCAGTCAGAAAATATACCGGCATGCTTTGTGCTGTCTAGCTGTCTGCCTGGTGTCTAGCTATCTGTCTACCTTGTCTGCTGTCTACTTGCTCTGTTGTCTACCTTCTGTCTAGCTGCAGTCAGGAAATAACTCAGCTTCCTTTCTGTGTCAGATGACGACGAGTGTAAGTTTGAGAATGGCGGGTGCGCACACACGTGCCACAACACCCCGGGTAATTTCACCTGCTCGTGCTACCCTGGCTTTGTTCTCACCAACGACGGCTTGGACTGCATCGGTGAGTTTTGTCTACTACGTGGTCAGGTTGAGTAAGGTTACGGCAAGTTTACGTGATTGCGACAGGAGACGTAGTCTTGCCTAGCCCGTTGCTGATGATGTGTCTCGGGTGGATTTTATTGTTTGTTTGTTTGTTTGTTTGTTTGTTTGTTTGTTTGTTTGTATCGGATGTTTCCGGCCCAATGGTCACGTGTTTATGCTGCAGATCTGAACGAGTGCCTAGAGAACCGGGGTGGATGCAGCCAGCAGTGCGTCAACACGGTGGGCAGCTACCTGTGTCGCTGTGACGCCGGCTATTCCCTCCACGAGGACGGACGCACGTGCGTCAGTGAGTGACCTTTGCCCTCGTCCTGAAGCATAGAACATTAACTGAATGCAGGTTAGACTGTGGCTGGTATGTAATGAGGAGAAAGGGACGATAAGAGGAAAAGACTAGGACAACGATAAAAACGATGAAAGATGACAGGATAAATACATTTTGATGACGGACGACAGGATAAGTGCACGCTGATGGCGAGTGACAGAGTGACAGATGACAGAACAAGTGGGTGTTAATGACAATGACAGGATAATTACATAATAGTGACAAGGACAAGTACATGCTGATGACAGATGGCAGGGTAGGGAGATGTAGCAATGTATGAGCGCAGACACCGACAGTCGTTTCTTTTGATGTGAGTAGAAAGTGAGTGAGTGTATGTGGAGCGTGTACATCCACCCGTTCCTCGCTCTCCTAACCCCGTGACCTTTGACTCCCCAGGCGGTACCTGGTGTCATACGAAGCTCGGGTGCGACCATCACTGCACCTCCACCTCCTCCCGCAATCCCCAGTGCACGTGTCGAACCGGGTACCAGCTGGCACCTGACGGCAAAACGTGCATCCGTACGTCACGGTGGTTGTGTGTGTGCGTGCGTGTGTCCGTGCGTGCGTGCGTGTACGTATTTCTGTAGGTATGAAGGGTTAGTTCATGTGGGTACTTTAGTGTCTATATTCATACTGGTGTGTATATTGCAATATATTGGAGTATATTAGGGTAGGTCTGAGTTTGATGGACCCTGTGGGTATGTGTGTATGTGTACGTGAGTACGTGTGGGTGCGTACATAGATTGTGTTTGTGCGTATGTAGGCGCGTGCCTGTTTCTACCCACGTGTGTGTCTAAGTCTCTCCTCACTTTCATCTGTCTCCACACCCCAGGTTGTAACGGTTGTTGTTGGTGATGTCACTGGTCTGTGACGTTTCAGAAACGTGCAGTATTGGGAACGGCGGGTGTCAGCACGTGTGCAAGGACACGCCCACCGGCACCCAGTGTAGCTGCGCACCCAAGTACATCCTTGCCAGCGACAGGGTGGCCTGCATCGGTCAGTGTCACGTGGTCAGCACCCGATACACCTGGGCTGCTGCTTTGTTACGTCATAGTCATTTCTAGAGATATACATGTTTATATATAGTCATTGATATTAGGTATTTGTATTTGTTAACATATAGTCATTCATGTTAGACACAGTATATACAGGTGTAGATATAGTAAAGTATATTTATATATAAATACGTAAGCTTATATACAGTCATTTTGTTGTCATGTATGCGAGTACAGAGGGTGGTAGAGACATTCCAATGTTCGGGTGTCGATGCTGACGTCACTAACTGTCATTTCCACAAGACTGCCATGTCCTCAGTGTGGTGTCGTCTGTCAGTGGAAGAGACGAGAAGGCGATGATGACGTGGCAGTCGTGATGACTGCTTTGTTCAACAAGAGGATAAAGAAGGATGATTAACTGAGAATATTTTGTGGATGTGTCTGTGTGACCGTCTGTCTGTCTGTCTGTCTGTCTGTGTGCAGCATCGTGTGCTGTGAAGAATGGCGGGTGTGAGAAGAAATGTCGAGACACACCCACGGGCCCCGTGTGCTCCTGTCCGGCGGGCTACCAGCTGCACCAGGACGGGAGGAGTTGCCTGGGTGACTGTAGCATCCACTGTCTTGTGTCTCTACCCTCTTGTTGTCATATACCCGTATAAGCCACCGTCAGCATTGCCACAGTATTCATAGCTTTTTTAGTTAATAGTATCGTTGTTGGTGCGGACTGGTTGTCAGGGGATATAACAGCCACTCGGTGTGATGTCACATGATCCAGGTCTGGAATGGATGTTGTACACTGAAGCATAGCGGGGCGAGCTGGCATGTACACACCGTACAACGGGTGGGTGTGGTTTAGTATGGGGTGGAGGGAATGGTTGACGTAAAGATGACCGTGTTACCTGTTGACTAGATATGTACAGGTCAGAAGGTTAAGACAGTGTCATGTCGTCTGTTGACCAGATATCGACGAGTGTCAGAAGGACAAGGGCGGGTGCAGCCACCAGTGTGTCAACAACCACGGCAGTTATGAGTGTGTCTGTCCTTCGGGCCACAAGGTTGGGCTGGACCAGAGCACCTGCACAGGTAAGGCCTCTTAGAAAGTCCACACCTGCCAAGGTAACGCGTGTGAGGACATGTACACATACACCTGTACACCTGTACAGTTAGCACACCTAAGGACGTCCGCACTCCCCCAAAGTATTTCATTCATCTAAAGACAGAAAGTATTCCTTTTATGTTGGTGGACATACAGGTAGACTGTGAAGTGACCAATGAGAATTGTTGTTGTTGTTGTTGTTGTTTACACTCCGTTGCACTGTGTGCAGACATTGACGAGTGCGCAGTGAAAGATTCGTGTGACCACGAGTGCACCAACCTACCTGGCTCCTACCTGTGCACGTGCAAACCTGGCTACCAGCAGTACGGCCTGACACACTGTGCAGGTGCCTAGCATGTCCTGCTGTGTACTGCTGTACATCTCTGTGTCATTGTGGTTTGGTATCTGTGGGGAATGTGACGTGTGTAGGTAGTGTGTAGAATGTGACGTGTGCAGGTAGTGTGTAGTGTATGTGTGTGTAAGCGCGTGCATGCTCGTGTAGGTGGAAGGAATCATTTTTGGTTGTAGAGTAATTCGCGGCCATCACCAGGACATGTTCTTAATGAAAGGAATTATTTTACGCATTCTGTGATTTTTGCACGTGCTGGTTAATTAAAGAATTTGAAATGAAAGAAATAACGGAACGTCTAAACAAAATTATTTGACTTTTCCCCAGCAAGGCCATGATGAGCACGTGCAGCTGCGAACAGAACTGAAACTTTTTTTTTTTAAATGATGGACAGGGTGGAGCTGACGGTTAGAGTGGTTAAGAACATGGCTGGTAGGGTTCCTCACGTGACGTACACAAGTCAACAAGTAAACAAAGCAGTTTAAGTAGGTGAAGAAGGGAGACAACATCGATGTCATGAGCTTCACTTACAACGTTGACCTTTGACCTCATTTCAGACATAGACGAGTGCTCCGTGCAGAATGGAGGCTGTCAACACAACTGCACCAACACGGAGGGTAGCTACAGGTGCAGCTGTGCCCCCAACTACAAGCTGCACCCCAACGGCAGGGACTGTGTGGGTGAGTAACGGGTGCAGCGACCCTAGCGGCTTGAGTGAGAATTTTGTTGTTTCATGTAAAAGAGAGAGAACAAGTGAGCAAAAGCCAGACATCATTGTAGTGAGTATTCAGCATCTACAGATGGAAGCTAACGGAAGATAGAACTATCAGTAGTTGAAATACCTGTGTGACGTCACTAACGGTAACAGCTCACCAGCCCTCGCCTACGTTTATGACGTCACTGAGGGTGGCACTAATTAGCTCGCTCAGTTTATGAGGCCATTGAGTGTCACAGCTAATCAACCTGCTGTTGTGCATCGTCACTCAGCTGGCCTACTTTTGTCACCTTGCTGGAAACGAGTTTTTGACCTTTGAACTGTCGACGAGAACTGAGATGTTCAGAGCTCGAGTCTCAGGAACAAACAGTTTTTTTCTCAGACTTTGGAGTGACGTCTGGCGGTCAACCAAACACGCGTTGAAACGAAGGGGATGATGGGAGGTAAGAGGATGGGATGGCAGGTGGTCAGAGGCGGCGTTAGGAACCGTTAAGAACACGCGGGGCCTGGGGCCGACCATCCGCGCGGGGCCTGGGTAACGGAGTACGTGTATCAACATCCCTATTGATATGATGTCGGAAGCACTGATTCATATACAGTTAGATAGGCTGGATCCATTTCGCGAAATAACGCACGAATTTAGTGTTTTAATTGTTCCTAACCTTTCCCACCGTTTGTGACAGTAGCGGCTTTTTCTTAAAGCGAAATAATATGGTGACGAAAACTGAATAAACTGCTTGTTGTTATTGTCGGGTTTAAAGTTAAGACATGGCTTCAATAATTTGCTTAATTAGAACTTAGAAGTGTTTTCTGAACGTCAATTTTTTTGTCACAACTTGTTTAACACAGCTAGCAATAAGTCAGAAAGATGACCTCGGGGCTGAAGCGCGGGGCCCCTTCGAGAGCGGGGCCTGGGGCGGCCGCCCCATTTGCCACCCCCTAACGCCGCCTCTGCAGGTGGTACACACCCATTACCCTCTCTGTCTGTCAGACGCTGACCAATGCCTGCCCCTCCGGGAGGTGCCCATGTCGGTCCTGCAGTGCTCTCCCCCTGACCCCCGCCGGAAACAACAACGATGCACCCTGCGCTGCCAGCCCAAAGCCAGATTTACCTCCCTTCCCGGAAATGAGGTGGTGCTGACGTGCAGCTCTGCCAGCAACTACCAGTGGAGGGTGGAAGGTGCGAACACGTCCATTCCTGCTTGTTCTGGTAAGTGGTTCACCCTGTCTACCGCCACAGTCATCCACAGTCATCACTACCACCGTAGAGTGACATCACAGCGTAAGTCGTGATATAACCGTCATATGACGTCACTGTGACCGCCGTGGTGTGACGTTAGTAATGATTGCCATTGCTGAATGACCTCATAGCATTAGGAATCATTACCCTCCCGGCATAAGGTCATGGTATCACGAGGTCATAATGTCATGGTATCAGTACTTTGTACGACTCCTGTACATTTCCTTTGATGTGAAAAATCCTCTTGACTTGCTCAGAGCGAGTGTTTACTGTTGTTGTTGTGTACAGTGAGGGAGAGAGACTTGCTTACTGTAGTCAGCATGTACATGTAGGTACTTACCTGTGTAGTGTTACCTGTAATTACCTGTGTAGTATTACCTGTAATTACCCTTGTGGACTAATAGAGTTGTCGGCCCGCGACGATGAGATGATGTGTGGCCCACCTTGTGCAGAGAAAGAGGCCGCGATGAGCTACAAGCGACGAGCGCGACTGGCTTTCATCGTCAAGCGATGTGAGGTTCGCAACTCCAGCGTGGAGGAGCTCAAGACGAGTCTGGCAGCGACACTGGAAGGTAGACAGACAGACAGACAGACAGACTTTATTCCTTCTTCCTGTCATCTTTTGTACTCTCATCTTTGCTCATCGTTCCTTCCTGTCTGCCCTGGTCATCGGTGCGATGGTGGTGCAGGTGTGGGTCCTGAAGTGCGTTGGCTGGCTTTGTATGTTGCAGGTCAGAAGAAGTACAGGTGTGAGAACAGCTGTCAGGTCAACTACGTCAACATCACCTGTGGGACGCAAGTCAGCAAGCTGAAACGCCTGGTGCGTGGCACACCTGACGAGCTGGTGACGGCTGAGGTGGAGATCCAGATGAACTCGCACCAGCCCACAGGTAAGCGCAGGTAGACAGGACAGTGAGCGTCAGACAGCATGTAGACAGGACAGTGAGCGTCAGATAGCATGTAGACATGTAGACAGGACAGTGAGCGTCAGACAGCATGTAGACAGGACAGTGAGCGTCAGATAGCATGTAGACATGTAGACAGGACAGAGCGAACGTCAGACAGCATGTAGACAGGACAGAGCGAACGTCAGACACCTACATAATCCAACTGTCGACAGCCGGAAGTGCGGGGCTGACCACGTGGTGCGTGTTGCAGGCAAGTGCGGAGCTAACTGCATGGCGGCCAGGACACTCAAGCGGTTCAAGAGGTCCTTCAAGAAACTGAAGAAAGGCATCCGTCAGAACAAGTTCGAGATCAAGTGAGTGACGGCTGCAGTTTCCATGGGAACGCACAACGGAGCAGTCCATTGGTCAACTGAGGGAGCGGTGTATAGTCGCACTAACGGGTGGCTTTAGCTCAGCTAAATGTTTGTGGGAGGAAGCGGGTCTGTGTAGATGTGTTAGGCAGTATTATTGTATATTGCAGTACATGTACTAGGTAGATATTAGTACAGTACATGTTTAGATGTTGGTTGGCTACCAAACATTATGCTTACAGAAATGTCAGTGCATAAAGGTCACTGTCTCTCCTCTTTTCCTAGCTTTTGTAGCCGAACATATCTTTGGGGAAAATTGACAATTTTTGAAGGATTAGGATATAATGGATGATGTTGTCCAAGTAAGAAGAGCCTTCGTCACGTGATGTGTCAGATGACATTCGCTTCATTCCTTCTCTGCTATCTTCTGATCCCGTGTAATCTCGTCCAGGTTCGAAGCTCGGCAGTACAAGGTGCTCAGAAAAAGCTTCAACCCTGACAAGAAAGTGGAGGAGGCGTGTGAGGCTGGCTTCATTCTTGTCAACAAGACCTGCGGTGAGGTTTGATGTTTTTAAGAGCAGGGTTGGGAGGGTGTGTGTGTGTGAGGAGGGTGGCCAGAGAGGAAAGGTAACCTAGACTACCCAGATGAGACGGAAGCTATTGAAGATATTTTGTACTTACTAGTTGTTTACATAAACATGACAACGAAGTAGATTAAAAAATCGAAAGAATGTTTGAGGAAACTTGGGGCCAGGTGCACACTGGGAGCGCAGCTATTTATAGCGACTGCCCTCTAGTCCCCTAGCTACCCCTAGCGACGTGTCGTGCATCCGGCCCCAAGTCTCTACCCGGGTCAAGCACGAGGTCTAACGGGGTGAGTACCCGCTTTCAGTGGCCTGCAGTGCTGGGACCTTCTATGACGCGGCCAGCGGTACCTGCAGCCCCTGCCCGGCGGGTAGCTATCAGAACAAGGAGGGAAAGCTGAACTGCAAGTCATGTGACCAGGACTACATCACAGGCCCACCTGGCGCCAGCAGCAGGAAGCAGTGCACAGGTGAGCCACTCCCTTTCATCGTCATCCGGCATCGATTAAGTTTAACGACAAGGTGGGAAAACCCGAATCCGTGCACAGGTGACGATTGCACCCGGTGTTGTGGCTGTCATTGTGTCATACCCGGGATCAAGTAGTTTACTGGGGGAGGTGTTTGCTCGGTCAGGCAGCCGGTGGGCGGGGCACGAGACAGATTTCGATGTCAACACTAACACGAGCTCACAAAGAGAAGTGGAGTCAGCTGCAGCCATTCTTCTCTCGGCGGGTCTGAACCCGAGGCTGCGCCCAGTGTCAGGTTCGATTCCCGGGCGACGTACTGTAGTTGACCTCAGCTGACTGCTTTGAGGGTTGGGGACGACATCGATGAGCCGGGCACGGTCCTCACAATAGCTGTCCCTGAGATAAGTGAAATTTTCACACCTCACTTCCCATCCTCACCTGACATTATCTTAGTCAATATGCTCGCTCGCTCACGTGTTTTCTTGACATCGGCATTGTGATGTGAATATTGTCTGCTGGCGCGAGCGCACATTCCGCACTGACTGACATACCCACTCACTGTGTGTTTTGAGATGTAAAGGTGTGTGTGTGTGATGCAGATCTGTGTGCCCCTGGCTATTACTCCGCCAACGGCTCGGTGCCCTGTGTGCCCTGCCCCGCGGGCACGTTTCAGCCCCAGGCCGGCCGGACATCGTGCACGCCGTGCGGACCTCAGCTGACCACGTCACGTGCTGCCGCCTCCTCCTTCGCCCACTGCCGTGCCAAGGGTGAGAGGTCACCACCCTCATCATCACTAGCTTCATCATCTTCCTGTCATCTTTATGCTACCTTTCCCCCAAACACCTCCGCGACTTGCTGACTAACGGCTCATCCTCCCATCATGGGGTAACTGTGTACCCTGGGTGTGAAGTGTGCAATGTGTAGGATGTGTAGCCGCTAGGTGTGCCACAAACCAATGTCCTTGTCTACCTCGTCGTTCCCTAATTACGCCAGGTGTACTCAGGTGTTGCTACCTGACAGTCTCTCGCACTCTTTGTCATTCTCACCTGATTATCGTGAATCACCTCTGCTCACCTTCATGAACCTCATCAAGCTTTTCTCACATTATTTGCATGTTCAGTCACCTTGCTAACTTACCTGTCTTACCTCGTCGTTTGTTTTCCCCTAATTTATTGTTTATTTATTCTTTATTGTAGTTGGGTTTGTTTTACCTGATGTCTTTATTCCCCTCACATCCACTCAGTCTGTCCAGACGTGTCGCGAACGTTCCCCATGTCAGGGAATGAATCACAAGGAGTAAGTGGGAAGCTTGTCGAGTGAGAGTAGGGGTTAGTTAGCCAGTCTGCTTGTGACCTCTGACCTCGTTGTGCAGAGCGCTGCCCCGCCGGCCATTTTTACGAGGTGTCGGAGGGAGTGTGCAAGGTGTGTCCGGTCGGCACCTACCAGACGGACAGCGAACAAAACTTCTGCGTGGCCTGCCCCGGCACCACCACCACAGACAACACAGCCTCCACCAGCCCCGAGGACTGCAAAGGTAGGTCTGAACGCTGCTCACGCCTGCTGCCATCTCGTCTCCACCCACCCGTAAACACAAACGTTTTAGAGCCGGGTGCACTAGGAAATAATCTCTGCCAGCTCTCCACTGGCTTTGATGATGTAAGCTGTAGTTGTCACTGTAGATGTCGTGGTGTCCAGTCACTTAATCCCCAGACACTTCATCCCCGACACTTCATCCCCTAGACTTTTAATCCCCAGACACTTCATCCCCAGACACTTAATCCCCGACACTTCATCCCCGACACTCAAGAACAATTTTCATATCATATTGTTGAAGAACATTAAATTTACTAGCTTATATGAACTTTAACTAATGTTGTAGATGTTCAAATGACGTTGAAGTTAATAGCATGATTTGAATTTGAATTTGAATTTCAATTAAATTTTTCGCTGACTTCATAATTTTTATAGTTAAGGATTTAGTTTAGGGATTAAGTGTCTGGGGATGAAGTGTCTGGGGATTAAAAGTCTAGGGGAAGAAGTGTCGGGGATGAAGTGTCTGGGGATTAAGTGACTGGGAACCAGATGTCGCTGTAGATGTCGCTGTAGTCACTGTAGATGTTGACAGTGTAGGTATGATGTCTGAGACAACACAGACATGTGGGTGGCTGTATGCAGACTCGATCCTCTCACCTGTCGGCTGTTGCTCTGTTCTGCCAGACCGCACGTGCGGCAAGTTTGATGGCGAGTACTTCGGTGTCATCCAGTCACCCAACTACCCGGGTAACTACCCGAATAATGTCAACTGCGTGTGGACCATCAAACCAGAGAAGAATCGTCGAATCCTCATCATCGTGCCGGACATCGCCCTCAGCGACGACTCCAAATGCGGGGATGTGCTCGTCATGAGAAAATCCAGTGAGTGACTTTGCGCTATTTTCTGTCAGTTTCGTCGCCATTTTAACAGTTGTGATGTGCGTCACGTTTGTACTTTCCACTTTTGCGCTTTGTATGATCGTTTAATTAGTTTACCTGGGGACAGGAAAGTCGGGTTCCCAAGGTCTGATGAAGAAGGAGGGAGTACTGATACCACACATTGCTTTACAGACCTTGTAACGTTGCCATGGTAACCGAGTCTTGTGTGTGTGCAGAGTCGCCCTATAGTCGGGTCACCTTCGAGACGTGTGGCAGCCTGACCACGCCCACCGCCTTCACTGCTCGCTCCTCCAAGCTGTGGATACAGTTCAGATCCGACGGCAACAACACCGCCGGCGGCTTCTCCATCCCCTTCGTCACCTACAACGGTAAGGACATCCGTCATCCACACCAGTATGATACCCGCCAGTTGAAATCATATATTGTCGTCATAATGTTGTTGTTGTACTCGTTCACCTATTTGTTGTCACACCTGGAGGCCAGTTCTCGAGATTAAGATGATGGTCATCTGCAGAACGTCCACAGGTCCGCACAGCTTGGTGTCGAGGACAGAAGACCTCCGCGCCTGGAAACAATCGTCTGGTTTAGTGATGAAGGCTGCCGATGACTTGTCACATAAAGTGGCTTAAAGCGCGAGAAAAGCAAATGAAGCCCAGTTTTTTTTTATTTGTTTCAGAAGAGTATCAATCCTTGATCGAAGACATTGTGAAGGATGGACGGCTGTACAGTTCTTACCAGCATCAGCAGATCTTTAAGGTGAGTGTCGAGAGCCAGCGCTCGAGCTAATGGAGGTCTGGGGCTGGATCAGTCGTGCTACTTAAAGGTGCACATGAGCTTCCATTGTCCTCGGCAACTGAACAGTTTAAGAAAGCAGAACCTCAAAGCCGTGGACTTTCTTTCGTTCATTCTTTTGTACTTTCAGTCCCTCATTTATTATTTTTTAATACTTCCATTCATTTTGTTCAGTCTTCTATCATACCTCTATTACTTTCATAGTAGCGTAGTGTGACAGAGATGTAAATGGTTTCGTGATGCTGTGTGTCACGTGACAGGATCGTCTGCTGCTGCACGCGCTGCTGGAGGTGATCGCCACGCCCTACAACTACCTCAAGTACGCCAACGTCTCGCGCTCCATGTTCCCTCACTCCTTCTTCAAGCTGCTGACACCCAAGGTGCGTCGCTTCTTCTACTCCTGATGACGCTCCTTCCGCTTACGTCACCAGTCAGCTGGGCTGACGCTTGTGACTGCAGTGAACCGGACGTGACGTCAGCGAGAGACATCGCACGTGCATGCGCGCCACATGTTCTGGGAGAAGGGATGGGATTATTATTCCTTGGCACGGTGAACAATTCCTCGTGTCGCGCCGACAAACAGCAGTTTGTGTGTACGTACGTACGTGTGTGTGTGTGTGTGTGTGTGCGAACTCTGTGGACCACGTGATCGTGCTTGTAGCGCCGAGCAGCCAGACATCCGCTCACAGACGGAGAACTTCTGGACTAACATAGACTGTCTGTCGGCGGTAGTGCCAGTCCGACATGTTTCATCAAGCTGGAGCCAGGAACGCGGCCACCAGAGATGGCAGTCACTGCGCATCAACTGACCTTTGACCCCTTCTAACAGTCTTTGTCACCGCATCGCCCTTTTCATCGGTCGTCGCTACTGACGGGAGACGAGAACAAGCACGTGCGTTTCACGACGACGTGAGTCGGACCATGACCACTTGCAAAGTACTTGAGGATAATACGCGAAGCCGTGGTGTAAACAGAGAGGACAACAATAAACAAAGACACAAGCCACAAACATATAAACAAACAAACTAACAGACAATTTTGTGTGTACTACGGCTGGGCTGTAATTGCTTTGAGTGTGTAGGGAAGAGCGCATTAGCTGTGTGTTCATTGGCTGGACGTTTCTGTGCTTCGTATTCATTGGCTGGATGTTTCGTAAGCCGCATGTTCATTGGCTGAACGTTTCTGTACTGTTTACATGAGCGCCAAAGTTATGCCATAAAAACTGTTTACTGAACCGTACCCCACCCCACCCTGCGCCCACCTCCTCTTTGCCCCAGGGGCTGGGGACCAGGAGTGAATCGTGGCTCCGGGTACGCATTCAGGGTTTAAACTGTATTTTTGTTTTTTTTATTTATGCTTTTTGGACAGGAGAAGTTGGTAAATATCATCACGTACTGACCACAACAGTGCACAAGCAGTCAGAAAACAGAAGTATTTGTGCTACAAAAGTGTGGCGGGTGGGCTGGTGACGGGTAGGGTGGGTGTGTGATCAGCGATGGGGTATCACACGACGACATAGCATGCTCTGTCCACAGGCCTCTGATGACCACCCGTCTGTCACGTGCTCCATCCAGCATCAGGTACAACTATGATGTTTGTTTCCATGTCAGCAGACAACATCACACGAGAGTCTTAGTCTCAGCGTTGTTGGCCGCTTAAAGTCGCCTTCACACAGCGCGACAATCGCTTGACGCGATGGGTGAGAAGCAGTCTACACCGTTAGCAAGACTTGGGGGAAACTTGCGAGAGATTTGCCCTGTAATTTGTTGTGAGGCTTTAGCGAAGCAAAGGTCGGGCAACAAGAGCTAACTATATTTAATTAGACCAGGGGAGAGACGACCATTTTGGTGGTTTTTGTTTATTTTTATTGTGGGTTTTTTGTTTATTGTTATTGTTGGTGGATGCCTCACTTTGTTTGTGTTTTGTTGTTATTAATTGTAGCAGATGGTTGTTCTTGATCCGGACTTTGACTTTTCTGATTATTTGCTAGTTGTTGCAGCAGCTACCACCTCGTGATGCAGCCTGTCTGTCGTCGTTGTTGTTGTTGCTGCTGTTGTGTGTCCTGCCTGCGACTGGAGCGCCCTCTCGTACAAATGTGACCGTGTCATGTGACAAAGTAGTTATCTGATTTTTCTTTCGCGTGATAAGTTGGAATTTTTTTGTGTCACAAAAACAATTTTTATTGGGCACTTTTTTAAATTTTTTTTTTTAAATTTTTTTTTTTTACCGAACTATGTTTAGTTTCGAAAGTCACGTGAGAACTCTTCTGTCTATTGCGCGGCGTGCACACGGCCCCAAACCAAAGTTTATGCAGAATTCACGGCGACCGTCTCCCTCAGACCAGGCTCAGAGATTTTCACATACAGACGCACCAACACACACACACCATGTCAGGCGAGGCATCAAGTGCACGTCACACAACAACGCACGCACGCGCACTCACTTCGAAACTGAGATAGGAACTCGCGACATTTGACTGTCGCTGTCATGCGCCACCAACCGCCTGGTTTATCACATTAACACCTGACATGTTTACCACGAATACAAATTATCAAACACATCTATTAAGATCTAAATTGTGGTGTTTATGCGCAGTTTTCGTACATTTCTTGTGTAGACAAATGGCGGCTGTACCCAAGCATGATGTAATCCTTGTCAACACTTGTCATCAGCAAGCGACGTGTGATGCCAGTGATCACATCTGGCATGACGAGTGTCAATGACATTTCAGTGATCAGTAGATTATCCAGCTCCTTGAAAAAACTGTATTGATGTTTAAGGCTTTTGTTTTTGTTTGTATCAGGCATGTTTATGTGTTTACATCTAAGGTTCCATGTGGCTGACTTGCGACCAAACGTGGCAGTTCCAGGTGATTCAATGGAAATAACCGACTTGAGTGTCACTGAGACCTCAAGACACCCGAGTCACATGACAAGTCTCTTCCTGTTGACTTTGCAGCTGAATCTTGGGGTGGGATGGAATCGCCGGGTACAGTAGGGAGGGTGTGTGAGGCCGCCACGATGTGGGACACAGGGGCGACTGTTGCCATGGCTGCTTACTGTTTACATTGTGGAGTCGACACTGTCCACACTCTGTTACATCGCTAAAAGCTTGTCGTCCTTATGTATATATGGTGCTTGTTTATGAAGACAAATAAACCGTAGGACAAAATACGAGTTTCTTGTTAGTTTTATTTGGTGCTGCATGTGTTGTGGCGAGAAAAACCTAACTTCGACAGTCAACACGTGCGCACGCACTCACACATTCATCACACACACACACACACAAATGCGCTGCGCACGTGCACACACAGAAAGCTGAAAGCGACAGCTATTAATGGTTGGAACAGATATGCATCATTTCTCTTCATCCATAGCCAGCTTATTTCACTTAGTCTTCGATGACCACAATGATGATGGCAGTGATATCTGATGACGACGATAGTTTGGCGATGTACGTGAAGGTAAGGTGAGCGATGAATCAAAACCTGATGATATAAATTATCAGAATGTGCTATATTTTTTCCCGAATCCTCCTACAGAACTCATGAATTTGAAACCCTTGTTTTATTTTTGATAACGGACAATGTTCTGTTGGAGGGAAGCATTTGCTCTTGAATTTCCTCAAAGGTGATCAGAGTACAGGCCACTGAGCAGTGCTGTTTGATGAAGGGGAAAGCAGCCCTACAAATATGCCTTTCTCATTATTTCGGTTTCGCTCCCTTTTTTTCCCCTCTGGACATCAAGCAGCGAATCCTGATGAGCCGAGTACAGCCGACACTGAGCAAAGGCCAGCAACCTCTGTTTCCTTCTGCACAGGCCAGCATGACTTACCTCCCTTGGTACATGACTGCCGTCTTGTTGGCAGAAGTCGACTAAACGCTCAAGAAGAAAATAGCACTCACTGGAATTTTCCTCAGGTATTCACATACCTGCTTCTGCAAGTAAAGGCTAAGTGACTGGTGTGTTGTGTGCACACCACCCTTAAATAAATTCAGGGTATGTGGGTGAGTAGGTTGTTACAGACTGCGGCAGTTGGTGTCGCCGTCACTAACTTCTCTTGTCTTTTTATCTCTCTTGTTGGCACAATACCCTTTCTCTTGTCTTTATACTTTATTCTCTTTGTCAGAGTTCAAATGATCTCTCGAGCAACATTGATGTACCCTTTTTTATTTTGCTGCCAAGAAACATGAAAAATGAAAAACGCATAATATATAAAAAAAAAAAAACAGTTTTCGACATTATGTTTTGAAGCTGTAATTTAATAATAATCATAGCTTCTCTTGTCGATGATGTGATCTTTTGTAATTTTATTCCAAAACACTCTCTGATTGCAACTATCGTACACACGATATCAATACAACTTTATTCATCTACTAGAGTACATGTAGTTATAATAGATAACTCTTTTAGCGCTGAAAATAAATATGTGAACAGGATTACTGTTAGGACTGAGAATTTGTCAACAGTGAGGGGTCCCGGTAGGTTGGTTGTCTGATGGGTTGGTTAATCGCTTTGACGGGCAAGTGCTGCCACCTGGAGGTGATTTTGCAATATGAGGGAAGAGGAAACCCGGGTCCCCTACTTCCCATCCCCCGACTCCCAGCCTACAGGTGTCACAGTGACTGTCGCGCGGAGGGATCTGAACCCTGTGCCTTTCCCTGCAGTGGAGACAAGAAAGTGTTTTACCGCGCCGGTCCCTTTAAAGGGCTGGTGACAGGGAGCCTTGTCCGCGAAATGAAGACAGTATTTTTCTGGAGTTTTATCACTAGACATCTGTTGTATAGCGTGAAAATTTTGATTGGAATTAAGCTGGGCATTACATTGTTCAAGGGAATTGATCTACAACACAAAGCCCGCCAACACCCCGTTAACAAGAGACCTGCTTGCGGCTTTGTGGACAATCGAAGCCCGAGATACCCATCACCAACCCACCAGTCGGAACTCTTACGGTTCTCGTCAACAAAGTCATTGAGGAGCGAAACTAGATACAGGTCTGCCTTCACACACAGATGTCCGGACTCATGATGTGCTCATGAACTTCACGCCTGCTTTATCTCTACTCTCCTCACACCAGACCTGGTGTCACACCAGCGGTGTGGCTGAAACAAATGAAGGGAAAGTCAGCCGAGCCCTGGTTTCTGTGTCAACGTCTCTCGTGCGATGCAGTCGTCATGTTTGAGATGCTCTTTTCTTCATCTAACCAGATGTTTCGAACCTCAAATAAACCCGAGGAGCGGCTTGCGTGACAGAAAAAAATGAAATTTGACTTGTCTGTGATGAAAGTTTGCGATAAGCACAGCTGCCGTGTGTTCAAAATTCACTCGACGTTAAAGGTCACATCGGCGTTTATTCACTCGTGCGGAGGAGCCACGTTGCGATGAAATCACTTCTCTCTCTCACACACGCAAGCGCGCACACAGACATATATACACAAACAAACAGACATACACACACAAAGACATATATACATACACACAAAAACACACACACTCGCACGCGCGCACACAGACATTTACACACACACACACACAAACACATATACATACACATAAGTCAGAGAGCGAATTGAACGAAAGTTAACGAGTTGTTAGTCACGGCGCTCACCACACAAGGATACGAGGACAGGTTTCCGATCTTGACACGTCACAGCCACGCTAGCACTTCGTCACAGTTCAAGATTTCACGTCACTGTCCGATACTTTTACGTCATAGCACAAGATGCTGACGTCACCTTTGTACGCCGCAGTCCCAGACAGATGCGGTCAGTCGAAGACTGTTGCCTCGTTGATTGTATTGTCAAACTTTGTCGTCTGCTTCGTCAAGAGAAAGAATAAATAGAAGTGACGGTTGATGTAACGAATATCTGCTCCTCTCTCCTCACTCCTCTCGCCAAACACCGTACATCGGTCCCCTGTCCTCTCCCAGAGTACCACACAGTTATTTTGTGAAGGACGCACTTGGTGACAGCAAGGGTGTGAGTGCGAAAAAGAAAGAAAGAAAGAAGGAAAGAAAGAAAGAATAAAAGAAAGATAGAAAGAAAGACAGAAAAAAAAGAAGAACGGTATTTTCATCCATACGAGAGACGGGGCGGAACGGAGCAGCACGGCAGTGGGACCTAATGGCTGAAGGATTGTCGTGAAACTGTATCTACACCCGCCTCCTACATTGCGGTGTCAGATGAACAATCTATGCACATTTTGTGGAAAGTATCGAAAATGTCTCAGTTCTCTCGTTGTGTGCGACTGCAGCCACGACGTCGTAAATTCGGTTTGTCGATGTAGCGACCTTGATGGCTGCAGCAGATATGGCGGGTGGCTTGACTTGCTCCACGCGCTCCCTCCACCCCAGTCACAGGGTTAGTCAAGGGTGCCCTGCTCTTCTTGCACGAGGTGTGCAGGACAACTGGCGCAGACAGCGCCCCCTGCCGTCACAGGTAAATTACTTGTTTTTCCCCCTGCGCATGGCAAGTGAAGCGTTGAGATTTCTCACAGATCGCCTACCTGGAGACGTTCACACCAATGTACATCAATGGAGGCTGCCACAGGTTGAGGCGAGAGCAGTGAAAAGGCAAACAACTGAATAAAGACAAACTCGAAACTTAAGTCTCGCTTTATTATTTTGTGTTTTTTTGAGATTTGATCGAGCAACATCAGTGGCGCTGCCATTGCATGACAAAGCGCGCTGATTACATTGATTATCACCAGAAGGTAGGAGAGGGGAGGGGAGCGGGGGATGGGGGACCCGGGCTACCAGGTTGTGGTTTTGTTACACAACAGGCAAGACACAGGGTGGGAGTATACAGGCTCTCTAAACACGCACACACGCACACACACACGCACACACACACGCACATATACGCACACACACACACACGCGCGCGCACACACACACACACACCACACACGCGCGCGCGCGCGCACACACACACCACACACACACACACACACACACGCACACACACACAAACATACACACACGCACACGCACACGCACACGCACACACACAAAGCTGTTGGCGGGGTCGCCCAGTGATGCGATGCCGGCTTTTCACTCTGTAGTCTCACACCAAGTCCCGTAACCCGAAGTTCGGGGCGGCAAGGGACGACAACCCACAGTCGCGGGCTACAGTCTCTGTCTAATAATAATCATGGCAATTTATAAAGCGCAACCTCTCAGTCAAAAGCGAACTTACTGCACACCAAGATCACAAAATAATAACAAAGATGCAGGACAAAAAATCTCGTCATTTGACCATAACAAAAAATAAACCTTGCTTCAAAATTTAACGGAGAGATACACATACATACTTGACTTATTTTTATTTACTTTTTGGGCCAGCTAACGAGCCAGCCAGCCTGGTAACACAGACAGACAATCAAGTCAGCAGACAGAACAACAGCATGGCTAATTGCAAGTTATTGCAAATAACTTCCCCTCCTGCTCCATCTCTCACTCACTCCTCACTCTCACTCCCTCCTCACTCTCACTCCCTCCTTGCACTCATGCTGATCTCGGCCAGTCTCGTGCTGCTCCGTGCCTGACCTCAGTGTCAGAGGCGACGTCATAAAGGTCATATTACGCGGCCACCCAGCCATCCAGAGCTCTCGCAGGAAACCTCAACTGCCCTTACAAATATTTCGCAACGGTAATCACGAGAATCCTTTGGCGGCAATGTAAGGTCAGGCTGATGATGGTCCTTTTCTCCTCCCTTTCCCCCGTGTGAGGTGAAAGGTTTATGAGTTCCCAGCTGTGATTGCCAAAGACTGGATGACGCTGACGTCACTTCCGCCAGGTACCTCCTGTGGCGGCAGCCAATCTCCGACCTCTCGCCGGCCTCACGTGGTCCTTTGGCGGCCACCGGAAATCACCTGCGCCGGCCTCGCTCTTGAATAGAGAAACACCTTCAGGCGGTGAAATGGAGAATGAACGACGGCGGAGAGAGAGAATACACTGAACATTGAAGACTAAACATTTTATGCGTTTTTCCACAGAGGCCAGCAAATATCTGTTTGGCCGTTACCAGGGCCTGGACTGGTGCTGCTCTCGTGCATAGAGAGAGGGAGGAGGGAGCGGGGAGGGGAGGATATTTGATTTTTCTACAGAATGGCAGAATGTATAAAATATCGAAAAACATGAAAGATGCTTGCATTCCAGCAACATTTGTCAAAATAAAAATAGTAGTTACTAATTTGTTTGACAATGATGTCACAGGGGGGTGACATGAGGTATGTAACTGGCACAGCAAGGGAGGGGGAGTCGCACCTGTCGTATGGGTGATAGTTTATAAGACAGTATGAGAAACAGGTATCATTACCTGTCGGCGGCCAGCGCTACACTTACCAAGGAGACAGGCCAGTGGAGGGAAAAGTGCCAGTCGCCCTCACTTCATGAAAACTTTTTCACAAAACCCAAACAGTCTGTAATGTGGCCACATGCTCCACTTGGGAGGGGGGCAGTGATTAGGAACATTAAGAGGAGGAGACAGTCTGTGAAATAAGTTATCTGCTCACAACATCTCCAACTGTGCGCACACAGTAATCTCTAATGGCGACAGCAAGCGCAAAACAAGAAATAACAAAATCAAAGCAAATCCACCACGAAACAAGTTCCCAAGACATTTAAAAGCAGTGTTTGAAACTGATGAAAGAGATTTCTAACGGAAGAAGACAGGTACAAAGGTGACGCAGCCTGACGTCACACGCCTTTCATCCACCGCCGTCTGCTTTGAAGGTCTCGTGCAGGTCCGCTGCTCATTGAAGCGAATCAGCTGTGATCACCGAGTGTATCAACGATTCCTGCATTTGTAGCATAGAAGATGGAAATGATTGTGTTTAGCGACACACAGGTATGGCTGACCTGTTGTTGTCTGTGTGTCTGTGTGTCCGTGTGTCTGTGTGTCTGTGTCTGTGTGTGCGCTGTAAATATCTGAATTGTACTGGAGACAACACACAACCTACATCACAATTACTTACACATTACAGCGATCGCATTTACGATAAATAAACATGTTGTAGTCGTTTGTTGTCCAAACTACAGCATGCTTCTCACAGCAGACACGAGATGTCCTGGTATTGCCGTGGGTGGTGGGGTGGATCAACAGCTTGAGTCGAATGGTGTTTAATGTGATGGGAGCCGACATCAACACATTAGACCTCAAGGTGGGCACATCTGGTGGAGACAAACAGCTACAGCAATTACAGGCGCCCATCATGATCAAATAAAATCAATTCTCCATCTGGATAGATAGATAGATATCCTCTCTGCCTACCTGTCTGTCTGCCTGCCTGTCCAAACAGAAGATCTACTTTATTTCAGTATGATGGCCACTAGTCACTGTGTCTGTATTAGATGGCTCATCCTGTTTTTCTAATGACCTATGAACTGCTATGGCTTTGTGATATTCTAAATTCCACTCCACACAGAAGTGGATGTGGATGTGTAGACCTGACTACACACAGAAGTCCATTACAACTTTGCCAAACACACAGCCTGATCTTTAAACTTCAAAAGTATTCATTAAACAGATGTGAGGAAATTAATTTCACAATGCTGCTAGCCCCTATTGAGACAGTACCCAGGATTAGATGAGGCAGTGTTATTATTATTTTATGCATGAAAACATTGTATATAATAAAGAACTATTTCAGTAAGTCACACTCAGTCACAACAATTATTTGGTTCCACATCAGCTGTGAAGCAAAATAAATGCAATGACAGAAGGTTTTACTTCCGTCTAAAGATTACAAATTCAAATATATGTAGAGAGATTAACAGCACACACACACACACACATATATATATGACATAGATAAGTATTCACAATTCACCTATATGTGATATACAAATTAAGTTTATATATATGACATATATAAAGCAATTTCCCAGAAATCAGCCAGTATTTCTTTGTTCTCATGTTTATTTTATTGTCCTAGTTTAACCTTTGTTTAATGAATGAGTAATGTTCAGTAATGCGTACAGTGTTCACACCATGTACACTGTGTCACCACACCGCGTCACCACACCTGTAAACACCTGCGGAATATTACTGGAGGCTGAGAACCCTGAGGTTACACTTGGCACATTACTGTCTCCTGTAGCGCCTGTCGTAGTTGTGTTTGTATGTGTAACATCTTGACTGTAAGTGCTCTGAGTCCTGGCTTGGTGAGGCTGTACTGTCTGGCTATCTACTAGCTACACTGTCTGGTAGCTATACTGTCTGATAGCTATACTGTCTGGTAGCTATACTGTCTTGTAGCTACACTGTCTGATAGCTATACTGTCTGGTAGCTGTACTGTCTGGTAGCTATACTGTCTGATAGCTATACTGTCTTGTAGCTATACTGTCTGGCTATCTACTACTAGCTACACTGTCTGGTAGCTATACTGTCTGGTAGCTATACTGCCTCACGATCTACTAGCTATACTGTCTCGCTATCTACCAGTGAAGCTGACATTCGTGTAAATACCTGTAGTTGTGTTAGTAGCTGTGTTATTGCCGTACACACTACACACTACACACTACACACTACACTGTCAACTGTAGAGAAGTTCAGTGTTTGAGTCATTTTCACGGTGTGTAAACTGGAGATGTCTTCACTGACATAAACTTGTCCTCACACTTCGCTCACCTAAAAGGCAGATGCTACTGTATCAGCAACATCATCAACAACAACAACAACAACAACAACAACAACAATAACAAAATTGTTGCTCCTTCTGTGCAAGTAGATTTGCTGTCTTTTCTTTGTGTGCATCTTCCATGAAATATTTCTGACCTTCCACCTCTTGTTTTTTCTTGATGTTCAGACGCGATGTGGGAGCTGTGAACGCCATCTTTACCAACTAAATGTGACAGTTGTAGACGGTTACCAGGTGGTCAAAGTCTGACCCCTAGTTCTTGATACAGGTCAAGGAGCTCCAGTGACAGCTTGGCATACAGGTCCTGTCTGTACTGAGGCAGGAGTGTCACTACAGTCACTGACAGACTCAGGGCAAGGATGGTGACAGAGAGATAAGTGAGTTGAAAGGTGAAATGATGGAGAATACAATGTGTGAGAGAGTTTGGCTGTCTTGTCTTTGACCTGTCCAGGTGGGTGCGAGTTGTGATGATAGTTACTGTCATGTAACATGAGTAGCCTGTCATCTGAGCGGCCGTGTCTCTACCTGCAGTTGTCACCATAGTTACTGTCATTTAAACCTCAGTAGCCTGTCATCCAGTGGCCATGTCTCTACCTGCAGTTGTCATCATAGTTACTGTCATATAAACACTAGTGGCCTGTCATCTAGCCGCCATGTCTCTACCTGCAGTTGTCACGGGGGGGACCGGGGGGAGGTCGATACCATCAGAGGATTGTGTTGTTACAGGGCTAAGTGCTAAGTGGCTATTTTCACATGGCGGGTGCACGTGAGTGTGGCAAAGATTGCCATCTAATAGCAAGGATACGGCAATGCCAATAGGAAAAATCAAAGCGAGGCTCATTTATCTGCAGCAGATGGAGGATAAGAGCTGTGCGCATGTCCTGGCAGATGGTTGGAGCAGCTTTAGGAGAACTCAAACATTCACCGCATTTACCTTCTGATGTTGCCGACATCATTAAATGTCGCCCACCTCACCCCGAGACATGCATTTTGTACATTTTACATTTATAAACATTGTTATCTTTGCACGGAGGTGTTGGTGCTGTGTGAAATTGAGGGCTGGATGTCCCCCATGTCCACACCTATCAACGAGGGCGTCAGACAGCGCGTCAAGTCTCATAGGTGTGTGAAAATGCAAAACCTCACACCTGCACAGGTGAGCAAACAGACCGAAGTTAATATCTCATGTCGTGGACAGGCAGGTACACCATCAGTCTCTCCATCGGACAACCACCTGCTGAGCCAGCATCCCGCCATGATGATGACGTGTTGGGTGATGGCGTACGGGGACAAAGGTCAGTCCACCATCAAGAGACGAGCAACTGACTGACATGGAGGATCGGGTGGAGTGTGAAAACAGCTGATCGGACTGTTCACTTCACTGTCAGCGACTGTCTCTAACGACTGCTGTCAGACCAATTACCAATTACTGTAAATTAAGTCGTTTAGCACAAAATAAAAATAATTATTACTTAATTGTTAATTTTAACCCATTCTCTACATGGAGCGAAGAGAAGCTGTCTGTCTGTCTGTCTGTCTGTAACTCATCGCTCTTGTAATATCTCTGTTTTCTTTCTTATTTATTTATTCAATGACTTCGAGCCTGCCTCTGATGGTGTAAAGTGCTATATAAATTAATTTCTGATTATCATTAATTAAAGTATTGTAATAATATATGATAACAATCAAGATATTATTTTTTCCTTTTATGTCTTCTTGTTTTGTTTTCCTTCTCCTCTCTCCACATCTCTTTATCTCCAGCTTCCAACAGAGTCCTAGAGGTCAAAGGTCCATGACTAGGTGCTGAGGACAGGAAGACATCCGCCAAGGAGAAATATTTAATGTTTACCTGGGACACACACACCACAAGACTGTCGTCCCAGTGGCACGGAGACACAAGGTGTGTCACTAAAAATGAGCGTGTGTCACCGACACTGGTGACAGTTCCCCGTCTACGCTGTGTCATCGACAGTCATGTCACTGAGACTGTGCACGTGACAACAGGAAGCAGTGTCCCATGGCAGTATATGGCAGTATTACCGCGAGAGACTTCAGTGCGCCTCAGTGACTGATGTTTCCCAGACGACAGGTAAAACATGGTTTTTGCAGGTGGGCCAAGCTATTGATGACACGAATACCTTCCAGGTGAGCCACACAACCGGTGAAAACAATTTCGCAGGCGGAATAAACTACGTGTGGTAAATAGGTAAACATTGACAAACGTCTGCTAATCACAACATCAGAAAGGTCCATGAATCCTCAACAATTTTCGAGGAAAAGAACTGACGTTACATGGGGCATTACGTGTGACATTTCACGTCACGTGGGGCATTACGTATAATTATTACACGTTACAGGGGTATTACGCGTGACGTTACTCTGTGCGATAGTGTGACATGACCAGGAGCATCACGTGTGACATCACATCTGAATCCATTTGAACGTCACGCCTGACAATTTGAGCAGTTGTCAGACTTGTCAATATTTGTTGATGTCTGACCACGTGTCCGTGTGGGGCGGCATGGCGGCACATCTCTGCACGCGCACGTCACGTGCTGTGTGACAGCGCACAGAGAAAGACGTCAAACGTGGCGACAGCCTTTGTTGGCGCAGTGCACGATGGGATCGGCAGCGTGCTGTAGGTAAACGTCACGGTCCGTCACGTGCAAACAGCACTGGCGTTGTTGAGGGCGACGATGAGCGGCTCCGTGACCAGCAGGCCCCGCGCGTGGCGCACAGCAGCAATAATTCTCCCATAATTTCTCATGTTCTACTCCAATAACACGCCGCCAGTTCGCCGTGCAGCGCTTCACGCTCGTGCAATTATGTCAAATATCTCGCTAATTAGCCCGGACACCACCGTTCAGCATCATTAAGACACCAAGGACCTGGCGACAGCTGGCGACATAGGTCTGTGTGATGTCACCTCCAGTGGGTGACGGCGATACTAAACTGATGGCTGTGACGCTCGTTGCCTGATTGAGTCAGCAAATGCTTGCGGGGTCATGTCGGAAATATTTGACCGTTACTTCACAGCCGTTAGTTACGTGAGTGGTCACAGCAACTTAAATAAAATAAAATAAAATAAATGTGCTGGTCAAGACAAAAACAGGAGAAGTGTCTGGTAAATAAAAGATAAACTGACTTCTTTTTTATTTATTTTCTTGTCAGAATGTCTGTCTGTCTGCAGGATGTTAAGTTGCTCTTTATTTATTTATTTATTTATGCGTGTACATGAGAGAAAAACTATTAGCATTTGTATGTGCGTTAGTCTGTCACTGCAGGTGAGTGGTGCTCACACACGTCACACACGTCACACACATCACACACGTCACACAGGTCACACGCATCACACGCGCTCAAGGAGGCAACACAGTGGCTTTGGCCTTTGTTCAACCTTCATTGCAGGAGATGAGGATAAACAAGATGTTGGACAGCACGCGCCTCCATGTCACGTGATCTATCTACAGACAGGAAGCTGACAGCTGCTACCCAAAGCTCGGCTCTAGCCGGACATCAAAAGCACGCAAACACACACAAACACTCACACACAGAAAATAAACACACAAACATACACACAACAACCGTACAAATGCGCACTTTTCTAGAAAATGTGAAGAGCGCTGTCTGTCAGCCTGGAAATAAACATTTTTTCTGAAATAATAATAATAATAATAATAATAATCAGCGGCAGATGTCTGACCAATGATTCCAGTTCCTCAGTTCGTGTGGAGCTGATGTCCACCTGTCCTCATCTGCGACTTATCGAGTTTTTATTGTCAATGATTCCAACTGGCGTCTGGCGATGAGCAGCCTGCACACTTCACTTGGCGAGGGAGGAGATGCTACGAGTCTACTGCCACGTGCTACACTGGCACTGTACACGTGGTGCTTACACAGTCGGGTGCTAGAGTTCATGGGGCAGGGTCAAGTGAAAGTCCGTGTGTCACCTTCACTGTGACCATGTCTCAATGTTTATGCTTCAAACACGCGATGACAACCACACTGTCCAATGTCTTGTCCTGCAGTCAGCTGTACTTCGCCCGTGTCTGGCACTGCAAGTAGTGCCCTCTGGTGGACAAGTCCGCGGAGGGATACAGTGCCAGACGGTGCTGTGAGATGTGTGTCCAAGTCCAAGTGTGAACGAACCCCACTGTAGTCAGCGTCCACAGCCGCCCTCGCTCTCAAGTCCTTCAGAGTTCATGAGAGTCAGCCTCGTGTTCAGACGGCCACCACTTGCCCCCGAGGTATACCTTGAGTCTGCAATGACAGCCACCGGAGGGAGCGAGTTGAAGATGTGACTGCGAGGCTTTTTCTCGTTTTGGGGAGCAGGTCACGAGACTTCAGGACTCGCCCTGCACACGATGAACCCAGGTCTCCCCGTAACAAACGTTTGTGGGTTCAAAGTTCAAGTCTTAAGCACGTGAAACCATCAGTATGAATACGTCACCAGGGCACAGCGTCAGCATGAATGTCACTAGGGCAAAGCGTCATCGTGGCACGTCACTGGGATACATCGTCAGCGTGGCACGTCACTAGGGCACAGTGCTAGCACGACACTTCACTACGGCACAGCGTCAGCATGAGTACGTCACTAGGGTACAACACGGACAGGAAGTAGCAGAGCTGTGACGTCACTAAATCACGATACGGTAATCTCTTCGTCTGAGTCCACGTCACTGGGGCTGGCGGCTAGCAGGTGGTGCTGGTCCAGGTGGTGCAGGTGCAGGAGCTGGTGTTGATGCTGTTGCTGGGGATGCTGCATCAGGTTGATGGGGGAGGAGGGCGCGCTGCTGGAGCCCGGGCTGGCAACGGGAGACCACTCCTCCTCCACGACCCTCAACTCTACTTTCGACTTCTGCTGCGTCATCTCCTCGTCCTCCTCCTCCATGTCTTCCTTGACCTCCTCTTTGTCCTTGACATCACTAAGGTCAGGGTTAGGGTTGCCTTTGTTAGGCAGAGTTGCCTCTCTTGATCCGCCGCTTGACAAGAGTTCGCGTTCTTTAGAGTTCCGCCATTTCATTCTCCTATTTTGAAACCAAATTTTGACCTGCAACATGATGTGAGTTCACAATTTACTGGATAATTTTCCACTCAGTCACACACAGTGAGAGAGAGAGAGACAGAGATGTAGTGGCGACAGTGACGCACAGTGAGACAGAGATGTAATGATGACAGTGACAGAGAGACAGAGATGTAGTGATGACAGTCACACACAGTGAGAGAGAGACAGAGATGCAGTGACGACAGTGACGAGGGCCTAGAGGTGATGTGTAGGGATGACGCCAGTAAGCTATTTTTAGACTGTAGATGATGTAGGTATTGAGGTTAAGGTGAGCAGGCGACGTGTGTGTTTGACTGTTTGTAGTCACAGAACAAAGTAGTTTGTGATTGATTGTCTCGTGTTATTTATCCACTGCTGTCTTCTCGCCCTTGTCTATCCGCTCTGTATGATGTCACACAGGCACGTGGCTGTCAGGTAACCGGTGCAGGGTTACTTGTCATGTCGCTTATGTCTGGCAGCGAGGAGTCCTGTCATTTATCCTTTCACATTCTCTCTGTCTTCACTTCCTTCCTTTCGCTCTGTAATGGAGGCGCGTGTCGCTGGGACAGGAGGAGCGGTGCCAGACACTGGGGGCGGTGAGCATGCTGGACACGGAGCGACCCCCGCTACACGCGTGTTTGATGATTTGACGGGGTTAGATGTAGGTAGTCACCACCATTTTAGAAATGAACAAATAAATAAATTAAAACTATAAAAGGTCGCATTTGGATGTCTTCATTTGTTTGTACCGGAAGTCTCTGCTGCACACCCACAGTGGTTGACAAGGAGGTGACGTGTTGTTGTTCGTAACACCACCTACCACTGTATTACGACTACCAGCTCTCTGTGTGACGTGGAAACAAACAAAACTTCTTGCTGCGGTCAGCGACAAGACAGCAAAGCACACGAACAGACCAACGAACGCACTGTCAGTCCAGGCTCAGGAGTCGCAGCCAACGTTTTGCTGTGGACATGCGCAGTGCATGACGGCATCGATTACAAATGGCACAAGTATTATCTTTAAATTGCTGATTTATTGCCTGTAATATGGATTCCTCCCATATGTTGTCTTCATAAAGTAGACATTCATTATCATTCCATTGTCATCGGAGACGTCCTCGCGCCCTGCTCCGGCCCCTGCCGCCATGACACTGCAATAAAGGGCACACGTGTGGCGGCTGTAATCATGTCGAGTCTATTCCCATTATCCCAGCCTCTCAAATTAATTTGCTGTCAGCGATCCAACTCCACCGCAGTCCGACGCATGCGCAGTTCCGGTGAGGTG
This sequence comes from Pomacea canaliculata, assembly GCF_003073045.1. Taxonomy (NCBI): domain Eukaryota; kingdom Metazoa; phylum Mollusca; class Gastropoda; order Architaenioglossa; family Ampullariidae; genus Pomacea; species Pomacea canaliculata. Next base: position 1,443,308 of record NC_037592.1, on the reverse strand, counting down.
GAACAGCAAGGACAGCCCCACGACACCCAGTCACCTGATGGCCACGCGCATGCGCTGATAGCACGCTGCCCTCCAGTCGTTCTTCCCACCGTGTGGGCTGTGGGCTTATGAATACCCGGGGTGTAGGCTGCACCTGAAGGATATACCCGGGTGTAGGCTGCACATGAAGCATCCTGTAGGGTGGAGAGATGGGTGGGGTGTGTGGTAGAGCCGGCTATTGTCTCGTGATATCACCGTAGAAAGAACACACATACAAACACACAGGTGACACACACAGGTGACACATAGGTCACGCACACACACGTGTCACTCACCTGCGAGTCCTTCAGACCCAGCTTCGCCGCCAGTTTCTTGCGGTCGGGCTTGCTGATGTACTTCTGTCGCTGAAACATCTTCTCCAAACCTTTCCTCTGCGCATCCGAGAAGACGGCCCTGCGCAACATCCCTCTGCGCGGCTTGCCCCTCATGGTGGACAGGAAGGTGAAGGGGTTGGGCAGGGGCAGCAAAGGGGAGGCTACAACATCACAGAGGAGGAGCTGCGGTTATCTTCTCGCTAAGACTTTACCATCGGTCTCATCATAAGATGAATGTACCCAGACCTACCTGGCCCTTGTTTCAAGTGATGCCGACAATAACTAAATAACACCTTCTGTCTATTAATACCCGACAAACTAACCTAAACAACACTTGCATATCGTTCGTCACTTTTGTCGTCGTAGTCGTAGTCATGTCATCGTCACCGTCAGGACAGGAAGTTGTCAGTGCATTGAATTACATTGACTCTCTGTCCTGAGGTAAACACAGACAGATGAGACAGACAGGAGGGGACAGAGAGAGGGGGAGGGAGGAGAACCCGCAGCCCCTGAGTACTACCGTCAGACACCCGACAGAAGTCAGGTGACACAAACAATCTCTACCTGCCACCCCACAGTTAATTTGCGACCTGCGCTAAACCCGTTGTGTGCACGTCCTGGTCCTGTGAACAGATTTCAATTACCGTGAAATGAATTAACCCCTCGTGGGGCCGAGCGGCGGAAACGGATCCCAGACGATGAATAACCGACCCCACAGCTATTGCACAGGTATGTGCCACCCGATCAAACACACAGCACTTGGCGGGTAGCGCGGCGTCTTTACGCACTCTCCCGTCGGGTGTGTCTGTGTGTGGGTGTGTGTGAGTGTGAGTGTGTGAGTGTGTGAGTGTGTTCCTCCCCCCCCCCTACCTGCCCGGAGACAGCGATTATCCGTGTAAAGGTGTGAAGAAGTCAGATTTACGACCAGCCTCACACCTTACACACCCCGCGGGACCCGATCACGGCAAGAGGAGACCCGGGGTGGCGGCTCATGTGTCTGCCGGGCTACCTGTCCTCATACCCGCCTACGTGTGGAGATCCCAGTACCCGAGGCTCTCTGTCTCTCTCTCACTCACACACACACACTGACACACGCACAGGTAAACATGAATAAACACATTGGAATAAAGATATATCTACTGCCGTAATCCAGGGTGGGATGTCCGAGGACTGGTACCTGCTGCAGCCAGGCGGTGAGATGAAGATAAAGACAGTTGAGGTGTTACTCTAGCGCTGTGGTATGTAACAGTTTGTAAGTTTGTAAGTCTGTAAAGGTAAACATATTCCTACTGTAATGTTTACACTGATATTTGTGCTGACATCTGTTGTCGAGCAAACAAGTGGACTGTCCGCATGGAGTCACACTGACCAACATGTCCTACAGTATACACCTATCACAGTAAGTCTGATCACACTCGCCATCAAATAACACACAGCAGACGACACACAACTGAAATCCGGGTAGTCGCTGTTCACTTTGACAGCAATTACTCGATGTCTTCCTGTCTGTGCGTTGGTCATACCTGTGTACCTGACTGTTTAATGTTTGTGTCGATATGATTTGTTGACATTTTATTCTGACAGTTGGTGTTGCGGGCCTCAGTCGATGGCAGCGTGTGTGGGAATGTGTTCCCGGGGCTCGGCACGAGCAAAGATCGTCAACACCTCGCTGCAACGTGTGCAACACGTGGTCGCCGGGGGCAGTGATGCCGGGTGGTGGTGGAGAGTCGATACTTGGGTCATCATAGCCCAGCATCATTACATAATAGTCCGCCATCATAGCCTCATCATCATAGCCTCATCATCATACCTCATCACGACCCGCCAGACAAGACTCGCTGGGGTGGGTACATGACGCGAAAGCGGGGGAGGGGGACAGAGAAAGGATAACAGAAAATAAGTAAGAAATAACATTACATAAAACCGCAGGAGTGTTTTCCCATAAGGACGACAGCAACAACTTCAGGTTTGCAACATCTGTGAACCTTTGATTTTACGTGTTTGCTCGCTTTTGTCCAGGTAAATCAATCCAGCATCAGTAGCCCTGCTTACCTGTAGAAAAGTAGGGTGGTCTCAACATCGCTGGAAAGGGGTTTTCGAAGACCGCGGGGTGGCGAGGGGTGCAGCCGGCACAGCTGATACCCGGGTGGGACCCGGGTGGCAGGTCTTGGAGAGAGAGCTGGCGGAGGAGGAGAGGGTGTGCGCCATGGTGACGAAGGCGGAGGCACCCCGAAACTTGAGGACGCTGCAGAAAACAAAAAGTTGACATGGTGAGTGGCACAGCCGGCACACATTCACTAGACACAGTGAACCACTCAAACACAGCCGTTACTAACGACAAGCAGTTTGAGTACCTGGCGCACGTGAAGCTCGGGTACAGAGGTAGCATGCAGGGTACAGCGGTTAAACTGTGTTTGTGTAGACAAGATGGACAAGATAAGGTCTGTTTACAGAGATACTTTGTGTACTCTTGTTGATAAGGTAAACAAAATAAGGTCTATTTACTGAGATACTTTGTGTACCTGTGTTGATAAGGTAAACAAAATAAGGTCTATTTACGGCGAGTTACTTTGTGTATTCCTGTGTGATAAAGTAAACAATATAAGGTCTATTTACGGGTATAAATTGCGGGGTAGATAAGACTTCATTAGCTGAATTGTTGCGATTCAGTAGCCACCATCATTGTTTGTAACAGATGTTACAATTGTCCACGATTTGCAGAAAAAGGGCAAATTATTATTACAAACACAACAGATGTGTTTTCCGGTCTGATGTCTCGTTGTAACACAGGTAAATAAACACCTGTACAAACACACTCGCTCTCTCTCTCTGTTCACACTCGTTCTGTCAGTCCCTCTCAACGGTGTGCAGCACAGGAATCTCTGTGTTAATGTTCTCCTCGGGCTTCCTGTCTGAACACTTGACTATTGAATTCATCATATGTTTGTATGAATGTTTGTAGCATGTGTGTTTTATTGTTTGTTATTTACTTATTGTTGGCATTCCTCTAGTCTCGATCTCTCGACACCCACGCGCATGCCCCGACTGACTTATTGACCCCAGCGACTCCAGCAACCCTCCGGTCAACCTCTTGAAGCCTGTGGAGGCCGATGACCTGCAACAAAGGTGTTTGATGACCTTTGTGTACTGGCACATCAGGACCGTTACATCACGACCGTTACATCAGAGAGAACAGAAGTCGTCGATACGGCGAGGACGCGGCGAGCTGAGGATTTGAGGATTAAAATTGTTGAGGCTGTTGTTGCAGTCGATGCTGTGGGTGGTGTGCGTGACCTCTGTGTCCGCGAAATAAGCTGTGGTGGTGATGGAGGAGGAGCGAGTCGGAGGGATTTTTAACGGATTATTCGTTTCCTCTTTCTCTTATTCTGTCGCTACATTCAGAAACACTGGAGAGGCAGGACACAAAACGACAAAATTCCTTGAAACAAGAAAACATTTCACGTCTGACTGCAGTCTGCAGGTGATGTGGACATTGGGTGGCCTGTACCCGGGTGTGTGTGTGGAGGCCAGGCACTGTGCGGGGGGTGTGTGATGGGAGGATGAGGAGTGAAGATGTCTGTGCACCGACCCCCGGGGTCCATTGGCTGCTGCCCCTCGCCGCCGCTTTGACCCCTGGCGGTGTGGTTAGCCTGGAAGCCTCGCTGCACATGATGCACACATGATGCACACCAGTCTGTCTAATAAGGTGGCGCAGCTGTTTGCAAAGCCCTCCTGCCCTCCATTGACGATCTCATCAAAAGCCGGGGCGGCGGGTAGCGGCACACGATGTGCTGCAACAGCTTCCACCCTTGTCTGCCCACCCTGTATTCATGGGCCGTTAATTAAAACCTATTGCCTCCCTCCCCACTGCCCTACTGCCGACCTGCAGCCCCCCTCCTCTGCCAGGTAATAATCAGCCACTCATGTCAACGTTTTCAACCTATCTGTCTCCCCGTCACGCTTGACTTCATCTTTCATTTGGCGGCTATTGGTGTTAGTCAACTGTGCCGGGTACATGATAGTTCTTTGATTAACAGGTACATGACATTGATCTTGTGGACATCAGTGTGCGTGTTGCTGTTGTTGTTATTGTTATTTTTATTATTATTATTATTATTATTATTATTATTATTAAGCTGCCGGAAACCAAGTCGAGTAGGCTGTGTAACTCTACTTTGTCAGGGGCAGGGGACTGTGACAGGTGATAAAAGTACGAAGGAAGTGGGAATGACCGACAGGCTCCTTCCCGACGGAGGATGGTGACAAGGGTCACTGTGACCCGTGTGATCTTTGACCCCCTTGACAAGCGAGTTTGAGACGCCACGTGACCCGGAACGTGCGCCAGAGACTCCGAGGCGAAGAGTGATGTAAGGTACAGCAGGCTGTGAGTTTACACAGACAGTGACGGGAATTGGGGAAAAATCATCTACAAACATCTACTATCTCAGGCATCTGTTCTGCAGGCGCACGCGCACGCACATTTACACACACAATTCTCTCTCACACACACACACACACAGACACACACACACACACACACACAGTAGCGGAGGAAGATTGTCGGGTGTTGAGGCCAACTCTATCCTGTGAGCGACAAAGCAACATTTTTTCCCTCAGCCTCATGGTTCCTAGGCGATTGCCATACAATAACAACAACAATAATGTGCATGTACATATTTCTGCATGGACACAAAAACATTATACGACCAATATTAAAACTGCGATATTAATGAATGCCTTGACTTGACGAGGTGTAATTATCACAGCTCCAGGAAGTTTCAATATCATTGCTGAACAACTCACTTGACCACGTGACAACAATCAGTGAGGCTGTGGTGATGACGCGTGTAAACAACAACTTTGTTTACATTACATACCACCCGCTGAGCCTTACACGATTCACAAAGGCTTCAAAGGCGGAACGATCTTTCATTCCAGGATGAACAGAAGGACAAACTGCATGAGCGACAGCAGCTCTGGCGTAACGAGCCGAGAGAGAGAGAAAGGATAAATGCAATGTAGAGAGGAGGAATGTGGGATTTTAAACGAAAAAAATAATTGTACAGGTTACATGTAAATTAATTCTAATTCTCATGCTTTAGAAAGCCACAGACGTGCGGAGGAGCAGGGCTATGATATTGTAATGCAGAGATCAGCCCGCTGATTGGCTCACTTCATTACTCGCAATATTGTTTTGTCAAGCAGCAAACTATTGCAGCGAGGGGACTAATTAGTGGGAGTCAGTCACCCCCATCTGATGTCGTACATATCCCCCCCCCTCTCCTACATCCCCCTCCCCAAGCAACCACCCCTCCCTCACACCTACCTGCGGCTTCCCCCACCCCACCGCCTCCACACGGCGACACTGATGTCATCATGGAGTGTGATACTTGATTGATGGCGCGGTTATTGGCTACAACAGGCAGATGGAGTCGCGATACACGGACTGCAGTGCCGCACGTCGATGTACGCAGCCTGCTGGTTGTCAGCGCGTGCGCGGTGTGTCGCACGAACGCTACTCGTGCCGCGTGCCGCTGCCGCTGCCGCTGCCGCTGCCGCGCGACACAGGGACTGTCACAGCTGACGTGACGTGCCGCCAGCGGTCATCGCGGTCATCGCTCTCCACCACACACAGGGTGGGATGACAAGGCCATGTCACGTGGTAGGAGTTGTCAGAGGATTACAGCTTCTATCAGGTTGCAGCAGCAGCAGCTGTCGTGCTGGAGATACCACGGTGTAGTAGTAGTTGTAGCAGGAGTACTAATAATGTGAGTAGGAGAACTACAAACAGGAGAAGGGGGACTAGTCAGAGAAAAACACCAGTAGTAGGAGTAGTAACAGCAGGTGTAGAGGTAACTGTGCTACTAGTGACAGGACTACTACCTGTAGTAGGTGCTAGTGCTACACATAGGAGTAGGACGCTACTACTAGTAGAAGGATTCCGATAACAGTACTGTTAGTTGTAGTAGCCGGAGGAGTGCTAGTAGTACTACTGGAGTACGAGTAGGAAAAGGTGTAGTAGGAGAAGAAGTAATAGTAGGAGTAGTAGGATGTAGTGCTAGTAGGAGAAGAGTACCAGTAGTAGTAGGAGGAGAACTGCTGCGAGGAGGATGAGAAGAGTACCCCTCGCAATAATTGTGTTAATTAATTGTGTAATTATTAAGGTTAACTTTAAATGCTCTGTGCACGTGAGCAGTGCGTGTCACGTGATACTCAGGGTGACATAGAGAGGTGAAGACGTCACATGACTGACCAATGGCTGAGTCTCGTGATGTCACACGCTGAGCGACTGTCACGCAGCTGGACAGATGAGTTGTCTTCATCCTGTTCTGTTTTTCCTACACCACTCTCTCTCTCCCTCTCACTGATGTCTGCAGTGTTACTCTACTACACCGTCTACCCTACCCACATCACATCCTCCCCACGACAAGCCAACCAGCCATGCAGGGAGGAGCTTGGTGCACTCGAGGGGGGCGAGGGTAAGAAAAATAGAGGCATTGACAGGTTGGTAGAGAATAGATGACGGGGGAGATGTTTGTCATCAGCTGCAGCGAGACCTCGACTGTTATCGCTCACGGACAGTTGACTCACAAGATTGTAGCCTCATGACACTGCGAGTGAACTCACTGGAGCCTGAAATCAATCTCATCTGCTATGCGGCCTCTTCCGACGGACAGGGCGAGAATAAACTCATCTTTGTTTCCACAGGGCCGGGGGCTGGGGGGCTACAGTCCTCCACTGGCCGAGGATTCTGCATAATTATCAACAAAATAATAGGAGCGAAGAGATAAAGGGCGAGCTGACGAGGCTAGCATAACACACGCTGGTCACGTGTGCGTGGCGAGGTCACGTGACACAGATTGAACAATATGATAACAAACACAAACAGTGCTTATCGTCTGCTAGAAACAACTCCGCCACCCGCTTATCGCGCATGAGGAATAGTCGACAGCGCGTTTGTCAGCGCGTCCTCGTGATTAGGATAAGTACACGTGTGACATGCAAGTGTGTGTGAGTGAGTGAGTGAGTGAGTGAGTGAGTGAGTGAGTGAGTGTGTGTGAGTGAGTGAGTGAGAGTGTGTGAGAGTGTGTGTGTGAGTGTGTGTGTGTGTGTGTGTGTGTGTGTGTGTGTGTGTGTGTGTGAGTGTGAGTGTGTGAGTGAGTGTGAGTGTGTTGTGAGTGTGTGTGTGAGCGCGACATCGTGTTTGTCAGGCTTCCTCGTGTGAGTGTTGTAGGATTAGTACACGTGTGACATGCGAGTGTGTGTGTGTGAGTGAGCGCGCGCGTGTGTGTGTGTGTGAGTGTGTGTGTATGTGTGTGTGAGTGTGTGTGTGAGAGTGTGTGTGAGAGAGCGTGTATGTCTGAGCACGCATGAGTGTGTTTATAGTCACAATAATCTGAGAAAGTACATTTCAAATTACAATTTTTTCACCTGCAAAACATTTTCTTCTTAAATTTGTGTTTTTCATTCTCTAGTTTTTTTTTTTTTCTCTCTCTTTCTCAAAGTTTCAGACATAGAAAACAAGAAGAAACTAGATAATATGATTGACATGTAGGATACACAATATACATATAGCACTACAGTGTGATATATATATTATATAAAACACCGCAGTATATACACACATATATATATTATATAAAACACTGCAGTATGGTGAGCAGTCACAGTTACATCCTGTAAGAGCTTTGATCGATTCAATCAGAAGGAAAGATAAGGAAGTAAACAGACTGAAGGACGCTCAAGACAAGATGTTGAAAGTATTTAATCGGTAAATAGGAGGAAATAGATAAATGGGACTAAAAAAGAAAGAAAAAAGACAGATAATTAAAAAAGTGAAATTAATATTTTAGGTGTTTATTTGTTTGTGAACTCGAGCGTTCCTTTTATTCACACAGAGAGCGCGCGCTCGAGAAAGAAAGAGAAAGAAGTCGATGGAGGTGGGAAGAGAATAAAAGAATAAGAAATACAGACAAAGAGATAGGAAAAATGATGATGGAAGAGAAAGAAGAAAATTGAAATGGAAGGATAGCGATAAAAAAGGAATAAATAGAGGAAAGAGGCGAAATAAAAGTTGACGAGAAGCAAAAAGGAAATTGATAAGTAAGGGTACTGAGAAGTGAGTGTGACCCTCCCGTTCACTGGGGTGCATTCTCTCGACTTTGAGAAAAACTGATTTTATTTGGAGAAGGCTGGCGGCCAGTGTTTAGCAATTAGCCATAAACCTCTCATCAGCTTTTGGCGCGGCGACCATCGTGTGGAGAAATAAATGTCAGGTCTTGAGATGCTCACCCCGAGAGGCGACACCCGCTCAATAGATTGATCGGGTATCGGGAGAGTTTAGTGCAAATGTAAGCTGTTCGATTAGTTAACGCGCCACAGGTGGGCACAGGTATCACTGGCCGACACCTCGTCATCTCCTGATGACTGCCACGCTCTACCTGCAGCTGTCACTACAGCCACTGCGCGCTGGCACAAAAACAACAAAAAAAAAACAAAAAATGCCCCAAACAACAAAAACAAGCAGACAAGGAGAATAATCGGGTAGCTTAGTGTTCACAAGCCACCAACTGATTAAACATCCATCCTCCAGCAACATTCACAGGTCGGAGCTTTGTGAACACGTGAGAACATCAAGATGAGGCACTGGACTGACATACCTGTGAGATAAATCACACAGTGAGACACGAATCCACCATTGATACAGAGCAATAATAGTTTGTTGTTTTTTTTTAAACCTGGAATCGTCAATTATTTTCCAATAACACCGAAGATGACTGAATGAGTGAAAGAGGGAGGAACAGCAAGAGACAAACAGACTCAGCTCCAGTCGGCGTGTTTCCTCTCGACTATCTACTTATTCTACTACACATACCCACCATCTTCATCAGCCACACATCACCCGTGATGATGTCCAGCGTGTCCTCTCACACACCCGACTGTTTGTTTGCTCACGTTCACAACAATCCAACACAACAGCGACAACGACAACAGCGCTGGGTGTGGAGTAAACATACCCGACAAAGATCGGAGACAAAACTTTAAAGAAATACTTGTGACCACGACCTGCCACATGTCCAGCCAGACATTCAGGGATTCCGACAACTTCATTCTCTCAACAAAGCTGTCTAACGGAAAGGTTACCTGGATGAATGAATCAAACTGACCAGCAGATGATGGAAGATGAAATGGTAAGGTAAGTGACCGGGTGTGGAGAGAGGAATGATACACCTTGATTGCTTTTGTTCTTCGAGGACATGCAGTGCAGTCGGGATTCCTTTTCTATGGCAAATAAAAATAAAACAACAACAACAACAACAATAACAATAGGGAGAAGGAGGACGTGAAGGTGGACGTGGATGAAATGAGAAAGCGCTGGCATGAGAAGAAGCCGCTAGCTGTGCTCACCTGTCGTGCACGTGGTTTTTTGCTGGTCGTTGCCGAGGATGGCGTTGACGCCGAACTTGAGGTAGGGAGTCGTCGTCCTTGTGCTGGAGGAAGGCGATGAGGACGAGGACGACGATGAGGTGTTGGGAGGCTCGGGGCTGATGGGTGAACCTCGTGGGAAGGAGGTGATGGCGCCCACCCCGAGGACTGGCAGGGTGGCGGGGGAGGGACGGTGCAGCATCGACGACCTCTGCTCTCGGAGCAGGTTCTCCACCAAGAAGGAGGTGGACGACGGCGGTAAGGTGTGGTGCACAGGGTGGGGGTGAGGGTGCGGGAAGCTTGAGAGAGTCGGCAGTTGCCCCCCTCGGAACACCCCCTGATAGATAGGAGACGGGGCCAGCACGTTGGGGAACATTGTACCCGTGACAAAGGACTACGTGGACGATGACAAGGAGATGGTGGAGGGAAACGACGAATCACACACGACGATCGCAATGCTCTCTTTTCAGATGGAACCCCTCCCAACAGGTGAGACAGAAGACACGGGTGGCCAGCTTGAACATCGCCATACCTGCTGCAACGTCATGTGGTACGAACGTCGTCATTGGCAAGCAGTGACGTCATTTCTTCAGGCGACACTCGCAAACTCTCGTCACAGAACCAGTGAGTGTGTCGCCAAGCAGTTGTAACGGTTATCACCGACTATTGTTATCGACTGTATGCGTCGTCGGTGCTGCTGTGACACTCGGAAACAGGAAAAACCCAGGTTGCTGCTGTCGTCACCGTACCTGTGGTGTCAACACCTGCGACGTCAAGTTCAAGAGAAGAAAAGTATTTCAAGTGAGCATCACCACCTACAGATGCTAGTCCCGTTGTCACAAGGTCTTCATCGGCATCCTGTGGCCGGGTGGAGTGAAGGATGTGAGGACAGCGAGGTGGGGTGCGTGGTCGTCAGTGGAGGCGGAAACGTCAGCTGGGCTTGTCTTGACGACGATAACCATGGAGTGAGAGAGAGGCTGGCGACTGTCCGGGTGTCAGTAGCAAAGCCGTGTTTTACTCCATCACACGCACTGCCCACCCCTTCTGGTGCCGACTGAGGGGCGGAGCCATGGGAGGGAGGAGCGCGGAGGGGACAGTGCAGGAGGCGCACACACTCACGTGACTTCTTGTCGTCTGCTCCGTTGGTGACGCAGCCACTCGCCCGTCGCTGGGCCGGGCTTCGATCTCTGACGCACGAGGCAGCGAGCAGCCAGGCGACCAATGGCCTGCGAGAAGCCTGGCGCCGGCCCCGCCCAAAGACATCCTCCTGACGTGTCGTCTGCGAGCATCTCCCCCCGGCACCCGGTGCCCCCGGCAGCACCACAGCCTGTCATTGGCGCCCTGACGTCCAGGAGTGGTCTGACGTCCTCCGCACCGTCATCGTGCACGTGATTGGTCTGCCGCGCGGCGTCATGGCGCGGCCCGCCACTCCGCGTTTTGTTGCTGGCGCTGAATGAGTGAAACAAAACGAAGTGCAATTAGCTGATAATGAACTGTAAATGAATTGAGGTGGTTGTAACGTGCCAGGTGACAATGAGATCGTCACCAACCTCCACAACAGCCAGCTGGAGCTGTGCTGACGCCACGCCTCGTGCTTGTTGTTTGTTTACCTCAACTTAATCAGTTTAAAGGACACGAACGTCTATAAAAACCAAACAAACAAAAACAAGAATAATCTGTTGAAACCTTTACCATTAAAATCTACCACATCGTCCGTTACACGAGGTAGCATTAATTATTTAACACATTAACAGCCCTACATCATTTTATTCTCAATCACTGCTCGATGTTTGTGTCCCTGTGTCCTCCTAGTGTCCTCCCGGTGTGTACTCACGCTGTTTATTTATTTACCTTCATACGTTGATGTTTTGTCGCAAAGTCCGCGCGTGTACCTGTAGCAGTGTATCAGCGCTAAGTACAACAAACTGTGTGGTACAAACACTACAGTGCCAGCCACACAATTCACACAATTCACACAATTCACACAATTCATGTAATTCAGTGTAACATCATGTTTGTTCATATAGCTCAGCGCCTTAAAGGTTATTGAAGTTGTTGTTGTCAGTCACTCTAAACCGTTTTCATTCATCTATGTGATATACGATATACATCTACTCTCTGTCGCTTATATCATTGTGTATCTCTAATTTTCCATGTTGTCTCCATCACAGATGTATCTTCAGTTCTATAGCAAAAAAGAAACATACAAACAAACACATGTGTGCACTCTTTCTATTCTATTGTCAGTCGCTCACCCGCTCACCCGGCCATGTTAGTGGTCACGTGTCTAAGGGCTCAGAAATGCTGTTCTACACTATACCTCTCCTTCTTCTCCTACACCTCTTCTTTTTCTCATAATCCTCCTCCTTCTTCATCTCTTCCCTGGCCATCAGTCTTCGCTGGCGATGATGACACGATGTCCACCCTGTCCTGCTGTTGTCGTCACGGCCTACCCCACCTCACCTGTCCGAGCTGCCTAACACCTGGCCACCCGAGTCTCTTCCGTCTGTATGTCCTCCCTGTGTTACTGAGTTATCTGCCCTTTCTCTCGCAGTTGTACACGTGAACCTTCACACCTCCAATCCCATAATGTGTCCAGGACTGTCTCACACAACTGTCCACACTATTGCCGTCTGCCTCCTCTTCCATCGCTGTGCGTGTGTTTGTTGGTGTGTCCTCTGCTCGTGTTTATGTTGCTTGCAGTGGGTTTGACGGTCTGCACGCTTGCGTTTGCACTGCACTGAGCTGAGTTCACGGGGGAAAATGTGTTCTACAAGTTTATTGATGTCGATGACGACGACGATGATGATGATGATGAATGTATGTGGTTTTATATCTTACCCAATCTTGATGATACATCCTAGTATATCTTACTATATGTCAGCAGATCTCAGGATATTTTAACTCATTTTGTATGTTAGTAGACATTATGCTATGGTAGCGAGTATGTTTGTATGTTTGTATATGTGACTATAAAGTAGCAAAGCTTACTACACGATGTTAATATACGATGTGTTATACTTTGTGTCACGGACTGTTGTCACTACACGCAGACTTGACATGGAGGGTAGTACTGATGTTGATAGAGCGATGCGGCATCCCTCCCACACACACACAGCCATACCAACGTCTACAAGAAATCCCAAGCCACACCTGAGGGCACGTGCCTACACAAGTGCACAGACCCACACAGACACACACAGACACACACAGACACACAGACACACAGACACGTCGCAGGCGCATCCCCCGCCAAGTGCAGTAATCGCCTGTAAGATGACGGCCCCCGACTCACGAGGCTGCATTAGTTTTCAAATTCTCTCTTCTGGCCCCACAATAGGGAGGCTGACAAGAAAGGCCCGGACGACACGGCAAGTGGCCCATAATTCCACATCGGAAGTCGCCTCTGTCATGCGCACACCTTCATAGGCTTAGACGGGCGAGTGTTTGAATACATTGGCCCCTCGAGATGCTCAGGAGGCTGGTATTCATGGATCTCGGGGGCCTGGAGCTGACGGGTGGCGCTCTCCGTGCCGCTGCAGGGCCCGTGGATGTCGGCGGGTTCGTAATGGTGCTGCCAGACGCACGCGCGAGGCGACCCCCGGTGCCACGGGCAGACTAGCCTCGCCTCCACCTCCACCATCCACTCCCCAGCAACCACCACCTCCACTCCCCAGCAACCACCACCTCCACTCGCCAGCAACCACCACCCATCTCTCAGTCTCACATCGGAGAGAGGCAAGGGGAGGCAACTGTGGTAATACGATTATCGCAATGACTCAGTCACGTGGACAGGACTCACCTCCACCATTGCTCACAAAGTGAACACTTCTCTTCATCGCATCTCATCGCCCTCGTAGAGTCTTGGAATAAGACAAAGCAGTTTTAAAGGACAGCTGATGAGGATGGTGTTTATCGTCATCTTTTCGTCTCCCATTTTGTATTTGTTTGCTCGTCTGTTCCTCTATTCTGTAGCCTCTTTCTCTCCACGCTCTTTCCCTGTGTATCAGCTGTGGTCACGGAAAAGCTCTGTAGGTTGTCGAGGACATGAAGTAGCCTCATGAATTCTTGTAAAGGGCTTATCCTGCGTGGCTGACGCCGCTCTCAGTGTGCAGAACGTCAGCATTGAGAGAAAGATGTAGACATGGGTCTCCTCCTTCTCCGGCTTCTGAAGACCGACTGGAACATGAGAGGACTCGGTGGTTCATCAATTTCCTCGATTTACTGAAAGTATCGTAGGAGGACTCACATCGCCTTATAGTCACACCTGAACCTTCTAACACCTGCTGACGCCGCACAGCCCCAGATGCCCGCTAGTCCTCCTCCCTGCCTGTGGGTTTATTTCCATGCTAGCGTATTTTAACATTAAGTTGCATTTTGAAGTTATTCCTGTAATAAATAAGGATTTTATAGGAACTAATTTCTTGTGTTAAGTGGCAGTGGTTTACACGACCTCACCTGACCCCTGACATGCGATCAAAGGTCAAATCGTGAGGTCACCTGAGACTTCTTTTGCAGCGGCCATGAAACGGGTGAAATTTCTCAAAATTTCTTTTGTAAATCAGAACTTTGTCGTTGATGATGTCTTTTATTGCCTGGCTGCTGTATGGTCAAGTCAAATATTTTACATTTCATAACAGATCAACATCACAATGAAGGCTGACTGTATGTTGGTAATTAATTCTCCAGTCCAGTTCCTTAGTATGTAATGAAGGATCACACCCAATGACCCGCCCTAGGATATTCTCGCTGATAATATTTCATGCGAGCTTCATGCCTGTACTCAGTCGTTTGCTTCACTTCATAAGATGCAGGTGGGAAGACTTTTATGATGCTCAAGGGCTTTTTGTCACCTGGCAGTCAATAGGCTTGTCCTCCCTGAGGTCAATAGCTTCTCCCCCTTCCTGTAATGTCTTCATGCGGCCAGCAGTCAATGTCGCGATAAAAGTGATCACCATCTTGCCTGCACTGCTTGCGACTGTAACTATCAAATAATGACACACAGGAGGAGCATTAGAGGGCCGGCCGGGGGCAGACATATTCATGGTTGACAATGTGCACTCCGGCCATCGTCACGGGACACCCAGGGTGAGAACTTTACACCTTCTGGTGCCAGCGATGACAGCGTGTAAAGGCAGATGTTCCCCGACATTTTATGCCGGTCTGTTTCTCTCTGTCACTCCAGTATCGGCCACAACATCCTCAGCCAGAGCTTCTCAACCGTTTGATGTTGTCGTCATTTCTAACCTGACAGGTGAGTCGTAAATCCTGGCAACTACAAATCAATGAGAACAGAAACATCCTCAGTTCGTCTGCTCGGCTGTTTTGTTTTCTCGTCGCCATGGCGCTGATGCTGATCAGACAAAGTAAACACATTGTCTGTGAGTAAACAGTCCGGCTGTCAGGGCTTCAGTCAACAGATGCTGGGTCACGACTCTTCTCTCCTCTTTTTTGTGAAATAGTATTTAACCATAAATAACTTCAGATATCACACATACAGACATGCGCGCGGGAGGGAGATGGGGGGAGAGGATGCCAAAGACAATGACATGGACTTTCCTGTCGATTGACCTTTGTTGTGCGTTGTTTACTTGATGGAAAGACAACAGTCCGCTACAACTGAAACAGAAAATAAAATGTTTGCAAAATGTTGACAAGACAGTTACAAGATATTTGAGTTTGTGACAAAAGTAGTGACAACATGTTTATGTTTGCTTGGTTGAACGTGAAACTACATCAACGAATGAATAAATGTTTCAGGCGATAATGTGATGATACTGTCCTTCTGTTTGTTGTTGTTGTTGTTGTTTACATGTTTTGTGTGTTTACACATATGATGATACTGTCCTTCTGTTTGTTGTTTACATGTTTTGTGTTTATACATATGATGTACTGGCCTGCTGTGTTGTTGTTGTTTACATGTTTTATGTGTGTCGACGCGTCAGTTGCATCATCGCTGACGACAAAACGTGGTCTGTGGAGGTTGCGTCACGTGTGACGTCAATTCTATTCACACTACGAAGTTTCCAACATCCGGGCTCACTGAGACGTCTCACGTGACAAAGTTCTACAATGTCCGCACACAAAGTGTTTGTCAACACGTTGCTGTCAACAATCAACTCCATCTGAATTCATACTTACGGGCGTCATTGTACGTTGTCAACAAATGGCGGAAATGATCAGCGAGATGATCGCTGTTGTCTTGTAGACGATGAAAGTCACGTGTAAACAATGGTTCTATCAACTGTAATGTTATTCATCATCTGCTCAGACTGTCAGCAACACAAACAGACTGACAGCAACACTGACAGCAACACAAACAGACTGACAGCAAGACAAACAGACTGACAGCAACATCGACACTGAGCTCCACACTCAAGACTTTGTCCAACGGTCACGACCTGAGATTTCACTGCCATTCTGTCACGTGACCACATTTTACGGACACAAGAACCAGATGAGTAACTATGTCAACGACATTTATGGACACGTGATGCCATACTCTGTCAACAAATATGCCAGAAACCACACTAAAATTATCAACATTAATTTTACGACATTTAATCAGTCGGACTTTTGTTACAGACTCATTTACAGCAGCAGCCATACATCAGTCTAAAGTCCCATAAACACACAAATCCTGAGAAAAGTAGTCAGTACACTGTATACTTTGTATAAATGCTGTTGTTGTCGTAAGCTAGTCTCGGCCTGTACATACAAATGTTCGGTTTGTCGTAAACGGACGCAGTGGCCAGTGAAACGTGCTTTCGAGGCGTTGCTAGGATACCGCAACACTTGGGTTTGGCAATAATTCAGCAACAGCTTGTAATACAATGATTTTTACAGCAGCTTCATCATGTTTTTTTACAGGTTCTTTGGAAAGTTATTTTTTATGTATTTAGAATATTGAGTGTATATGTAAATATTTATACATGAAACACTTTCTGCAAACTGATAACAGAAAAAATTCTTTATGTATGTATGCGTGCGTGTGAGCATGCGATATCTGTTGATCACTTACATGGTCACGTGTCGCGGCCGACATTAAAGACACACGCCCTGCCCCCCCCCACACACACACACACACACACACACATAGGTACAGGCCCCCCTCCACCACCACCTGAGTGGCTGCTGCAGCTGTCGCCGCGCTGTGTGGAGAGCCCAGCATACCTGAGACCTCAAATAGCCACACTTCACGTGCACTCAGGTGTGGAAGTATCTGACGAAGGGTAAATCAAGCCTTACAATCAAAATCAGGGTACAAAGACAATCAAACCCTAATGACATTTTGTGGAGTTGACTGCCACAGACATGAGCAGCGAGTGCAGGATACAGAAGTATCTACTGGATGGTCAAATACAACACAAATAATTGTCGACACGAATAGTGACAGCGAGAGAGAGAAGGAAATAAAGAAATAAAGAAATAAAGAAAGGCCAGGGTGTAGCTGTGGGGTGGACACAGACAGGTGGAGCACGGACTTCACACCTGACTGCCAGCCCCACCCGGCCACTGACAATGGGCAGCAAGCGAGACAGGTTGTCACCTGAGGTCCAGCAGCTGGTCAACTGATACGTCATCATCAGTCATGTGTCAGCACAGTGACGTCAGTCTCACCCACAGTCCGCCATGGAGTCTGTGTCACTGGACTGTCGTCTGCTCCACGTAAAGGCAGTGTGCGTGTGTGTGTGTGTTGGTGTGTATGTTGGTGTGCATGTGTGTGTGTGCGTGCGTAGGTGTGTGGATTTGTCGATCGCTGTGTGTCTGTGTGTGATACGTGCGTGCGTGGATGTGGTTAACCCACCAAGAGCTCATTGGTAGGCCAAAGTGTAATAGCAATGTTCCTTATCAATTAAAATGAGACGAATTTCGTTTTCGTTTTGTTTTTAAAATAAAGAACACTGTACAGAAAAACATGGCTCACACCACCATCACACCACCAACATCTACATCACCATCACACCACTATCACACCACCATCACACCACCATCACACCACCATCACATCACACCATCACACCACCATCACACCACCATCACACCACCATCACACCATCACACCACCAACATCATACCACCATCACACCACCAAGTTTGCAGTGCAAACATCAGCAGCAGGAAGCTCAGAGTCACCAAGAGGAAAGTGACGATCGTCTGATACAGCGACTAGTGCATGAGCACACAGACGAACTTGCTCACCATGAGATAAATGAGTGATACACCTCTGTATACTATACAAGAGATGAACCTAAGCTGTTCATGTCATAAGCGGGTGTATACCCTTGATAAACCTCTGTCGACGAGCGATAAACTCTGAGATAAACTATTCGCGCGGTAAACGTCTGTTTACACAAGGGTGGGTCTGTAATGAATGTGAGAAAGTCATCTGCACCCAGTGGCTGGCGGTCACACGTGAGTGGAGTAGCTTTGACAGGCTGTCCACTCATCCTCTCCGTCACTTACTCACATGTGAAATGCACGAGGTGCAGACCCTCGCTACCCCGGGTGTGTACATCGCCATCGCCATCTGACGCCGACTCATGGACCACCTCGGCAGCACCCGCCTGGTGTGGCGGACAAAAGACAAGGAAGGGGCGCGCCCGTACCCGGATTTCCTTGCATGTAGTGCCAGGAGACAGCAACCTCGCCTCCCACCCTCCACCCGCCCATCCTCACCCTTGACCCCCGTCTCTCGGTCCGCAGCCTGCACGAGCGAGGAGACAGTGCGGCGAAGCGTTGACTTGACCTTTCAGTCTTTTAGTCGTCCTGAGGATTCTCGTCCCCTCCACGCCTCCTGTATTAACGGATTTGCTTCCCGCCTTGTCGCATCTCACACCCTTGCCGACAGACTCAGGTGTTGGGTACGAGCTACCCGGTGACCCCTGAGGTCAGTCATGGCTTACATCTCTGTGCACTGTATATACACGGGGTAGGGTTTACCGAGTTAAGGGTGGACCAACGGTCACTCATAACTGACTGCCGAACACATCCCATGAGCCAGTGTCAGTAATGAATCGCGGATGAAGCACGTGACTCACACACACTTCTTCACGTGATTGAGAGGTGAGCACAAGGGAGGACATCGACTTCTCTCAGTGAAATGTTAGTTTGTAAGCAGCAGTTCGTCTTGGGATTTTTTTTTTCTAAGATTCTTTCTTCTTTGACTCTCAAAGTCGGGTATTGAGAGACACAATACGTCTTCACACATTCCAATCTATCTTTACATACAGGATCTCACGCACACACAGTTCATTTGTAACAGCTAATATATCAAAAACTAATTTGTTTCAAACTAATCACCCTTTAAAACATATTTCCATATGTACTCAGATAAAGAAAGTATATAAACAGGTGTAAACAAGTCCTAAAGGGTTTGTCAGTGCCAGTGAGGAGTCTAGTCAGCAACTGTGTTGTTTACCTATGTTTGTCGGTGTTATTTACACACCTACTTTGATGATGCTTATCGATGTTTGTCTGCATTAAAACATTTCTAATGTTAAATGCATTAACAAATTAAAATTGGGGTAGTAGGTGAACTGAATTGAGAAATTCCAGCAGCTATCACTCCCACTATCACATCTGACCAGAATATTCCAGAGCATCAAGCAGCCCCCCATCCGTACAGCCGCTAATAAAGGTTAGTCTGGAGGTCGCAAGGTGCGACTAACAGGAGCAGCGAACTATTACGGGTGGGAAGGGTGCTGACTACCTGGGTGGGGGAAACACAATGATTGCTATTGGAGCCGCTGACTGGTTCAAAAGGAAAGTGATAATGTTTCATTGGTGGGGTAGGAGGAGTTCATGAACAAAGTAGGAGGATAACGAAGGCCTTCTATTAAATATTGAACATTTTTGATGTTGTGGCAAGAGGATGTTCAAGATTTTAAAAATATTTGTCAATATGAAATATTTTCAACATAGCAGCAAGAGGACATTTTGCGATACTCTTGTAATCAAGAGATTGAAGGATGAAGTGAAAACTTGTGTCCTGTTCCCCCGCCTTGAGACCCTGTGCCGATCACGTGATTGTTGAAGACTACGTTGAGTTGTAAGGTGGTAGTAGAATGTTTGCTGAGTGCCACCCTTCCCTACCACCCCGGGTAGGTCGTCACCTCCACCCACACCACAACCTGCCGCACATCTGGGTGTGCTAGCAGTCTGGCACACACCCTGGCCACCCGAGTGGGTCACAGACTCCGCCCCACGTCAGCCTCACGTTCCTGACGAGGACACCATCAGGGTAGCAGCGACGACCGGCCCGTGGCCGTCTGTCACTTGGTCTGCACGTGACCAGTTGGTCACACACTGCGCGTCTTCAGGCGGAAGTAAGAGGTCAACAGGCGGCTGACCCCGCACGCCTCGCCTTGACCTGCACGCGCTGACACGTGGCGGCGGTCAGTGACGCAAGCAGTGGACTGGAGGACAGAGTACACACTGGCTCCTCGGTCTTCTCGTCCTTTCTCTGTGTGTGGTTGTGTGTGTGTGTGTGCGAGAGAGAGTGCGTGTGTGGTTGTGTGTGGTTGTGTGTGTGTGTGCGCTGTAGGGAGGTGAGGACGACGGCAAGAAGCTCTCCACCCTATGATGTGCACCAATTTGTAGTTTATGGCAAAGTTTAAGGCCCACCTGCATTCAGAAAATCTTCTCCTCCCCTCCTCCACTCGTCCATTAACCGCAGGCTGATTTCCATGCCCAGTGTCGGGGAGTTTATTATGTGGTTTATTATGTAGTTTATTGCCGTTATAACTGACGACAGCCGCCGTAAACTGCCTCACGAACTTTACTTATACATTCCCTGGAAATCGAGACGAAGTTCAAAATGTCACACCTTCCTCTCATGCCTCTAGCAGAAAAGACAAACACTGTGGTGAGCTTGGCGATACCTGTCATCCATTGTCATCGTCATCAAGCAGAGTTCACCGACCTTTTGTCTGTTTGAACTCGACAACTGCTAATGAGTTGTATTTATATTGATAAAAAGTCTTCAACTGGCTGCTGGTCTTATCATTCAGTCAGTCCGTTGTCAGAACGATAGTTTTCAAAAACTGTCCCAGACAAACAAATGTCACTTTGATGGAAACAGATACAAGTCATGGGAGCGAGTGATCGAACACTTCATTCACAGAAATCTGTGATTTATTCTCCATGGACTTGTAACGTTCCGTGGATGTTTAAAAAAATGCCCTCGTCTTGACGACTGACACTGTGGGTCAGGTCAAAGGTGCTTGTGTAGAAAAGACGTTAAGAAATCGTTTTTGTTCCTTTAGCTCCCTCCCACCCCCCCTTCCTGTCGGGTACACGTGACTTCACTGAGGACAAACGTTTTGCTCACTGACGTGTAAGCGGGGTGGACTCCGCCACAGACCTCACCCTCCGGCCCTCGCCTCACCCATAGTCACCCTCACCCACACACCCTCACCCATACTCACCCTCACCCATGTGTGTACCCTCACATACCCATCTTCCACTGGATGCAGACGACAGGGCAGTGACCGCTGGCTGCTGTGCAAATGGCGCTCATTGTTTTCCCATGTTTCTTGACGACAGCCACGCAAGAGTGAACACAGCAAAAAGAAGTCGAGCCTCCAGCCCTCGCCCCTGACGGCCATTGTTTGTCTTTCAAAGAACCATCGCCGGCGTTTTTCTTCTATCGTCGGGTCCGACGAAGCTGACGTTGCAGGGGACGCCGGGACACTAACGGCTGTTAGATGACCTCACGATGCCAGACACGTGGCATTGTCCTGTCCTTCCTGCAGCCAACAACAACGGAAAAGCGGTTACAAAGCATAAACCGTTTGATTTGCGAGTTTCATCTCCACTCATCGTTGTCGTCAATTGAGGACACATGAATTCTGTCCATCCGCCGCCATACTTCAAATGGCGATACTTACACAACACACTGATCGTGGAACACGACGGACCTCGCTAATCTTTCTGGCTGTTGGAAAGCCTTTATGGTATAGTGTAATGTTGGACTTTATGGTTTATTACAATCTCATAGCTTATATGTAGCTACAGTAGTGACCTCTAGCCTGCTACCTCACCATGGATACCTCACGGACTAGCACCACCTGGCGGCAGACAGGTATTTAGCGCACAGACAGGGATCACCGACAATTTTCCCATACGAAGACCTGTAAAGGAACAAAAGGATCAACAAGCTACCCAGATGACACCCGTGGGTGTACAGGAAGGGGGAGGGACTAGGTGCTGACACAACTAGGACCACATCGACGGCTAGCCCTACACACAGATGGCACAGGAGAGAAAGAACAGCGTGCCCGAGACGAGATCTGAACCCAGGCATGTGACTTCTGATGACATGGACAGCAGCACGTGCAAGCTATTGTAGTCCAGGTGGGATTCCTTCTGTTGACACGACAGGTCGAGCAGGTCTGACTTTGTCAACAGACACATGTCTAACACACCTAACAACAACAATCTAATGCTGTCCACGTAAACATCGCATCAGCAACTGTGTCAATCTGTCAACACAAACATATCAACACTGAAAACAAACATGACCAACATTTCAATATCAACATGTATCAGTCTGTCAACATGACATGTATCCACACTGTCACAACAAACAGTATCCATGCTGTCCACACAAACATGTATTTAACACGTGCTCCAGTAATCCTGCCACCCGGAGTGTGGCGCTGGGTGGCGCCTGCTGTACACGTGACCTGCAGGTCAGGCAAGTGTGACGCAAAATGTTTTCGTTTCATTAACATGAGTGCAGGACATGCAGGTCACATGGCATTGTGTTGTGTGAACAGACGATTACTTTTTTCTTCATTTTTCAGTGAGTCACCGCGACTGTGTCAGTGTCAGTGCAGTGGCTAGGTAAAGCTGACATCTAGCATCATCCAGCTTGTCTCTTGATGATGACATCGTGTTGATGACGACAGTCACCTCCCAGCACTAGCGGCACGACAGCACGTGAAACTGTAGATGGGTGCTGGACATTATTTTTGTTTACAAACCAGTTACTTGTGTCCTGTATCAGTTGAAAAAGTTCATTTTGTACCCGCCTACCCGCCCATTGTCTTAGTTTAGTTTCATACAAAATGTTTCACTTGGTGTCAGAAACATTCACACTCAGTTTACACTTTGCCAAAGTTGTTTAAACTTTACCTACAGTCGGCGTCAACAAACAATGTGTTGTAAACAACTCGTCATCATAGTTATTTTATGTATTTAAAGTCAGAAACAGGTGATGCTGGTTGACTGCAATATCGGGTGAAATATGTATGACACCTGTAGTTACCTCCCTTGTCAGTGTGCTTATCGTTGATTGTGATAAATTATTGTTTTATCGTTGTTTTGTTTGTTACCCTTCTGCACGGCAATGGCCCTGTCATCAGGCAGTCAACCCTTGTGACTGATGTTTGTATGTTTGTGCCTACAGTCTATGCTGGTCTCGTGAGGTTTGTGTACATCGTACACTGTACACTGTAGGTTTGTGTACACTGTAGGTGTATGAGTGGCTGCTGTAGACAGTGTGTCACGTGATCACTTGGCCAGGGGTCAGCAGGGTGAGAGGTGAGAGTGACTCACTGTGCGCAGCCTCATTTATTTACAGTCCATTTATTTATATACAGATACCACCTTTGCCCACCTCCACCGAACTGAAAGCTTTACATACTTTACATACAAGCGCACCACCACACTTTTCCGAAAGCCAAAGCTGATTGGTCGAATCCCGCTAGGGTATTTTTTTACCGCTCCTCACTCTCTCTTTGATCTCTTGTCTGACCATCACGTGACCTCATAGTGCCTCCTTCATCTTGTCTGACTGTCAAGCTCGTCCCTCATATCCTGTCCGTCCGTCCGTCCGTCCGTCCGTCCACCTGCCTGCCTGCCTGCCTGTCTGTCTGTCTGTCTGTCTGTCTGTCTGTCTGTCTGTCAGTCAGCAATAACAAGATGTAGAGGAAGAAGGGAAGATGAGAGTCGCGGCGGTAAGGGCAGGAGAAAGCCATCAATCTTGCAAATCAGTTCAAGACAAAAGAAACTCAGTTATTTGTTGTTTCCTAAAAAGTTTTCAAATGAAACTTTCAGCGCCAAGGGGAAGAAAGAGAACTGCTAAACAAACAAGTGTGATTATGGCTGCTGTGGTGTGTGTGTGATATGTGTGTGTCTGTGTGTGTGTGTGTGAGGAGGGAGCAGGGGAGGTGTTTCATGGCCAATGTCCGATGATTAATGCAAGCTCGCGGCTCTCCCGCAGGTACGGAGTCGTAGGTGCTGGGTGCACAACTGTCACATAATCGCGGACATAAACATGTATTCAATCGTGTTTTTGGAGTGGATGGGGGAGGGATTATGGTCTCTTTAATGCACAAAGAAAAATGGCCCAAAAAATATAATTTTCCATCAACGCACGTGGAGGAGGGGTGAGGTGACAAAGATACGTACCCCCCATGACTACCCCTGTCCCACCCCACCCCACCCCTCCTGTAAGGCAACTGTTACTCTTTGAGCCCCGCTCTCTGTCTGCGACTGGGCCAGGGAGGGGCTGGGGGGACAGGGAGGGTCTGGGGGTGACAGGGAAGGACTGGGGGGGGCCAGGGAGGGACTGGGGGTGGCAGGGGCTGAGGGAGGAGGTGGAGGTGCAGCTAAGCGAGTCGGAGGTCGGGTAGACAAAACATGTATAATTCATCAACAGCGCCAGGGCTGGCTGATCACTCGCTCACAATGCCTTGTTAGGCCGCCACAAAGATTTCTCGGAGCCACCACACAGCATCAATGGCAAATGCAACTCTTTGGCAGATGACAGAAAAAATTCTTCTCTCCGCGGAGAAGCAAATCTGTCTACCCCCATCGCTCTTACCTCCGCTCCTGCCCACCTTTTTTTCTTCTTCTTTCTTTTTTATTTTATTTTATTTTATTTTTTTGTTTTTGTCTTAAGCGCCTTGGCGACATCTACTAGTTCTGCTTCTGTCGGGTTCATAATGAGGAGTTGATTGCTTTTCCTCTCGTTGTTATTCACCCAGCCAAAGTCTGTTGTCTCCCCCGAAATGTGACATATTGCACCTTTGTGTGAGGTCATCGCATTAACATCACTTG
Source organism: Pomacea canaliculata (assembly GCF_003073045.1). Lineage (NCBI taxonomy): Eukaryota > Metazoa > Mollusca > Gastropoda > Architaenioglossa > Ampullariidae > Pomacea > Pomacea canaliculata. The sequence continues at coordinate 1,418,460 of NC_037592.1, read as the reverse complement.
TGATGGCGGGTGACCTGCAGGAGATGAGGGTTGATGGGGGATGTACCGAGCTTTTCAAACTCGGAGAAAGGATTCCAGAGCTCTTGACATCTGACCCCTGTGTGCACAGAGACTGAGTGACCAGCTTTCCTGACTTGTCACAACTGTCGTCGCCGTTGTCAGCCTCTGACTGGTATTAGATGATCAGAGATAAGCTACCCTGCCAGTGGAGGTGGTTGGGGGATGAGACTGGACATCGTGTGATGGTCGTGCACGGTGTTGACGAGGTCCTCGTCACCCTCACCATTCACTTCTACTCTCTCTACATCGGCGGCGCCCTACAACCATATCATGTCTGTACTACAACCATATCAACCTTAGTCTCATACCAGGCAAATCACATCTTAAACAGTCAAACAGAGGTTTGCAAGTAGACTGAATGATGATTGGCACTACTTGGTCCATTACAACATGGACTACTCGGTCCATCTACACATCTCTACACATCTACACATCTCGCAATATTCAAGCTTCTCCAGGACTGAAATGTTCTGAGTGCTCAAGCTGGGTGTCGCTGCTTTGTGTTGGGTGAAAAATATGTATATATGTATGTATATATAAAATATGTATATCTCACATTTGACACGTGGACTTTCGTGATATGTAATTAGACTAACCTGTCTGTCAGGCTGGTGCTACCCGAGCCAGCACTGTGTTGTGAGATGTGATAAAGCTCACAGCCTGCGGTCAACACTGGCATAGAGGGTGTGAGCAGGGTTCACATGGGGCTGGGTGGCGATGTCGGGTACTGGTGTACATGCTTATAACTCTACACCTACACAGGTAATAAATGTGTTAATGTACCCACATACAATGCGAGGTTTCCTGTACTCACAGAACTTTTTTACTTGCAGACTTTAATGTTTCTGAGAACTGCAGGATATACATATTGAGGCTGAGTGAGTGAGGGAGGGATGTAGTCAGTGAGACAGTGAGAGTGAGAGAATCACAGTTTAGTGTTAGTTAACACACACACACACACATGTATATACACATACACAGACAGACATGCCCACACAAGATCAGTCCCCCCATCACACACACACACACGCTTATACAATATAAACACCCAAACTCACAACACACGCCCACACAATCCAAGAACACATACACCCACACACACACACACCACACACACACACACCCACACACCCACACACACACACACAAGGAAGGGGTATACACACACACACACACACGCGTGCACGCAAGCAGACAAAAGACAGAGGGCGACAGACACAGGGGCCGGGAGCAGACGGCCTGGGAGTTGCAGACCCTTGTTGTCGCCATCACCAACTCACAGCCCATGGCAGTTGCTCCTTGTTCTGCTGGGCGTCCGGCGATTATTTCTGAAAGTCAAAACGTTGCAATGGGTTACGTGTGCAGGGCACCCTGTCAACTGGGGGTGGGGAGGGTGGGGTGGGGTGATGAAGGTAAAACGAGAGAGAGAGGGAGGGGTGGTGGAGGTAACCGATGAGAGTAGGAGTGGGGGTCCGACACCTGCCTTTGGCTAAAGCCACAGTCTGCTGGGTTGGCTAACGGTGCTTGTGGCAGGGACCCAGTGTGCCAATGGTCCTGATTCCAATTCATCTTGTAGTTGCAGGACAAAGGGACACTTGCTTTGCATCACAATTTTACCTTTACATGATAATTAAAGTCTCTTTAAGGCAGAAAGGCTTTAGAAAGCCTGCAAAGAAGGATGAAGTGGGGGCTGGACGGGTCTGCGAAGAAGAAGGGTGTAAGGAGGGTGGTGATAGCGACAGAAGGAGTTGGTGCGTTGGTGTCAAGTCGGGTGGGTAGACGACGGAGCAGGGTGGAGTGAGTGGGGGTGGAAGCGATATAACGGTGTCTGGAAGCCCAGGAACTAAACGCTATGCTCCCCTCCTTATTTGGGAGGAACTGGAGAGGGGAGGAGGATGGAGACAAATGTCGGTGGAGAATGATTGTTAACCAGACGCAAGCTGCAAGCTCTTTCTCTCTCTCTCGTCTGCTCTCGCCTGTGGGCTTCTCCAAAAAGGGTCATAATAACCGAGAGGAACGATTATTTATCTGTTTGGACCGTTCTCCGTTCTGGGGCCCAGCTGTCGGCGCCGCTAGCAGGGAACAAGGAGCCGTCAAAGTTAAACATTTCACATACTACAGGGGAAAAGCTCCCCACATTGTAGGAGGCTGCACCATGCCAGCTGTTGGGGTCTCTTATAATAGACATTACCTTCGCAAAATGCTGTGCTGGCCTCATCTCATAAAGCACTCCCCCTGATTTGTAGTCTGATAAAGGGCTACAGAGGGCCTGGTGGTAGTGGAAAAGTTAGCTGTGCTTGGAAGAAAGAAAGAAATAAAGAAAATAAAAAACAATAAAAATTCTGAAGAGGTGAGAGAGCGAGAGAGAGAAGGGAGACAGAGAGAGAGGGGGAGAGGGAGAGAGAGAGGGCCAGACACGCCAACGCAAAGTTTTGAAGTTTCTTTCTTCCACCCCATACCCGCCGCACCTCCTCGCCTCCACTAGTTTGACAAAACAGGCAGCTGGGGTTGCCCATGTCACTTTTTATTTTATTTTTCGCTGGGTGGGGGTTGAAAATAAAATATGATATCCGGCCTGGCTTTGTGTCTCGCCTCTCTTGCATCATTTATTATTTAACGGTGCATGAGTTGTTTTCACTGGGGCTCTTGACAACCCTCCCCCTTGCCCCCCCTCATGCCCAAACGGGCTGCAGCCAAGCGTCTACATCATCTTTCTCCCCCCGCAAACAAGTCTCGTGCTTTCCTTCATCTGCCCCCGGGCGCGTGCTGCAGGGGACTAATTGCACGGCTAAATAAAAGATTGAAGGTGGTGCAGGTGAGTGAGGGACCAGCAGCCAGTGGACGACGGGTCAGCCCCGGCTCCTGGGCCCCAGCAGACGACACTACGAGGGGGGCGTTTCCCCTCTTGCTGCCAGGGCGACGCCCTCCAAGTTTTGAGTTTGCCGCGTGTAGTGGAAGAGAGGCTGGTGGGTAGGGCCCATTATACCAAGAAATTGCCTTTGTGCTCGCCATGCCTCGCAGTGCGCAGGCGCGCGCGGGACTGCACGGGCCCTTGCAGAAAGGTGCGAGCGCTTCTCTCCCCCGAGCCGTGCACTTCGGAACCCAGGGGAGGGCCACAAGTGTTTTCCTCCGTGTTTAGTCGTTGTTGTCATCACGGTGTTCGTTATTACCTTTGGTTGTTGTGTGCATCATCCACAGGACGCTGACTGCCAGGTTGTTGGTTGTTTACTCTGGGCTCCGACATTTCTTTCAACTAAACGCGTTATTTGCAGCATCACTTGTTATTCATGAATGTAGAGTTACAAATAAACAGAACTGTAATTAATAAACAATTAAAATGTGATTTTCATGGGTAGTGATTTAAAAGACTTTTTTCTCATTCGAGCCGCTCCTGTCTCGGTGAGATTTTCTGCTTCTTGCTTTTCTCAGTGGCACCGGTGAGTGTAAGCATACGTGTGTGTGTGTGAGTGTGCGTGTGTGTGTGTGAGAGAGTGTATGTGCGTGTGTGTGAGTGTGTGTGAGAGAGACAGAGTGAGAGAGTGTGTGTGAGTTTGTCTATTTGAGTCTGCAGTCCAACGAAAGCGACGACCTCAACCAATCACGTGACCATCGTCAACGGTGGCGACGACGATCTTGCTGTGGCGGAGAGAACACCTCGCAGGCTAAGACTAGATGATCAAATAACAACACATCACATTCAGGTGAGGTGATCAGGTAGTACAACATACCTACATCATTTAGTATGATACAGTAATGCAACATTCACCTGCTTCAGGTGAGACGACAGCGGGATGCACACTGCGCAAGGTGACAGGATGCAAGCAACACAAAGTTCACCTGCCAGAGGTCATCACTAGCTCCCCCATACAAACCGAGTGACAGGAAGACTCAAAGACGGTTTAGTTTCGCAGAAAGTCAACAAAACAATAGTTTGATGAGTTCCGATACCTGCGTCTGTTACAGAATGTTTCACCTCACAGTGGTTACACCTCACACAGTGTTACACCTCACAGTGTTACACCTCACACATTCAGAATGTCTGCTACAAGTCACACACGATGACATTTCTACATTTCACTGTGATGTTGCAGGTGAGTGCCCTGCCGTGCACTTGGCTCTATATTTAGTAACAGCTTCCTACCTACCACCTGACTTGTAATAATAAATGTGAATGTACATACACAGACGATACATAATGGTGTGTATATATATTTCACTTGTATACATGTAGTGTGTACTATATTATACTCTACATTATACTATACACTACACACACACACTGGGATGTTCTCTCACCCGGTGGTTATCACTGTAGAAGTCAGGGTGTTCACACCCTAGGAGTGTCGGGTACCTATCTGTCACGTGCACGTCACAACACCCTACACAGCACAGTACTCCTACTCCTGTTTCTTGCTCCTGCTAATATTTCTTACTCCTACTACTTGGGTGAGGAGGATGCTAGTAACACCAAGTGACAAGCTGTCATCCGGGTAACACCTTTGTGGAGCCATGATTGTGTTGATCACTGGAGGAAGGTAGGTAGTCGGTGCTGACTGTGGCTGACGATGACTGCTGTGAAACTGTTTGCTAAAGGTTTCGCTGCTGCTTTGCTCTGCTGACCTTTTCCTCCACGTGACCTGGAAGTTAGCTGAGTGCTAAAACATCCAACACTCTCCTGGAAATATCCCTGACCACCCGCCACCCACCCACCTCAACAGACACACGTCATCAGCCTCAACCTTTCTGTTGTTCTTGTCGTCATCAGATGAACGATGAGCTTGACTCAGTTGCGATGACAACCAGCCGGGCACGTGACAGATGACTGAGCAAGAGGAGGGGGAGTGAGCCCAACGATGTTTGTCTCGCTACACATCTGCCTTCAGACACTAACATGGGTAGCTGAAGAGTCACTCTCCCTCCCACCACCCGTAAATAGCTTGCAGAACTTTTTGGTGGGTAGATGCTGGCTGGATGTTGTAATGTTAGGATGCTTGAAATAGTCTGTCGGAAATGTTGTTTGTTAACAAATATTGTTTGTGGTTGTCTCCTGCTTCTAGTGTTACAGTTTGTGCTAACTATAATTGTGCTAACTATAATTGTGCTAACTATAATTGTGCTAACTATAATTGTGCTAACTATAATTGTGCTAACTACAATGTCCTAGTGTTGCAGTGTATGTTACCACTGTCCATGATGGTGTGGTCTTGACGACACAGAAGCCAGATGCTGAGCAACGGAAGTTTGTGTTGCGAGATGCTGGCGGTCTTTCTCATGTTCGTCCTTCATTTCTATATTTAAACACTCACTCACTCACTCACAGCATCCTTGTGTGAGTGAAAAAGTCCGAGATGGACTAAAACACAGTCTTCTCTAGAGGTCCTGCAGTTGATGGGAGACCAGGCGAGACTGGGCGTGAAGAGAGAGGACAGACAAAAAAGAGATTGAGAGACAGAGACAGGGGGAGACTGAGCACAGAGACAGGGTCTCAGTCAAGTTGCCTGTAGATACCCGTCAAAGACCCAGCTTCCTCACTCAGCATCCATTCAGCCATCATCACAGGCACATCAAAGGCCTCGGAAGCTGGGTGGCCTGTCCCCCACCCTACACACTCACACCCGGCACACACATACCCCGATACCCCGCTACACACGGCTAGCGACAGTCCCAGAACGGCATGGGGTGCGTGTGTGCAGGGTGAAAGCGGGTACATGGCGGGGAAAGGGGTAGGTCTGAGGAGAGACAAGGAAAGGGATGAAAAAAGTTTTCTCTCTTGTTCATTGATGCGATGGTCGCCACAGAACAAAAACTGTGTTTACCTACCCAGTAAAAAGGTGGAAATGGTTTGTGGGTAGCCCCCAGCCCTGCATGTCCCGCGGCCACTACGATGGTACCCCACCTCCACCCCGCAAAAATAAAGCAAACAAAACCTTTCACTAGATTTGTCTTTATGCACGTGTCACCTGCTACACAGCGTGTCCTCCTGTCTGTCTCTCCTCTCAACTCACACACGGGCGAATTGATGGCGGTGAGCACGGGAGTTGTTTGGAGGCTGGGTGACGAAAAGTTTGTGTGTGTGTGGGGGGGGGGCATATTTGTGCGCATATGCGTGCGTGTGTGACTTTACCTACAAATGTGTGTGCGCGTGATGTTTGTGCAGGTAGAGGTGTACACACACAAAGATGGACAGATTGACAGACACTAGTGCGACACAGGTTTTGCCAGACCCACAACAACAATAACAATCAGAACCGAATGTCTGACAGCTCGACACACAGACAAGATGGCGCGTGGATCCAGTAGGCGGGTAGACCAATGGACAGACGAGGTGTCCTGCACATCACGTGCTCGGTCAAGCGTGGCCAGGTGCTGACGCCGCTCAGGTGTTGTGTATTTACTTCACGACAGTTTTTTCTGACACTTCCTTTAAACTGATGTGAGCGTGTGTTCACAGTCGCATGCCGGTGATCATGGCTGCCAAGGCCTCGCCTGACACTTTCAGGGCACAGCTGATAAAGAGAGTTACTCCCCTTAACGAGGATAAGAAGCGCCATCTAACATCACTAAAAACGTTTTGGCCTTAAACACGAGCAACAAAACCTCCGGCGACTGGCGAACCCAGCTTTTCACATACATGCGAAGTCGGAAGGAGAGAATGGAGGGGACATGGTGAGCGGCAGGGGGAGTGGGAGCCGTACAGCTCCTAGAGTTACCTCCCTTGTTGCCAGTGGGTTCTGTCACCCAGCGCCCCCTATTGTCGCTCTTGATCCCTGGCCGCCGTAGCTCGCCGTGATGGCGGTCGTGAAGCGGGTGATCAACTGGTGGGTGGATTACCTCATACCCCGACCATGAGACGTCCTGCTAATTGCTTCCTAATGAATTCCTTCTCTCACTCTCCTTCTCTCTCTCTGTGGGCCGCAGGACAAAGGTGACTGGTGGACACTGAGACGAGGAGTAGCTGGAGTGATTGAAGATATTGCCAGTGACTGGGCAAAAAGGAATATTAATAACCGACAGTCTTTTGTGGGCGGGTAGTTCAGTGGCTTATTCACTCCAGTCTTTGATGCTCTGCTTTTGTGGGATGCTCACCAAAGCCCTTGCAAGCCCACAAGGGACAGAGCGATAGTAACGGAACGTTTGTGAGTAGAGTTCAAGTCCTGCTTTTCTCTCACTCACCTGTCTTCACTCACCTGTCCTTCTGTAGATTAAAAACTAAGGTAAGTATCCAGTCCATTGTAGCTGTCAGCTGACTCATTATGTTTCACAAAGCGATGACAGAAATTTTAAAGTCAAATTTATTTGTTCAAGTGGATGATTGATACTCATCGTGGTGACATGTAAATTGTTTTATGTGAGACTTTTAAAAATGGGAAGCTTTTTTTTTCTTTGGGGGGTGGGGGGAGTGAAGTAAGTAGGGGGGTAACATCCCACGATGATGAAAAACACTTTCAGTATGAAAATTTCTTGATATCATCCAGACATCTTGAGCACAAAGACTGAAACATACTGAATGTACACAGAAAATAAAGTTTAATTTGCAAAAACTGAAACTGGCGCAGTTTTAAAAAGTGAGAAATATTGAGAAATATTGAGGATTTTGCTTAAAAAGTGAAAGTAAAACTGAAGTAAGTGCTGATATTCAAGCCTACGTTCACTATACGTGTGTTGTATTGTCTGTACCTTGGTGTGAACTGTTTGTGCGTACAGACAAGCAAACAGACGGAAATAGAGGGAGAGCGAACACGTGACACACATGCGAGTGAGAGAAACAGAGAAATGGACAGACAGTATCAGACAGTTACTCGCAGTACACTTGCGGGTGGACTGACAGAAGCGAGGCAGGTGAGGACAGGACACGTGTGAATGTCGTGTGCGTGTACCCAGACTCGTGTTCACATCATCACACCATGCCACATACAATATGAACAATCTGACAGACCGCTGTGGCAGTATGTATCACCAGTAATTAGACAAACCTGCTCTTTGCTCAACATCCTTGGGACTGGTCACGCTCCACTGACTTCCCGTTGCCACAAAGTGAGTTGAGTTCAGTCTCTCCTGTCACAGGACTCCCCACGGTGTGTTCACACGACGCCAGTGGGCACAGCGCGTGCCTGGTATGGCAGGTACTTTGGGAAAACAATACCACGTGATATGAAAGAAAGGAGTAGCCATTGTGAGGAGAAGTTGCGCAACAGCTGAGACAAAATGTGAGTGCTCTCCCCCGGAGACAAGGCAGTGGGGATCATTCACGAGGACAGCTTATCGCAACACCACCGATGCGCTTGCTGAGAACGCTGATTAAGTGCAGAAAAACGCTCGCGAGGAGTATTAAAAAAAAACTTTAAAAAAAGTGAATAAAAGGGAAAAAGAAAGATCGCACCAACGATTGTAGGGGGAAGCTGATGGGTAGGACATTGAGAGGGGGGATAACTCATCACTCACTTCTTTTATTAGCTGGCGGAGTTCAATTTCCTTTCTATATATATACCCCTCCCCCGCCCACACACAGATAAACACGCACGGACACACAGAGATAAACACACACACACCGTCTCGGTCCTGGCGTGGTTAGTGCCCCTGACACCACCCCGGGGCTGAGGGAGAGGGGGGAAGGTGACGCCATTTCCCACCGTCGCCAGCAGCCGCTGTGTGCCCCAGGTAACGGGTAGCTGGGTAGCTGTGTGTCTGGGTGTCGCCACCCCAAGCTCAGGTGCCACAGGTATATTCCGGCCTCGCCCAAGGTGAGCGGAGAGCGCGAGAATAGCGCGGTGTAGGTCCGCTCACAACTGCCAGCGCGCTATTCTGTCCCGCGACTGGCGTCAGGAAGAGCGACACCTCGCGGAACGCGCTGCCAGCGAATGACGTCACGAACGTCAGGTGCACCCAGGATGCGCGTGTGCGCATGCGCGCCAGCCAACAATGACAGACGCTGGCAGCGCAGGGAGGGGGAGCTCGCAGGGAAGTCGGCGAAGATTAGAAGAAAAAGACGATGAAAGGCGCGGGACTCGGGTTGGTACCCGGGGTACTGTTGACCTCAGCACATCGCACGTGGGTCGCACCCGCCGTACCATCAGTTCCTGATCCACAGCAAAGATAAGTAAACCTCCGACAAACAAAACAAAGCAACGATTGTCTGTCTGACGACAAATGTCGTCTTGTGGTTTGACGGTGGTACCGGGGTGGGTACAGGTAGAGTGATTAGTCAGTCTGAATTAATTTTAATTTAATTAAACACACATACATCAAACCAAGACAGGCTGAATTCTCTGCGTTGAGCGATAGTAATAAAGTTCACAAATATTAACACTAACAATGACAACGCGCTATGACACACACACAAACAAACAAACAAACACAGTTACTAAACAATCGGTACAACAATAGATAAAAAAAACCATGAAATTAATTATAACAGAGTAATTTGACTAACTCAAAGAGTTATAATGTAAAATAAATTTCATCGGTGTATAATGCCAGTAAAATGATTGAAAGTGTGGGTAGAATTAGTTTGGCTGGAGAGTGTGGGTACAGCAGCTCATGTAGATAGTAGTAGTAGTAGTAGGTCTACAGTGGGTCTCCACTGCACAGTAGTCACACCAGGTGTCATGGAGTCAAATGTGTCTTTATGTTTAGAATTTGCATTGTTGTTATCGTCGTCGTCGTTATTGATGTTCAGATCAGTGGTCGGACATCTGCCTCTGCAGTCATCAGTGTTCTCTTTGTCTTTCATCTGGCTACAGCACACCACCCTACACCCACCCACTCACTCACATACACACTCTCTCTGTCACACACAGATGCACGTACGCACACACACACACACATGCACGCAGCCACACGCACGCACACCGCGGTGCACCATCACTCGTCCACGTGTCGGGAAGAAAAGCCTGACGCCAGCAGAACGTCAGTTTTTTTCCGTCACGCATGAATAACGCTCGCGTCGCCGCCATATTGACGCGCACCCCATCGCAACATCAGGATCCGGGTGGGTGGGTGGATGGGTCAGGACAGAGCTGCACGACCCTTTAGAGAAGTTCTGTCTCTCCCTTTTTTTTTTTTCGTTTTTTGTAGCCAATTAAACACCTCAGCTATCATTTCAAAGTAAAATTTAATTAGTTGTGAGAGGAACTGAGCCTCGTACCAGTCGCTGATTTTTAAAACTGCATTTTTCTTGTGTCTGAAATTTAAGCTGACAACATTAACTGATGACATTCGCTCTCCGGGGTGTGCACAGGCCAAATTGATGCAAAATAAATCACGACGGGTATATGACGGGTGGAAAACTATCTTTGTCTAAAAACTGGCTTCCTCTTGGCTCCACTATTGCGGCATCAACACTGACATCACCAGCAAGCACTTCCTCTCACTAAAATAAATTAGCAGCTGTGACAACTGGAAGACTGGCGTGGTAGAATAAAGTAGCATCTATGGATTCGTGAAAAACTGAAACATAAATATTATTGGTCTTGAATGTACAGTCCTGTACAGAATCAAAGTCGGACACAAAGTAAAGTCGCAGGTAAAACACTCATCAGTTGCAATCAAGTACTGCCCCTTCACACCCCCTGTCCCCCTGTCCCCCACCCTGTGGTCAGGCTGCTCTCATCGAAAGGTCCTCGTGTACGGTCCTTGCTCGAGTTGTTGTGTTTGGCACACCTTGGTTGTCTCCATTAACCTGGAGTTAACTACTACCACACCCTGCTTGTCTCAATCCACCCGGAGTTAACAGCGTACCATCTTCAGACCACAGAGCCTAGCGACTTGTCCGCGAGGTGGCGCTGACATCAGAGTGACGTGTCAAAAGCTCGCTCACCTTACAGAAGCTGTGTCACCTTGTTCACATAAACACAGTCTGTCACCTTGTTCACATAAACAGTCTGTGGCGGCACCCCCCTCCCCTCCCTCCCCATCCCCCAGCATCCCGCGCCCCGTCGCGGCGAGTGCAGGGTGGGAGAATTACAGGCCAGCTAACCGGGTGGATCGCGGGGTCATCCGTCAGGAAGGAAATGACAAGACAGTCAAGGAATCACTGCTTTCCTGAGCACTTCGTTATCTCCCCTGAAGACGGCAGGGGGCGCTCCTCGGCAGACGAGGGGGAGGTGAGACATGTCACGTGCGTGTGTTAATGAAGTGGAGTGCTTAGCGACTTGACTAATTGTGTGTTAATTGAGTGGAGAGCCTCTAAATCCAGAGTTCATTTGAGTTTACTCGTGTCTTTACGGAGTGTGTGTACGACGTGTGGACATCACGTGACATCACCAGGCGTCCTTAGAGTCGTGTAATGCTATTGTGACGTGTGGTGAAGGTGTGTAATGCTGGGTTACATTCTGTCATGTTATTTTAAATCCTGCGATGTGGTGTAATGTGTAAAGTTGTGTAATGCGTAGTGATCAGAAAAGAACAAACACGCGCGCATTTGTAACGCAGCTGTGATGTGTTCCTGTACATGTTGTTATTGTGTGATGACTTGTATCACGAGAGTCTGTACTGTCCGACAAACTGTTTATCCAATGGGTTGAGTGTTGGCTACGCGTGGAATTCCAGTTGTTTGTCACATTTTTACACACACGTGCCAGCGTCCCATCCACTGGCTGATCTGCCAGCCACCACCGTTTTCTCACGCCTGCGTGCACCCTGTTCCCACCCTGACCTACCCGTGGCTCAGGTACCCAATAAAGATCCAATAGCTTCTCCCCGTCTCTGTCCAATAAGCTTTCCTCTAATGTACGGCCTCGTAATTTGGAGTTAAGTAAAATTATCGCGTCACCGTCGTCTTGGAAGTAAGCAGCCCTCGGCACTCCTCGGCTTCCCCAGCACAGCATCACCTTTCCGCGCGCCGCCTGGTGGTGATGGAGCGGGTGGTAACTGAACTCTTCTCGTCACACTTGCACCCAGTGAGTGCTGTCGTAGTAAACATCAGCGCGGGGTAGGGCGGGTGGCTGTGGAGGAATGCGATACAACTGAAGTTGGCTACATCATTACCCACAACAAAGATTTAGAGTGCTCTCCCCTCTGTGCCGGATTACAGCAGCGGATGGAGAGTAGAGGGCGCTGCGGCTTGACGACGTCAACGTGCAGATGATGTTTCAAAGTTATTGTTCCTGCCTTCGACATCTAAACGCTCAATGTCAAGGCTACAGGAGACTGAACTTCGCATCGCAGCCACCAACACCACCAACCACACCGTGACCATCACCACCACCAACAACCACAACAACAACAACAGCAGCATTATCTCCAACACCCCAGTAAAGGTGGAAAATGTGGCAATGAAAGGTCTGAGAAAAAGTGAATGAAGGAATGAATAAAGACGAAGCTTCTAAGTGTGAGAGCCTGACCCTACCTGAGTGAGGGTCTGAACCCTTTCACAGGTGACTGCAGCCTCAAGCCGGTCACCAACCGTCGTACACCGACCTGCGCGGGGTGAGGACATGAATGCTTTATCTTTCTAATAAGCATTGTATTTCACATTTATAATAATTCTTAATGTTTTTGTAAATATTATATATAGTGTATGTAGTACTTACATCTCATTACAATATACATACTTATATTTATCCAGGCAAGTACATGTGTATATAATACTTGAACTGACTCGCACACTCACACCCTCACAAACACGGGTGCAAAGTCTCCCCTGGTCTCGCCTTGCAAGTCAGGACCGTTTCTAAGGAGCAGGATGGTCGCCAGGTAAGTGTCTTCAAAGCGTTTGTCGGGTGGCCGCCGCCTGTCAGAAAGCCAAGCTGTAGTCGCGTGTTTACCTGCGGCAGGTGAGACACACGAGCGTGTCGCGTTGTCAAGAGCAGGGACACGTTTGGCGGAGGGCTGATGAGGCTATCGTGGCGTCTGTCCGTGGTGATGTCAGTGATAGGGGCTAGCCTTATTGTGTTGTGTTTGTCTTTGTGATTGGCCGCGAAGTGCGCACATTTCAATCTCCGCCGCTTGCCATTCTTCGCTCGAAGCTCTTCCACTTCAGGGAGGAAACCCCAGCAGACGACAGGGGGCAAAGCTTTAAAAGTCTTCCCACCCACCTCTCCAGCATCCCCTCTCTCTTCCCCGTCCCCAAGGTGTAGATCGCAATGTCTCGGCTTTTCTGCAGGCTGATCGCAGGAGACGGTTCTGGGGGAATGTAGGTCCGTGGTGCGGTAAGTCCTCCTCCGCTGAGACTCTTAATATCTGTGGGAAACAGCGACAGGGTCAGCGGCTAACCTTTAGCCTGTGTGGAGGGGTTGCACCACGTGCTGCCCTTTGACCCCACCGCGTCATCCACCACCTGGTGCCCCACTACCCCACCCAATCCTACTTCAGGTGAGTTTTTACTCGGTGTACCTCGGGTAGACGGCAAAACCACCTTTTAAACGGCGACAACCTCCTCTCCGAGCATTTTGCAGAGTATTGAGATGGAATGTTGATATGGAAAACAGAGAGAGGGAGAGAATATTTTCGATTAAAATAACATAGATAGTGAACATATTGTATATAATGTTAGAGAGTCAGTCCCTCCTGTAAAACATCCCACCCACAGTGAACAAAGCAGACTTATACACATACTATACGGTTAAACACAAAATACACATACATAATATATACACATACATAATATATACACACAAATTAAATCCGCTCCTACATAGGTACGCACGTGCGTACCCACATACATGTACTCAAACACACAAATTCACATACATAATGAAAAAAGCTGAAAACAGGAGACACACAGCAAGCAAGACAGGAGCGAAGGGAGACAAGTGATCAGACATAAAGAAGACAAATGGCGGACAATCCCACTGTGAGACCAATCCTTTGATGCAATCACTTCTTGTGGCAAAACTGAGATGTTATTCTGTGATTGTGTGATGTTTTCCAATATCTTAATTACAGTCTCGTTATTTAAGCCGCTAATTACACGAAGCCTGTGTGAGTGTTTTACAATTCATGCACGTGCTGCTAGATATTTTTGGTTTAAACTTGGCGGTAATGTGTTAGTGTGAGATAGTTAAAACTGATATCTAGATCCCTTGTATCCAGAGTTCCCTCCTGCCACTGTCTAGGTGAATGAGGAATAATGTCCCGCCCCCTTTTACTCGTTTCAAGGAGGAAGACGTCTCGTCTACCCAACAGCGCTGCCCTTGTAACCATAGCAACGCCCCGAGGGCCGGAGTGTCCAGACCAGATCGCTGTGTGCATATTGATCGCCGCGTCCTTGCCTTGCATTTAAGAAATCATTAAGACAATATTAAAGCCGGTGGTGTCACAACCACTTGACGGAGGGGAAAATTAGCTTCCAAATGAAGTCGATCGCCCGCAAAGAACCTTTTATCTGTTCACCGATCACGCTAATTGAATTTCGCCGGCCCTCGGCAAACAGCCGGCTTCCGCCCCGCAAACACCGACACACGGAGCGGGGCTCGCAGGCCAAGCGCTTGCTGCTGATGCATCTCTCGCCTGTCTGTCTTATTAACACTGTAACTTTTACTCCTCCAGTCCCTGCCTGCTTGGTCCAGGGAGGATCAGGATGGATGTTTGGGGGGCAGCGTTTCCGTCATGGTCCGCCTGGCCATGAGACACCGCGGACTCGGGAGTTGGATGTTCTTGAAGTCACAATTCGATGAGCATGGACATCACTTTGCTTTGTTACACCTATTGTGGAAATGTTGTAGATGGAATACTTAGTTTTGGTATTTGAACAAAAAATCGTCTGGGGAAGGGAAAATAACTCCCCACTCGTTCAGAAACAAACTTTCACACATAGATTGAAATTTAAAAAATAATTTAACAGGAAGTAATGACTTTAGTTATTGAAGGAGGAAATAGGTGGTTCATTTATTTTAGAGGCTCTCCCTCCAGTGTGATTTGTGCCAAGTGTTTTAAGGGCAGAACCTCGCCCCACGGCGGCTGCGGTTCAAAAGGAAGGTTGGAGAGGCCGAGAGTGGACCTGGTCGGCTTCTAAATTAAACATTGTCGGCGAGACGCTGGGTGGCGGGAGTGAGAGGTGTGCATATTGCCAGGACGCTAATTCCCTGCATAAATCTAACGCTCTGTTGTTATTTCTCTCCCCTTGCTTGCCGAGGCGTGGCGCTCGGGCTCGGGCCTCGGACGGAAACAATATGGCGCGCCCAGACTTCGATGTCTTTATTGGCTTCTTTGCTGTCTACTCCTTGTTCATTCGCATCCGACGGTTTTCTCAGAAAATACACAGCTCGCTGTTGCCCCGCTGCGAAGCTTTTGTTTATCTTCTCTTTACAATTCTAACGGGTTATCTCCCTTTGCCCGCCATCCCTTGTCCAAAGGCGGGGCTGCGGTGACAAAGTTTTGCTCCTTGTGCTTGATTAGGATTTTGCGAATCACTGGTCAGTATTTATGGACACACAGAAACAGAATAATTAGCAACCACAATGGAAGGCAAAGGAAGATGAAGGATAGTTGTTTGCTTTCCTCTATGGACGATCGCTTCCCCTTCTTTTGAAGTTTGAAAGTCTGGCATCAGAACGTACTTAGTTCAGAACTGCTTTTTGTAATTAACACTCTGTACTGCTCACTGCTCCCTTCCCTTCTTCCGGGCTCCGTTGTTCGTCACCTAGGTGTGGTCTGTATGTTGCTGCAGTTGTTTTTAATTCGTCTGTTACCGTCGGTCCGTCCGTGAGCTCGCCTGTACATGCAAAAATAACTTTTAATTTATTTTATTATTATTAAAGAAACAAAGATGTTCATTGTTTACATCATTATGTCAGTAAAGTTTGATCAACTGTCCGTGTGTTGCCTTCATAACTGAATGCGTTTTGCCTCTCCCTGCTCTCTGTCTTTATCACACACTGTCTTTCTCCCTCTCTCACACACTCTCTCACACACACATATTGTCTCTCTCTCACACTCACACTGTTTCTCTTCATTCTCCCTCACAGGCGGACGTGCAGTCGAGCGGTCCAGAGGGAGGGCCGTGACACCGAGGGTACTGAGAAGGTAAGAGCTCTATTCAAGATGTGGATCTCAGTTTTCGCTCAGCCGGTGTCAGAGGCCAATGGTTGCTGTCGCCACAGTTGACTCAAGAGATCAGCAAACAGGCCAAACAGAAGATCAAGACACAACCTACCAGCCAACCAACCTGCCAACCTATTTACATCCAAGTTAGAGTAGACAGCACACAAAAACAACAAATGTACAAGATGAATTATTATTTTTTTCTTTCTCCTTATTTTATAATAACTGTCTATAATTTTTCAATAAGAGAATATTTTAGCGAAACGAGATTAGGACAAGTCGAAAATTTTTAGTCCACCGCACCTGTGGTCTGTCTGTCGGATGGATGGATGAAAGTGCTCGCATGCAGAGCAGAGATTTTACGTGTAACCGAGTGGTGGTGGGAGCGTGAGATGATGTTGGTGAGGTGAACCTGATGATGCTTCAACAGTTTATAATGAACTGGGTGCCGAGATGTGTATACATGTAACAACAAGGTTTAAAAAGACAGCTTTTCCGTCTCACATGTCTTACGTACCAGTGAATGTCCAGTCATCATGACATCTTGTAGCCGCAAACGTGACAAACAAGAGAAAAAAATAGCAATTAATAGTTAAATAACCATAATTAACAGATGAATATTTACAGTTTGTCCATGGTTTTCTTGTGTCAACATAGTTTATACACACCATGTTGTCAATGTCTTGCTTGCCATGCTGCAGGCTCTGTGACAGACACACACCGTGACGTGCAGGTAGCAGACGACCATCAACAGTGTGACGTTGCCAGTGTGGACTGTCGTCTCAGACTTTACAAGCTGTGGACAATGTTGATTGTCAACAAGGTGTCACGTGGATATCAGTGCAAACGAATTTTTAAAAATTATTTTTTAATTAATTTTATTTATTTATTTTTGCAATCAGACCACCAGCTCCACCAGGGCATTGCTTTTGACACACCTGTCGTCACGTGACTTTGATGTCACCCCCAGTCAACGCCAGCGACTGCAGGTGCTGTGGAACGAAGCACGCGACTGGTTTTGCTAGGACTCGACGGACCTCGGATACACGGACGCTGTCCTCCCACGAACTGTATGACGGGACTGCTTGCAGACGATTTTTCTTCTGTTTACTACTGAAACGAGGCAGGTGTGTACAAGCTTCCGGTTTAGTCACATTCATTGTTGAGGCTCACCAAGACGCTGCACCTCTGGTCATCGTGGGCAGAAAAGACGGAATTGTACAAGAATCTTTCGGATGTAGAGGGGCGGTAATCTGATTGGTCAGGGCGAGGTCAGGGCAGAGGTGAGCACGAGACGACAGACGTCATAGTTGTAATGACGTCAAAAGACTAGTATGCAGTGAGGAGACCAAAGCAGACGAGCAGGAACCGACAGCGACAGCAGCAGCACCGGGTGCAGACCTTCAAGTGCGTTGTTAGTCGCCCTGCCAGCAACACACCAAGAGCCGACAGCGACAGCAGCAGCAGCAGCAGCAGCAGCAGCAGCAGCAGCAGCAACAGCAGCAGCCTCAATGCAAGTGTCAGCAGGACGACTACGGACATAGACACAAACGACCGGCGTCCGGCGCTGGAGGAAGGTGACATTCAGACTCAAACTGTTTCAAACATTCAAATTCTTAAAAATCTTGATCATCAATTCACCAGCATTATGTCAAACGGTTATTTTACTTAATTTAATGTTATTTATTATTTATTTACTGTTAGATGGCGCGACCGCTGGAGAGTGCGGAGGTCAGGCTGTGTGTTTGACCTTTGTTTCTGTGATCTAAATCACTGCAGACTTGCAGATCTCACTGCAGATCTGTATTGAGGATTGTGACGTCATGACAACTATGACGTCTGTCGTCTCGTGCTCACCTCTGCCCTTACATCGCGCTAATCAGTCACCGCCAGGTTACCGCCCCTCTACACACGCTGTGCACAAAGGTGGTTGAAACCGAAGTACCCGGACAAACGTTCTCACATCCACGAAAAAAATACACAAACCCCGACACGAAATCTGAACCTTGAACCAATGATTCTCGATCTGCTGGTGACAAGCGCGTCTCACGTGGCTATCGACCTCCCACTACCCCACCCCACCCACCCCACCCCCGAGTGAGGACAGTGAGTGATTGAGCCGTGCTCAAGTACAGAGTCAACAGCTGAGTAAACAATCAGCAGACATTTTAAGCTGTGCAGAAATACAAAATTAACATCTGAGTGAATAACAGAGAAGAAATGTTTAGCTGTGCAGAACGACATCCACTAAGAATTTTTTTTTCTTTTTCTCATTATGCAGAATCAGACTTTTGTTTAAAGACAATTAGTCAGGGTTCGAAGACCGGCATTCCGTAAACAGGAATATGACAACATTAAAAGGGAATGTGACAGCATGTAATGACAAACAGGTCGCTGTGAGTTGGTTACAGACGTAGAGGTTGCTGGGGAAATGGAGGAATAAGGTTTAAAGATGTCAGCTGCAGGATAAAGCCCTGGCGACAGGATTCTAACAGCCGGGTACATGGATCACACGATACAGAATACCCGGTTTGTTTGGCAACCGCTGTACGTGAACAGGTCGTCGTCAGCTACTTCGGCGTCACTTGTCAAAGCTGGTCGCTGATCACGTGGTTTCTTAGTTCAAGTATTTCTCCTTCCTTCTTCCTTCCACTCCCACATCACTGTTTACTTCACTTTGTCCTCTTGTTCGCGTTCGTTGCCCGCTCGCCTCTCTCACCTTCTCCTCAAAACGATCTCACAACGAGAAGTGGGCGTGATTCAAACATTGCAAACAAAGCTGACTGTACTAAGATCCACGTCTGTCGTCACGCCGGTCCCTCCAATGGACTCCGATAAACCTCCGTAACATCCTTGATGAAGTTCAGTCCACTGACAGAGCTATCTCAACAGAGAAAGAAAAAGAAAAGAAGTTTTTTTTTTTCTTTCGGGTAGAGCGAAGGGACAAGGATGAGACGATCGTTCAAGAAGTAAGAATCTCGCGAGAATTGAGTTCTCATGACGTCACGTGGTCAGGAACCGTAGCGTGTCAGCGCCATGGCTGTAGTGCTTGCTAATCAGCCTCTCATCCTCACTGAGCGACAAGCCTCATTTGACTTCATCTCGCCTCATCTCGCATAATCTCGCATAATCTCGAGTCATCTCGCATCTTAGAAAAATGAAGACAGTGGGCGGGAGGCTTTTGGCTTTAACTCGCTACGTTCTACACCCCTCCCCCCACACACACCCTGCTGTCGTTCTTCCTGCCCAGAGTTTGCAGACTTACAGGATGAGCTACAGTCAGGTGGAAGTAGAATGAAGCTGATTATAGTTTAATGTACGCAGCTGCCAGCCTGCGAGACAGCGCGCATGCGTGCTCAGCCGACATCGGCCAGATATTGGTTTCCAAACCGTCTTGAGAGCGCCATCACCACCACCATCCCCGGCACTTCGCGCCAATAACCTCCCGAGTGTTCCTCCCTCTGTCTGGAGCGACCTGCACTCACTACAAGTCCATGAGAAAACACAAGTACACAGTAGTGGCTGTCTACTCCCGCTAACTTCTGTCTACGTCTACAGTAATGGCTGTCTACTCCCTCAGTAATTTCACACAACGGATGTCGTAATTTCACAACAATGGCTGTCTACTCCCACAGTCATCTCTACAACAATGGCTGTCTACTCCCTCAGTAATTTCACAACAATGGCTGTCTACTCCCACAGTCATCTCTACAACAATGTCTGTCTACTCCCTCAGTAATTTCACAACAATGGCTGTCTACTCCCACAGTCATCTCTACAACAATGGCTGTCTACTCCTGTCATGCTTGCACTAGACACAAACCCTGACCTGGGAGTCCTGCACAGAAGTTTTAGAATCAAGAGGGATCAGACAACTGAAGCTGACTACAAAAAAGACTGAATAAAAGGAAGTTGAGGAACCAAATGAAGTACAGACTTTAAACTCCGAACACAAAAGTAAATGCAACCACAAGACATCCTCCAGCAGACCTCCCCCCACTGCCGCAAGAACTAAGTGAGCAAGGTGAACAACTGGCAGACCACGGGTCAGCATCCAAAATGAAGAGTACAGAGGCACATCTCTATGCTAGCTGCATCAACGGCAATGTTTTTAGTTGATACTTTATTTGTCAATATTGTGCTATACAGACAACAACACGTCATCCATACCACAGTAGAGAGCAAACTTTACTACAGTGCACGCATGCGCACACAGTTACCTAGTCAACTACATGAACTCCGTTAGGAAGGTCCTTGTCCCTCCTGGAACCAAAGACAGCCCAGTGACAGGCTCACAGTGTGGACAGACAGACTGTGGGTGTGACGCACGTGACGTAACGTAAGACGTGACATGCGCACCACGCAGCAAGACACAATCACGGTGTTGATGTGCGACGTCACAAGGCCCGTTACACTCGTGACACAAGTGGACAGGGTCAAAACATTTGATGCAAAAAGCTCTCTGACAGTGTGCACCCGAAGGTAACTGACAAAAACGTGTTAATAACGTCTTCCTTCACAACAGGGTTTTTTTTCCTTTTTTTCTCTTCATCGATCATCTGTTATTTATTTATTTTTTCTTTACTCGGGCCACTGACGTGAATACTTCCTGAGTGATAGGCTCGCCAGTAGCACATTTATTAGATGCCGCTTAAAGACAATTTGCTCATTTAACGGGGGGAGGAGGGGGAGGCAGGGGGAGACGTGGCGGGGTGGAGAAAGGCAGGAGGGGAGGAAGGTCAGGTCTGAAGGCGGCATATTGCACTGGCGGATAGGCCCCGGCCCCTGCTCCTCGTGGAGGCTATGACCGTGTGATGTGGGACACTGCACCGCCATTCGGCCACATATTGAAGGCCGGCCGCCATATTTAGAGACGAGGCCCGGGCATCAAAGTGAAATTAGCGGTCTAATTTGTTCTCTTTCTTCCCTGCTTCCGCTTTCCAAATCATGCGCCACGTGCGCCCATTTCGATCGTGGTTTTGGACGGAAAGGGAAGAGATGAAGTTGTCCTGGCGAAACAGCCTGCCCATTGCCCCTCATTTCCCAGCCCCTCCTCCCCCGGACCCCCGCATCACCGTGGCCCTCAGAGATGGCGCTGCAGTTAGTGGCTGTTATTGGCTGCGGACCAGGGTCAGTCAGCTCAATGAAGCAGCCGCCGCGATATTTGAATGGCAAGACAGTTTGTCATTTTAGATCACTCCTCCCGTCACCGCTCCTTGCCGCACTGCCCAGTGCTCCAACGCAAGGCTTGAGCTGCTACAAAAGGATGCGATTTATTTATTTATATATTTTTTATTTATTCTGGCCACATTGGTTTTTTTAAGAATAGTGGACAAAGATCGGACACCAACGGAATAATCTACATGAACGCTTTTGTTTATATTTGTTTTCACATTCTGGGTTTTTATTAACAGAGAGAAGGCAAGACAGTTCCTAGCTCAAACACATCGTCATCTTGCAATAACATCCACAGAGAACAAAGTCAAAGTGTCGAGATTAGTTACTTTGTCCTCGGAGTTTGAAAAGAAGAAGCGAGGGGAGTGGAGAGAAACAAGAGCACGCGCAAACTAAGAGAAAGTTCAATGAAAGTGAAATGGCAGATGGGATGATAAACAATCTTCACTATTCCACCACCATGACAAACACTGTGAGGAGCAGTGATAACTAAATAAGACTTCATGTCAATATTCCTTGAAAGGTTGACGGCATCACCCTCGAGTGCCTGCCCTTACTACGGGGACTTGAAAACTAGAGGGGAGACCTTGATGAGCCAGCGTTCAGAAGTAAGAATAATTGTAATAAATACAGCAATAAAATACTTCGTTAGCAGCATAGTTCACACAAAGTTTCTTCTACAATGTAGGATTATTAGCCGCTGAAGCACAGATTTATTTGAGTTTAGTGACAGATGAGCGGCTGTCAGCTCTCACAACAAGCACCCGCATCTCGGCTTCATTTTCTGACACATGAGATTATTCACGTGGCTTGGCACAACACATTAACACCATGTTGATGTTCATACAGAGTATGGGGTGCGATCCCCCTCAACACAGGGAGGTTCAGCTGGGTGGGAGGTGGCGGTGCCCTTAATGAAATGTCTTTAATCAGCCCGGTAATAGACTTTATGTTATTGTCGCATCAGTTTAATGAGGTGAGGCTCGTCACGTGACTGCTCGGGGGACATTTTTGTTCCCATCTACCTGTTTGCGGGCTAAGACCTGTGGAAATAAACACAACAATCATGTACAATCTACACATTATTCCATAAAACAGTACTAACAGCAATGAAATTCAGTTTATGATGTACAAGAAATCAGTAAATTTTAACTGGCATTAAGACAAAGACAGAAGAATTACAAATTTTCTTTACATAAATATACTGATTATCAGTGTAGTGCTAACATGATGCTTCGGAGCGGAAAAGGCATTAAAGGCTTTTAGGTATCATTAACATTAAGTTCAAAATAAGTAAATACGTGGCAAGAGTAGACCTGTAGATATGACAGCAGCATCTGGAAGTAAGTCAACAAATGAACACACAACGAATATCTCTGTACATGCTGCTTACAAGTCTGCCTGACCTCTTAACCTTTCAGATGTATCAGTCCAGTGTTGCTGTATCAGTCCTTGGACACCTTCTTTGTATAATCCACTACATTCATAAAGTCTCCCAAAGTTTCTCAAATGACATAAAAATAATATTTCCTATTCTAATTTGTCAATTGTCTTTCTACTGTTTATCTTAAGGGAGCTGTGTTGTTGTTGACAGAATTCATGCAGATGAGACTAAATTAATTTACAGACATTTTTCAAATCCTCCTTCGAAAATCTTCATTTATATATTTGGTGGTTATAGATGTGTCTGTCTGTGTGTTGTGTGTGTGTGAGAGAGAGAGAGAGACAAAATATCTTAATGCAGACTAGTCTGTGTGCATACATGTGGGTGGGATGGTGAGTGCGGGGTGGACACCTGCAACAGTCAATTAAAACCATTAAAAGTGCTACATAATTAACGGGCTTAGCGGATCGTGGCAAAACTTAAAAAATAAATGCAGCACAACTGTTTGAAGATTACTAAATAAATAATGCCAATCGAATCACACAATTTATAGTTGTTTGTCCTCCAGTGGAGCAGCATAATTGTTGTTAATGTAATACCTTCACCTTCAGTAGAGTGCATGATTGTTGCTAGTGTGACACACTCAAGTCTCCGGACTAAATAGAAACATGAGCGACAGACCTTTTGTACCTTCAAATGGAAGTTATGTGCCTATGTGATGGGTTTTCTTTAATTCCTTTTTCCAGTATTATAAACTATTGATAATAAGAGGAGTTTATGCCAGCCCGGAAATGTCAAAGACCTTTCTCCACATGATTGGCAAACTGTCCAAAGTTCATTATATTAACTGTATCCCGACTTTTCTACACCTTCAAAGCTTCCCTTGAACCTCAGAATAGTAATCGCCCTGCAGTTCATCGTCGCCCACATTCTTTAGAGCAGTGATACACAACCTTTTTCGGCCTGCGGGCCATATCCATTTCGGACAGCCGTGTCGCGGGCCACTTCACCGCAAAAATACAAAAAAGAAAGAAAGTAAAAAAAAAGAACAGATACCATTTTTATTAGAAGCAAGTTGTACTTACCATTAATTATGTAGTAATTAGTGGGATATTTGAAGTTGTCTTGTTAAAATAAAAGTTAGAAATTGTCTTAAAATACATTTTAATCGAGGACCCCAAAGCAATCCGCCCTGATTTCCACAGGAAAATGACGAAATTCAAACGCTGTTTTGGTATTGCTTCCATGTCAGAACCCCATTGTTTTATACCTTGCTAGAAAGCCCGGAGTCTGTATTTTCAATCTGTTCAACGACTGATTCAAATATTAACCAATCAAAAGATCACTAATCCCCTGTGGAATGCGGCGTCCCTCGTTCTCAAAACTGGTTTCTTCCCAAGACGAAAATCAAGAATGAAATCCATCGAAAGATTGAGAGACGTCCCTAAGTAGGGATAAATACTTCTTCCCTTTTTTTTCGTTTTTTTTTTTTTTTTTAAGGTTTTCTTTATTACTAACATGCCGATTTCCTGTACTGTGGGGGGAGGATATGGCCCGCGGGCCGTAGGTTGGGCATCCCTGCTTTAGAGTAATCAAATTAATTCAAATAATTAAACGTCATGATGCCAGATACATGCACACCAAGAAATTAAGAAATATAACTTTAAGAAAATAACAGATTTTCACCTTGAGAGACGAGATGGAAGCGAACATCAAACTTGACTGAAATGATCAGCAGCTTATCACTAGATGTTGTATGACTGATACAAACTGATACAAACTTTGTTATTAGTATAATCTTTACAAATTTCATCACTTCATTGTTTGAGTATTGCAGAATGCACCCAGTAATATTTTCAGTACTGATTTGTGCTGATTTTGAAAAAAATTAAATCCTAACAAAGTGAGTTTGCCTTCGGCTAGTGTTGGTGGAGAAAGACTACCCAGGTGATCCATTGTTGCTCCGAGTACATAAAAGCCATATTCTTGTGATGTGTATGTGAAACAACTCTTTGCCCGACCTACAGTCAGAGAAAGAAAGTATTGAGAGCCTTGAGTGTTGTGTGTAGTGTCTGAGAGTCTGTACAGACAAGTGTCGGTGGGTGACACACTGTGGTCGTCGTCACATTTTTGAAGTTGTCTGGATTCAACGGCCAGGAAGCAGCCGTCACTTCAAGGGGATCATTTCTATGAAATCATCGGGTGGAGGCAGCACTAAAAGCAAAACAAAAAACAAAAAAAAAAACAACAAAAAACAAAAAAAAAACAACAAAAAACAATAACAACAAAAAAGGCTCTCTCTCTGCTCAGTCTCGATCTCATTTACAAGTCACTGTCATTACATCAAACTTTTCAAAGTTCATGAAGACTAATTATGTACTTGTCCCCTACTCGTCTTCTGGAGGCTGCCATGGTAAATCTCAAGCACTGGGCGCTGGTCTGTCCCAGGCCGACACTCGTAAGTGTTGGTTTGTCTTTTGCAGCAGACTTGTTCGTAAAGCTTCTAAACGACCGATGAAAGCAAGAAGTTGAACGCAGACCCTCAGCCTTCTAAGCCGGACACCCGACACCCGACACCCGACACTCCTCACTAGAAGGTGAATATTCATGCGCCGTGGATGTGTTTGTTTTTCGCTTCGAGTGCAATCAGGTCTCGTGGAAAAGACAGGGTAGATAGCTGCTAACAAATAAATTCCCGACAACACCGTTTAATCGAGTCGTCTGCCCACTTGACCTGTGATACACATTTCACACGATCCGTCAAGTAAACAGAGGACCTTGTGAAGGGGGTTTCTGGCTATTACGGTTTTTTCTTTGCCCTCCGTCAGATTGTCCGCTACTACAGCAAGTGCTAATCACCGCAAGATGGCAGCACTTACATATCCAACAAATCAATTTTAATAATTTATGAACATTTTTTTTAAAAAGCTTTAAATGGGATTTCCACTGAGATAAAATGCTATGTTTATAAATTTAATTTCTCTTTTAACATCGTTAATTACTCAATAATCTACAAAAAATACAATTTATTTTACTGCTTTCAAACATAACTTTTTTATATTCGCCTAATGAATATATTGGCTAAACCGCTTTAATAATTCCTTTCAAGTGTGACTTTGTGAGTGTTCAGTGTGTTTAGTGTGAGCAGAACACATTCGCTGAACACCACCACCACCGAGACAGAACATATAGAAAATGATGGCGGCTTTCACTGGGCCAGGACGGGGAAGAAAAGAAGAACAGATAAAGGATTAAATAGGACAAAGAGGGTTGAGAAAGAACGGAGAAGAATACAGAATCGCCCGATCAATTTCTCTTGGGGTAGGTTTGGAAAGCTCTAGTAGAGAGAGGAATGAGTTTTAAAAGTGCTGAGAGCTCCTCACATGACAATCGTCCCCATAAAAACGACTTGCCCCATCCATCATTTTGTTAGATTGAAGAGCTTCTGCGCAAGAGGAGACGATTTAGGAAAACAAATTCCCTGTTCTAGGATCAGTGGGAGAAGGTGCGGCGTGTGTAACATTAAGCTACAAGTCTGGGGCCGCCACACCCAAACACATTGTCAGTATTGAGTGTTTTGACATGGGGCAGACTACATTCCAATTAACTGATTGATATCGTGCTTATTAGTTGTTTTTTATTATTATTATTATTAGAGGCAGAGCCACTGTCAAATGTCTGTCAATGGTAAGGTAAGCGGATGTCACAACTATATGTCAAGTGCTGTATTAGCAACTGAGGGTTAATCCTACCCAGGGTTCAGGTGACCCAATCAATGCCCAGCATCTTGATTGTCGTCACGTGGCATCCACAGCCACTTATGTTCATGGCATCCACAGCCACTTATGTTCATGGCATCCTTGCCACTTTCTAATGACTACAGCCCCTTGGGTTAAGTGGCGTCTGGACACGACACTTAATGTTCTTTCGTTATCCCCGGGGTGGCCAGGGTGTGGTGGTAGGAGCGACCCTTCTTGACATCTATTGCTGAAGGTGAGCACCTCATGAACATGAAAATTCTACTTCACTGTGAGGTACACAAGGTCATTATTAAATGGAAATAATAGATTTCCCAGCAATGTGAGATATGGCGAGGCCTCTATGAAATGAGAATCAAGCGAGATCACCGCTATGTGTGTTTGGACACTATGGATAATGGAAGGGAAGGCGAGTCACAATGAAATGCCAGGATCTTCGATTAGAAGCACCAAATCAAATTCAACCTTTCTATGTAAAATCAGGGGTTTTGTGAAGACCAACTAATATTTATTTTTAAGTTTGAGAGTCTGTGTGTTTATAAGTGTTAACTCGTGAATAAGAGTGTGTGAACAAAGTGAGAATATGAACGGCATGAGGGGAGCAAGAAGGATTAGTGCATAATTTCATTGTATTGCAGTAACGTTTCCTTCTTTGATTCTCGTTGACTCTTCCTATCCACGCTCTATGTATTATCATGCATTAGGTCTTTTGTTCGGGCAGTTTTGTTCTTTTTTTAATGAACAAGAGACCCAGCAACATTCCTGTGCCGTCAATTCGGACCAAATACAAGGGAGGCTAAACCGTAATGTCAATCATCTGGTAGCAGTTACTTCCCATAGAACGTAAACCGCTTTTCTATTCACTTGTCAGTCAAAAAAAATCTGTAAAAAAAAAAAACGTACATAACGACACACAGACAGGTTAGCTAGTATCATTCGGAAAGAATGAACGAAAAAAGACAGAAGTGCAGTTTCTGTATGTGACAAGATGAGATTTATCAACCATTTTATAGGTGATACCTCATTAGCCATGAGAGTTTGCCTATGCCTGTTTTAATGAAGAGCCAGAAATAAAAGGACACCCACACACATGGGGAAGGGGGTTTAGAAAACAAAAATAGATTTGTTGAGGTATGAATGTATTAGTCAAACAGCAAGGAAATAATTTGCAGATTGTTTGAAATTATACAAATATTTGAAATTATAAAAATAATACACATAAAAATCCACGAATATACAAAATTATCAAAGATGTCTCCAAGGTCTTCACGCATTAAGAGTATAAATATCTACACATATATTTGTACACACATAAAAATACAAAACACAAAAAGAGCAAAATAAATATAGAAAAAACTTAACTCAAGTGGCAAAGTAAACTGTAAGGTAAAATAAAAGACATTTTGTAAGTATCAATTTAGTCAAGTGTCAAAAATAAGAGATAGTTGTGGTTAAATAAATCTGTAGCTTAATTTTGATAATTGTGATTTGCAGGTATTTCATTTTAGCTCTTATTAGACAGTTTTGAGTGACAGATTGAGATTGTTATGGATATGTGTCCTCAAAAAGTGATCAGTGATTTATGCGAAGATTCGATCATTCATTTAGTAACTAAGAGCATCAGTGTTCCTTTCATATAAAAAAATTCTACATGTAAGCAAAATTTATGTGGTTTTTAAATTTCGTTTTGGCCACTTCTGTAAAAAAAAATGACACAAAGCTTTTTTTTTTTTAGAAAATAATGTGCAGTTTTAATTTAAAAAAGAGTGAAACAATCTGTGCTGTTATCTCACAAGTGCTATGTTTGCACACCAAAGTATCGTCTCCAACAGAGTTAGTCAACAAAAGGGTCAGTCGAGTTTGGACTTTGTCTACATGCACATACATGTGTGTGTGTGGGAGATATTGTACACAGGGATAGATGGGAGTGCACTAATATGTACATTACTCCTGTGATAAAAAAAAAAAAGTAAAGAATACAGAACACCTGTGAAAGAGAGTGAGGGAGAACAAGAGAGTGGTTATACTTTGTTTTGATATGTTCAGATGCCTTAACCTACTCGATTACAATACCCAAGTTTACACGAAGTGGTTGGAAAAAGGAAAGAATGAGTGGATGATTTTGAATATATGTGAATGAGAGACACCCTATATTTAATGATAAGAATGTGAATGTATATGCATGGATACTTCCTAATTTCTCAATGCCCCCTGGAGGGCGACAGAATAAAAGAATCTTGAATCTTGAATCTTGATGTAAAATGTTGTGGCAAAATGTAGATTCCATGATATACATCCTGTAAAACTTAAATATCTTTATACAGCTTTGTTTGCCGTTTGAACACATAACCACTTGCTTGCTTGGTTTATTTAGTAGGAAAGGGCGTCATTCTTGCGGCGATTTCGCACTATGGGGGAAGAGGGATGGGGAACCGGAGTACCCGGAGAAAACCCCGACGCTCTGACCTGTTGACAAGGTGTCGCATACATCAGAGTTTCCCGAGAAGAGATCTGAACCCTGAACCGCTCACCGAAGTGGTGAAAAGCGTTTTTTAATCCCTATACTACCGGGCACCCCATTGCTTTGATATCATTTACATATTTCTCTCTATATATATTATATGAAGTCTGGTATTTACGACTGGAACCTATTTATAGCAGCTAGATTGCGTCGCCGAGAAAAACGCCTATTTATATGCTGCTAAATGTGCGGCGAAATATTCAAAATACTTAGAAGATCCATAAAAGGAATACTAGTTGTAAAAGAATGGTATCATACTGTAAAATATTTCTAATAATATTATCATGATTATGAAGCGCTACTTCATTGGAAGTTGGAGGGGAGGGAAGTGAGTGAAGGAGAAAGAGAAGAGAGTGCTTTCCCCTGAAAGGATCGTTGTAGGTGGCGGTGGCATCAGACATTTATCGGAAGCACAAGTCTTGTATTTCGGTGAGAGCAAGCTTTTCTAGGCTTTCTTTGTTAGGTATAAGTTTGTAAGTGATGCCATAGAGATTTGTTCGCTGTCTTTTATGATGTTAAAGTACTTACTGTTGAAATTAAGAGGTGTAGTAGTGACCAACATTCCGATGTCAACCCGGGTTCCATGCCAACAAACATGGCGTCTTTACGCTTTATTATTCATGTCTAATTTCCAAGTTAAAACCAGGATATCATCAATGCATCGTTTTATCATTTATCTGTAATTTTATATTTCGAAATATTTATAATCCATTTTTCTTCTGACATTTATTATCTGTGGGCAAACTTATGTCCACAAAAATGTCAATTGATTTTTGCTAGTCTTCTGAAGAATTGTTTTAACTTGTATCACTAACTGTACTACACCATTAGTCCGAGCAAAAGGTTTACAGCCAGAGCTTAGGTTTTGAGGTGTTTCCTTTATTACGCCTCAACCCTCTTATTTAATTTATTTTTAATATTTTTGCTAGGGCATAAGGCGAGAGGCTGTTCGCGAACAAACATGATATTCTTACTAAGATTTTGTTTTTTTATAAACACTGTTCCTAAACGTTTTTGCATTATGTTCAGTCATATTTTTCTTTAAACAACAGTAATATTGAGAATTTCATAAATATTTCCCTTTAAAAGAAAATCCATCTCTTGATGGTTCAGCGATTACATGTGATTCTTCAAGTGAGATTGCTGTTTTCCCTGAAAGTAATTGCCCGAAATTAAAATCTGAAATAAGTGTGTGTCATTGATAAAATAAATGGTAAGGATGGGTCAATTTGTTTTCTAAGGTGAACCAGTTTTATGATAATATTCAACATCTAATAAATGAATTGTAAACCATATCAGCAACTTAATTTTGGTAAAGATAACTGTTAGCTGTTAACAGAACTCTTTCACAGAAGAAAAAATCCTTTCATCACCACAAGAGTTTTTGAACAAAGTGACATCTAAAACAACCACCTTTTTTTTGTTTTGTTTTGTTTTTTTAATAACCTCAATTACTTACAAAGGAGTTCTCTGTTCTAGGACAGAGATATGAAGACATGACTGTGAGTACAGTTTACCAATTTAATATTTTTATGACTTCTGTTTCAGAAATCTAAAGATGCCTTCCATTAAGCTTCAGAGTTCAGATGGAGAGGTGTTTGAAGTAGATGTTGAGATTGCTAAACAGTCAGTCACTATTAAAACCATGTTGGAAGGTGGGTTGATAGATTATGCTTACCTTATTTTTTTAATGTTTTGGTAAACATTGGATTCTTTTACACATAACTTGAGGTTACTTAGCCAGTAAACTCTTAACTGCAACAAAACATAACTAATCTTTTTTCTGTGTCTTGGCCCTTGTTTTTCCTTTCGTGTGTTTCAGTCAGTAGCTGTCATAGTCAAGACATGCCCTCTTTTCAAATATATTAATTTTGCCACATATGCTAATAGATAGGACACACAGGCAAATGCAGATGGGCATACTGCTTGCTCGCACTGTGGAACTTAAGTTTTTATGGATACTTTTTAAATTTGTGATACTTTTTGTTTAACTGTTTTGAGTGGCAGTATGGGCATATGCACATCTTTAATATTTATGTAAATGATTACAAATAAAAGGCTAGAATGTATATATTTTATGTTCTTCAGGAACCTGTGTTAATGTTCTTATATTGATGTCGGCAGAATTCTAATAAGGATTCATAAAGTTGTTTTGTACTTTGTATATGTATCAGAGTATGCATTGTAATGTTCAAATTGCAGATTTGGGTATGGATGAAGATGAGGAAGAGGCAGTACCCCTACCCAATGTGAATGCAGCAATCTTGAAAAAGGTGATTCAGTGGTGCACCTACCACAAGGATGATCCTCCACCCCCTGAGGATGATGAGAACAAGGAGAAACGCACAGATGACATCTGTTCTTGGGATGCGGAATTTCTCAAAGTTGACCAAGGAACTCTGTTTGAACTGATTCTGGTATGGGAAAGAAGGCATATGTTTTTGTGTAGAAGCAAGCCAGGGCATTGGGGAGTGGATGGGAGAATGTGAGTTTTCACAGTTTGTTGTTGGGGCAGGCTAGTGCACAAAAAAGACCTCTTTTGATGACTAATATGCTTAGTCTACTGTTTCCCAAAGCCAAAGCTTAAGTGGAGTAACAAAATATTTAACCTGTCATGCATGAGAATATTAGTTATGCAAAAAACAAGTTAAAACCACTTTTATTTTCTCATACATATTTTCAAGTGTTAAAATTGCAGGTCTTTGGAGGCCTTTTTCTTGAGCAACTAATATAAAAAGAAAAATTTGGAAAAAATAATTTTGCATGTAGGCTGAATTTTTTCAAGACATGTCCACCTACAAAACAAACGATAGTGTTAAAAAAAAACAAACACTAGGTACATGGAGGATGAATTGAGTAATGAGCAGAACAGTGTTCTTGATTATGAAGGATCTTTCTAAACTTACCTGTTGTGCCCCTTTCAGCAGAGGCTATTCTCTCTGGACACATGAATTTTATTCATTTTCAAAAAAGTTGTAACAGTTGTCTATGTATGGTAAAACTGTAGTTTTTGTTTTTCTACATAGATGGTAGTATAATTTAATTGTATTTGTTTTAGCCAAGAAGGTAAGCAAATAAGATCCAAAAATAGGTGGTTGTGAATAAGACTACCACACCCAAACTGGGTCCTGTCACCACAAATCTTGCCAAAAATTCAGTTTATATGTCTAAAATACATGTGGGAAGGTTTATGAGAAATCTAAATGCACAGAGAAGTGTTCCATGATAAGGTTCAAGGGCTTTTCTGCGCTGAGGATTGATGGGAAATGTGTTATCTGACTCACCATGTTTGAAAGGTAGGGACTAGGTTTAGGAAACTCTAAATCACCACCAGGGTGCTACTCACTAAACAAGTATGATATCTGTAGATATATTTAGTCTACACATTGAAAGGACGTAAAAAGATATTTGACAATCCTTTGTAATGCCGCCTCAGGCAGTGATCTTGTCAATCGTGTGTTCTTTTGTAACAATGATCTACAAACTGAGTTGACTTTTGAGGGTGAATTTGAAGGTTTAGAATGTAGACACAATTCAGTGAGATTGGAGAAGAGAATTTCGATCAGTGGGGCATGAGAAAGAAAAGAGTATCTGCCGATTTATTACTGTCTGGTGCATCGCACAGAGAGGAGGGCAACACAAGCAGATAGACGAGATTGACTGAGGTGATATGCCATCAGTAGCTGAAACTGGTATGATGGGACAAGACTGTGAAGACCAGGGTAACACAGTGTGGTAGTAATAATCAGTGAGAGCTGAGACTGGCAATCAGTAAAGCTTGTGGAGGAGTGGTGCAGCATGATCCGTTTTTTGCTTATGGGTGACAGTAAAAGCTGTATTAGTTTGTGCCCTTTGAAGTTTGTCCTGTAAGAGTGAGGGAGATCAAGGTATAGAGAGTTTCGGTAGTCATTAGCTTTTGGTGGCAAGTTGGTATGCAAGTTGTAGAATCACTACGGATAGGAGCTGATAAAATTTGCTGATGACTATGCCTTGCTGTCACTTGTATCATAGTGAAACATGATCATAGTGGTGCTCTTCCTGACTTTGTTGTTCTGGTTTGATGAACACTTCCTTGTCTTGAATGCCTCAAAGACTAAGGAAATAATCTTCGATTTTCGGATGAACAAGCCTGAGGTAGTCATCAGTACTATTCATGATGATACCATCAAGATAGTCAACTCTTATAAATATGAAGGTACTATCTTCAATAACAAGCTTAAAAGGGATGTAAACACTGACATGATTCTTCGTAAGAGCCAACATCTGTACCTCCTATAGAAACTCGGCTCTGTCATCCTCACTTAGTTCTATCAGTCCTTCATTGAAAGTCTCTTTCATCTCATAGTTCCACAGGGAACAGAAATAGTCTCATTTCCCTTATTAATATCTGTTCCAAGATCACTGGAATCAGGCAAAGGAACTTGGCAACATTGTGACATCAGTAAATCATTAGGAATTCATCACACATCTCTATTTCTGATCATGTGTTGGCATGTGAGTTTTCACTCTTGCGGTCTGGTTGTAGCTAATGCAATGCCTGTATGCAGAACCAGTCACCGCAGTTCATTAATTCCACATGCCATTCACTTGCTAAACTCTACTGACCGTTAGTAGCCTCAGGGGACCTAAAGTCACCAACTGCATCTTCTGTTGCTGGGAATGTGTGTATGTGTGAGAAAAATTGTTTCAACATGTATATTATTATCTAGTATGAACACCATCTGAAATTGCCCTTGTGGATAAATAAAGTTAATGTATGGTTGTATTTGTTTCACAAAATGATAAAACAGTTTACTTTCTGCCATTCATAGCAATATAGAATTATTGCTATGAAGCTGA
This sequence comes from Pomacea canaliculata, assembly GCF_003073045.1. NCBI lineage: Eukaryota > Metazoa > Mollusca > Gastropoda > Architaenioglossa > Ampullariidae > Pomacea > Pomacea canaliculata. Next base: position 1,384,742 of record NC_037592.1, on the reverse strand, counting down.
TGTGTAGAACTTGTAACAGAAGTACATGCTGTTAGAAAAGTAAGAAAACAAAAAATGTATTGCAGGACTGTAATGTTTCTCCCGAATAATAGTTATGCATATACTAGCAATGTGTTTTTAATCTGTAGTGATCATTTATGCCTGTGTCACTTTGTCTACAGGGGTGAAATGTAGGCAAATCACTGTGTGTAATAAAATGTTAACATTGTCTTGTAACCTTGAAATCCTGGGGAGGGGGATGACCCAGACCATGCCAATATAACATGATAAGTGATGGTTTGATGTGTAAATAACTCTGATTTTATGATTATTGATAATGATCTGGCATCACCCTAGTGCTTTGGGCGACAATCTTTTACTTACATTTGTGCATTATCGAAAGTAAAATTATGTACACATACAACATATGCATAAATGCATTTGAGCCTTCTACATGAGAAATGTGCTGTACTGCAATCTTGTGGTCTTTCAGGCTGCCAACTACCTGGACATCAAGGGCTTGCTGGATGTGACCTGCAAAACAGTGGCTAACATGATCAAGGGCAAGTCACCAGAAGAGATTCGCAAGACTTTCAACATCAAGAATGACTTCACACCTGCAGAGGAAGAGCAGGTATACTGCTTGCATCCAGCTTTTCTTTTTTTCTGATGTCTTTCAAGGAACAAGCCTTTCAGATTTCTGCTTTTGTTAGCATGAAGTGAGTCTTTTCCAAGTTTACTTTATAGCCCTGCACTCTCTCTCACAGTGTGCCTGGCTATTTGTGTAATGGTCACAAGTACAGGATATGCAGAAAGAAACTCCAGGGTCTGGGGCCTGTTTTGCATGGGACAGCACGTGACAGTCCTGGGCAATAATGTATCACTGGAGTTAGCAGTGTCCAGTGCACAGGTGTAAGATGATGATGCTTGAGTTTAAACATCTGGTCATCAGTTGGCAGGTTGATATGTTTTCCTGAGAGATTAAGCTTTCTCTCGGTGCTTCCATCTTTGTGTCCACCTACTCTTCTTCACTGGGGTGTTTGCAAGGTTGGATGATCACAGGTGCTTAAAGTTTGAGTTTTGTGTCACCTAGGTACCTACAGGCTGACTTTGTCAGGCTTTGTGGCACCTATTATGCCTGCAGCTTGTGTTATAACATGTCAGGAGGAGAAGCAGTGAACACCAGTCTGGTTCTGTCTTTTCAGCACTGTTCAGTGTCAAAAGTTTAGAAGAAAAAGAAAACTGTGTTGCTGTACCACAGTTGAAATTATCAGATCTTGATATCATAAATGTTCCTTAAATGTGTGGAATAGTGATGTGCTATTGCCTTGTTGAATATATCTCTGCATTATTGTTTTTCAGTGTAGATCTGTTGTGAATTTAGTATTCATTTCACTTACACTTGATGGTGTGTTTGTTTTTTTTGATTCCTTTTGTTGTGGGGTTTTTTTTTTTTCGCTGGAATATGTGACCTTTTGTTTTAGCTTTTCTATTGAGTTCTGGTCTTTTCTAATTAACACACAATACAACAGTCATGTTTCTAAATCTGTACTGATCATCAGAGATGGACCTTAAAATCAGAGAAAGATATGCTTTAACTCAATGATTGTCAGGGGTGGACCTTAAAATTAGAGCTAAATATTCGGTAACAGTGAAATCACACCATAAGCCACAGTTCATTCCCTGCAGATACTGTGATGTACTTTTTTTTTTCACAAACAGCATATGATAACAAGGGAAATGAATGCTGACTCATGAAGTTAACATTATAATGCAGTATAGTCAATTCTGTCTACCTGGTAACCCTGTAGATACAAGCAGTCTGCTGACAATTTGATGGACAACCATGGATACGAGCAATCTGCTGATAATTTGATGGACAAGACTGCCTTGCACATTAATATCTTCTGCTGTTGTCTTTTATGACGTGATGAGTTTACACATTTTCACAGCCACAAAGTTCTCTCTTGCAATATACCACAAGAGGTTTTTGTTTAAGAGGCAACTCATTCCTATTTTTATCTATGTTGCAGGTGCGCAAGGAAAATGAATGGTGCGAGGAAAAGTAAAGTCTGCAGTATTGTGATACCTTGTTTCTATTTATAGCTTGCTAAGCCGAGGCAAACACAGGAAAACTCGTTGTGATTAAGAGATGAATCATTTCTTTCAAAATATCATGCATCTTGTAGGTGTCTTTCTTTTGATCAGTAGGTCTCTTTAGCTAAAGATAAGAGATGATCTTTCCCAGTGCAAAATTGCTGCTGTTGATGAGTTTAAAATTTGCAATATCTCTCCATAGCATGAATTTTGTCAAGGCATTTCTACCAGTATGAAGCTCATTTTTAACAGAGAGAAGAGTGTTTGACAGCTTCCCACCTTATTTTTACAGAAAAGTATATTGCTTAGTGTGTATCCAACTTATCTGCTTTGTACTCACTCCCTGCTACACCTCCTGTTTTTTTCTTTTCAACTTGCTGTGTATGCTAGGTATGTCACGATAAGTCTGAAAATCTCATGTTCTGCCAGTTTATGTTAACAGCTAATGTATAAGAAGTGACTTCCATCATTTTGACATTTTACTATGCCACTACTCACATAGCATCCACGTCTAGTTTACATTGAGCTAACTCTCTTTACTCTGAAATTGTTTTTGTGTGTTGTGACCAGCTTTGATGAGTTTAGTAATAAAGGAGAACATATTTATTTATTGCTATGGCTTCCACACTTCCTCAAAACCCTAAATGAAAGAAAACTCTTTGAAGAAAACATGCTGTCTCTTGCTGGCACAGAAGTACTGAGAATTTTGTGGTCTGCAATCAAATAGAACCATTTAATCACACAAGCTGTAAGAATGCATAAGAAATTAGGAGGAGGTGAGGTGGGTCATGTATGATGAACAGGAACAAGAATAGCCTCAGCTGTTTATATTTGCTCTCATGCTCATGTGTCTGTAGAATTTAAAAAAAAAATCGATTTGAAAGTAACTTAAGGGTTTAGGAAAGGCAGAAAAAAAAACCGTTTCTTCAGGACAACAACAGGACTATTGTGTGAATGCTTTGTCAGAAATATTATTTTCCATTCATGATTTCTGCCACATCTGGTATTCTGATGTCCTGAACCATTTGAACATGCATGTTTGTGTGAGTGCGTGTTTTACCTGAAGACTGAAATGTTCAGCATATGAATAAAAAGAGAAATCCAATATTTTCTGTACCTTGTGTATGGTAATGTCAGTGAGGGCTTGATTGTATTTCAGCAAAATACTTCTTGTAATTTGGAGATAACTATGACGGAGTGTCAAGTGATCAACAGACTCTTCAGCAGCAACTGCAGACTATTGTTGTTTGGTGCCAAATGAATCAGGATTTGATGTAGCAAAATAGAAAGTCCGGTGTGGGTACGATAATTAAACCTCATTGTGCAGAAGAGCACACCACTTGGATTTACACTACTACCAACAGGAACTTTTTGTGAATGAAGAACGCACATGGAACAAGTTCACTCAATGCATGTACAGGACAAAGTTTTTGTATTTTTATGATTGGCGCTCTAAGATGACTGTTGGTTATCAAGCCACTGTTGACAGTAGCCCCAGGCTTCTGTGGCATCTCGAATTTCAGGGTCTCCTTTCCAACCTGAGGTATACGTCCTACCTGCAAGCAAGGTATTCTATGAGACCGCCACACAGTTGGCTTCGAGTTCATACCCCTGTCTTCATCAAAATGCTTTTTCAAGTTGGTGTATGATCTGTCTTGTCTGATCCTCAGGAACAGGAAATGGCCGTTCCTCAGGGCAGCTGCTTTCTCCAACTCTTTTCATCATCAAAATACATTCTGTCTTGAAACCTGTCTGTCCATGTTTGGGTCTCGTTATATGTCAATGGCGTGATGTGTAGGTGACGTATGTAGACCACATTGTATGTAGATGGCGTAATACTTTGTTAGTGTGCTCTCTGCATTCGACCCCGATCCCTAACAGCCTCGAACGCCGGCCTCAGGTGTGTGAACCATGTGCCACAGCACCCACCCTCAGAAAATGGCTTCACGTCTTGTCACACGCGGGCATACACGTGCATCCACAGGATCCATCATCCATGGCTCTGCCTGAGAGTCATACCTCGTCTGGATCCTATTCGCCACCAGGGCCTCGCATTTGTTTGAGTGAAGCTTGTAGGCAGGAGCTGGTGAGCATCCACTTCCTCTAGAATTTGTACTTTCCTATGGTTTGTCCTTTCAACGCTCATCCTGCGTACCCTGCTCTTTGGACCTCGGCGTGCTGCCCTGTATGCCATTTGACAAGGAGCAAACGCCATCATCACTCCGTGTAGCATCTCACCTACAAGCTGCCGGAGTAGATATTCTACAGGTAGAACCTCTCTCTCAACTACCAGCTCCTCCTTGGACCCTTCCTGTTCCAGAGATTCGTCTTGATCTTACAGCTTTCAAAAAAGCCGTTACGGTTGCATGTCGGTCGGCAGGTAAATTACATTCACTGATAATATCAGACTGTGAATATAGCTTCTCGGCCTATGTTCAGTCCTATGGCAACGCCACTCAGGCAAAACAAGCTACCCTTACCTGCCTGTGTGACCGCCTACCTTCGCGCCGTCTTGTGACACGGGAGGAGGGAGGTCTCGCTAGACTGAGGTGAGGACCTGCCTGTGTCACACACTTCTTACAGGTGAAGCATCGCGACTCTGTCATGGTGTCCAGGAATTGTCAATGTACTTGTCCTGGACTCGAAATTTCCATCAGAGGTATTTTACAGCGGGTTCTTTGTTTCCTTGTTTACACCGTCCCAGCAGCAACCATGTTCACATTTTTAAGAAGGATGGGGCTCTACCATAAGATTTAAATTTCTTATGCTCTGATAGTTTTTGGTTTGTTGATGGCCTTTTAGACCACATCATTCCTGTTTACTCTGTACTCACTCTTTACATTATCTTGCTTATGTGTTGATTTATTGTCTAAGATCTTGTGATGTTATATCTCTTGGGTTGTCCTGGGGTTGTCCCTAAACCTTTTAAGATTACCTTGATACAGGTAATTGCTGGCACGGCGTAAAACACAACCAGGCAACCCCAGGGTTCTGTGAGCAGTACACGCACAAACATACATAGAGAGTAGGGATTAAAAATGCTAGAAGAAGTGAAAAAAGGAGTCGGTCATGACAACAGCAGTCCAGCATCGTCAGTTGTCATGCCAACGTCCAGTTTAGTGTACAGCAATCATGAACACCACATACAATCTGACTCCTGGTGGGAACCTGTCTTCTGCCTGAGGCCATCCACATAGTTATAAAATCATTCGCGGTTCTTACAAAATTATCAGCTTCAAAATAGCCTTCCATGTTTGGTCAAGCCGTAGTCTCACTGCTGTGACAACCTGTACACCTCATCGTCTGGCACCGACTGTCCTGTCATCGCAATGCAGGCAGCGGAGGAGATCCATGGCTGTCTGTGCCCGCCATGTGCTTGTATTTACCTTAGTATTATAATTCATGTAAATTGATGTTGCTTTGAAAAAAAAAAGCTCAAATTTATTGAACTCCGAGCCAGACGTTCCCCAACCCTGCTCTTAAGAGTCGGGTACCATCCACGCCAGCTGGGTGGCCTGGGGAAAGTTAGCTTCGCTTGTCGGTTATCGAATAGTGCACCTCTCAGATCGGACGCCAGCGCTCTAACCACTCAGCTTTCCCGAAAAGAGACCTTTTGAGACCGTTGGGGTGTGAGGTGTTGAATATAGACCTCACTTTTCTCGGGGCAGGATAGGATATGAGAAAGTATAACACGGCGATTGATAGAAGATTGTAAGAAATTTGGTTGAAAGCCAAACTTAATTTCGAAATGTTAAACTTAAAATTTTTCACCTGCTGCGTTAGTCCCACACACCAAGCCATTAGTCGGGTATTCGATTTCACCCGGAGTTGAAGGGACAGCTACCATGACGATGGTTGAGACTGCGGAGTCCGGCGCCCGAGGGCAGCACTGCTATTGTTGCAGGCTCTGGTGGTGGTGGACAAATGAACTGCGGATGTCGCATTTAACCGAGCTTTCAGCTGCTCCCGGTCACAACCACATGGGTGGACAGCTTTATACTGCCCTTTCTCTTTCTCTCTCTCACTAAGCTTTGCTAGGTCTAAGAAGACTGAGTGCTTAAATAAAGGCCAAAAAAATAACTTTTGTGCCGCGAGCTTGAAATAGCGAACTGTAGTCAAGCACTCATCTTGTGTTCAACAGAAATGTGTAGAAGATAATCTGAAAGAAGACATGGATATTTACAGCTAAAGCTCCACCAACTTTGGGCATATTATCTACATCGCAAACAAAAAATAGGCTCGGCTAGTGTCTGGGAGTGTTCACATCACGTGACCAGAGTCAGCAGTGGAGTTCCACAGGAAGACGATGTCACGTGTCGCTGAACTCCACCAGTGTGCACGGTGCCTGTGCGATCTTGAGATCCGAACAACCATGTCTGCACCACCACACCAACAACATTCCAAGCTCTTTCTTTTCTCCGCCCCCATCTCTCCCCCGCTCTCCCCTTCCTCTACTACCCGCCCTTACCTTGCAGAAGTCGGCACCACCGCTTGTTGAAAGAGAATTGTGTGGACATCGAGCGGTGGGCATTAGATTTCAGTCGTCTGTCAATCGAAACTGTAGCACTGACAAACACACTACTTCAGTTATCGGCTTACAACAAGTTATTGACAGGCGGCAGGGAGGAGAAAATGGCGGGATCCGTTATGTAGTCTCAGGTTGTACATGGACCAACGGTTTGTCCTACAACTAGTGAAGGTCGGGTAATAATGGGCCTGAGTCCGCCACACCTGGTAAAATGAGGCCTATAAGGTTCACCCCACCTGATAAAGGTGGTCATGAGCTCACCACACCTGATGAAGGTGTGCTGGGTATTGGTGGGGTTAGAGCCACTGATCTCTACATTGACGAAGGTTTGCTAGACCGGCAGTGGAGGGATCTTAATAGTTCACACTTGAAAGATGTGCGCAAATCACGGAAACAATGGCTGAACATAGACGTGTCGATGTACAATAAACATGTTTATCCTTTCCTACTGACTAAAATACTCGTTTGCCGGTAACGGGGTGAGTAGGGATCGAAAATAAATAACCGTCTCTAGCTTGACAATGACAATGATCAACTTTATTTGTCCTAGTGGGCAATTTCAACTGGAGAAGGCGCTCTAGTTACACGCTTTACACCTCCTTTCACCATTCTTACATTCTCTAGGGTGTGCCCCCTCGCAACTGTACCACCTTCCGCCATTGCTACATTCTGTGGTGACACGGTGAGAAATTGTAATGTGACACACCTTGTCACTAGAGAACCACCTGAATAGAGTCTGTGTGTCTCCTAGTTCGCCATATAATAGTTTTTTTAAAAGCACTTTATTCCACCAAGAAAGTGATGTCTGTATTCGTGCTTTGCCGGCTGGACAACTCCATGTTTGTGGAGCTCGAGCTTCAAAGAGCGCCAGACACGCCGCCATAATGTTCACCGGATCACGTGACACCACTCCTTCACCAGGTGCACTGGTTGACTGTCCTGGCCACGTGGACTAATGGACTACAAGCTACTAGCTGCTGCCCTCGTCTCCACAGCCTTGCTCCAGGATGTCTGAGTGATGAACCCCTCATCAGCTCGTCGCTTTTCTCATCTGCTGATGCTGACCTCTGCTGGTGCCGCTGACTCACGGGGTCAACTGATGTTCTGTCTTTGCCCCAGTGTGGGGATTTTTTTCCAGCATTAGTTGGAACTTGTACCGAATTTCACCTTACAAGCTAGTGCCTCTCTCTCTACTTTCCTCTCATGTGTGTACGCGCTCGACGACCGACTGTTTGTCAGCGCGTGAAGGGGACTGCCAGCAGGGAACTGCACCACCACCACCAGCACCACCCACCACCACCACCAGCACCACTGAATTTTCCGAGGTGTTGATGAGATGTGCGAGGAAACCTACCCAAGAGATGTATTTACATGAGGACAGTACAGTATCGCACTACCTCAGCTCCTCCATTGTTTTTTTTTTTAATGTTAAGTTTATATTCATTTAACTGTCACTTTACAAAATCTGATTAAGTGCAAACAGTCATTATGCCATGCAAACCTCTGTGTTCTCCAACTTTTTGTGGTCTGTGAGTGCTCGTCTGTGTGCGTGTGTGCTTGTGTTGTGTGTGTGTTCGAGTGGCATAAATTAACACAGATATTACGACACGTGTGTGCGTGTGTGTTTGAGGGGGATATATTAACACAGATATTACATGTATGTGTGTGTGTTCGAGTGGCATATATTAACAAAGATATTACGACACACGTCTGTGAGTTTTCAATTATTCTGTGTTGACATAAATCCTGATGGCCAGATCCCTCAGTCCACACCATCAGCGCCGCCACAGAACAAACAATTAAACATGTTGCCGTCTGCCTAATTAGCAACAGTTGGAAAAACACCTTCCATGTCTGACATGGCACTGAACGGAGGATAACTGTACTGAATATTGAGTAAATATTAGCTGGACCTCATTCTCTGATTATGTGGAATTGTTCGTGCGCACGTGTGTGTGTGTGCATGTGTGTGTGTGTGTGTGCATGTGTGTGTGTGTGCGTGTGTGTGTGGACGAGAATGAGCGCGCATACACGTGTGTGAACTCTAATTGCATTTTGTGGGCAGAAATCGTTCAAACACGCGGCCCATCGATGTTTGAAGATTAGTCAGGAAAACACATCGACCGCCGGCGTTAGCATCCTCCGTTACAGGTGCTGACGTGCCGCGGTGTTTGCTTTACCTGAAATCTCACCTTATTTGCCGAGTGTCCGTGGCGGCGGCAAACAGCTCGCGCTCCCAGGGACCTGACCACCGATGGCGGAACTATTTGCTGGGAGCTGGGAGACCGTCAGTTCCAGACCTGCCCCGCTCGTCCCCGCTAGTCTCTGCTCACAAACCGTGACCACCGTGACGAGCAGACCGTGTCAGGTAAACTGGCTCCGGCAGCAGCCAGGTGCACGAGAAAAAAGTTTTTGTTTTGCTTCCAGAAGTGCGATGTGAGTACAGAATTATTATTTTGATGTTGTTTGTGAGGAGGAGGGAGGAGCGAGGTTGTCAGGTGCAGGCAGCGGTCTGTGTGCAGGTCATTCTTACGGAAACTTTTGTCGCAAGTCAGCGGCAGGTGTGCACGAAGGAGGACCTCACCTGTTGCTGCTTTAGAGTTGATGTTTACTTCTCGACAGTCACCCCGCAGGTGTGAGAAGGTGTGTTCCAAGAAGTGACTTTCTTCTTACAGAAACCAAACAGCAAAGAAATGACATCTTGGAGAGATCGCAAACGGGAGCAAAGGTCACGGGCGTGGGCTCTGTGAAGTAGACCGTGGTGATGCTGAGGCTGGAGTGGGCGAGACACAGGATGACATCTTGATAAACTACAGGCATCATGGGAAATAGCGCTGTTACAACTGCCTCTCTACTGCTGTCTACTTTGTTTATTGGTGAGTCTGGCTGTGTACAGTTCAGTATTACTGTAAGTACAACAGCTTTATGCTTGAATGATTATAGTGTAATAGCTGTGATGTCAATATTTCTGGTAAAATACGAGATAAAATAAACTGACTTTAAATAGGGTTTGACATAACGGTCATCAGCGGCAGCAGTGTAACAAGCGGCGTGTACGACAAACACTCAAGAGTGCAGTGATTACCCTTACAGTACAGTGATTACCCTTATAAGTACAGTGTGATGATTACCCTTATAGTGCAGTGGTTACTCTTACAGTGCAGTGATTACCCTTACAGTACAGTGTGATGATTACCCTTATAGTGCAGTGATTACTCTTATAGTGCACTATGATTACTCTTACAGTGCAGTGTGATTACTCTTATATGACTGACAGAATTGTAAGATGGGACTAACATCACAGTGTATAGTATGACTAACAACATGGCGTCTAATATAACGAAGTGTACAGTTCATAATAATATTATCATTAACGTGTATTAACCACCAGTAATGTTCAATATAACTAACATTGTAATGTACATGACTAACACTACCGCTGATTACAGGTCAATAACTAACATTACAGTGTGTAATAGGGAGAACATTATGGTCTATAATATGGCAAACAATACAAGTGAGATATATCTAAGTATAAGTACTATGAAGCTAAGATTATAGGTGTAATATATCTAACATTAATGATAATATATCTAACACTACAGTGCTGCCCTCATCGTCTGTGGGCACGTGCCCAGTCAACGTTTCTGAGCCGATGACGTGGCTGCTGATGGAGGGCGGGTACTACGGGCTGTCCAACAACCACGTGACTAGTGTGGGCGGGGCGAGATGTCTGTGCACCTCGTGGACACAGACGCGACTGGCACTGCAAGATGCCGCCTTTGATCTTGAGGCTGTCGCAGGTTACCTGACCAAGCATCACCTGTCTGACAAGTTCTGGGTGGACGCCGCCAGGTCCTCGGGTATGCTGAGCAGGGTTTGGGGGTTCTTAAAGAATTCATCTGACCTTCACAAGAAAGTAACTAAGAAACCCATCATAGACAGGGAGCCACATGCGACTGTTATAAAGTTGAAAACCAGTCGCTGGCATATAATAGGATCAGAAGTAGTAATTGTAATAACGACGACGACGACGACGACGCACCTTATTGTCCTGGTGCACGACGATGACGATGATGATGATGATGATGTAAACGTTTACTATGTGTGTTGTGGTCTGCTAGACAGTGGCAGTTACCTGTGGGCCGACGGATGCCCGCTGTCGCCGGACAGCAGCCTGTGGGGTGAGGAGGTGCTAGGGCCGGGAGGTGCAGACTGCGTGGTTCTGTCCTCTGGCACCAGAGACAAGATGGCGCTGAGTGCCGCAGCCTGTGACAACACGTCTGCACGTGCGCTGTGTCAGACAGGTAGAGTACGACATTCCACACTCGTTAGCGAGATCACCACGCGGCAAAGACAAACAGATCAGTTTGTTTATTGTTTCTGTTACAAACATTATTTTGCACACACACACACAGTCTTTTTCTCAGACATGCTCGTGTCTCACCTTGGCACTGAAGCATGACGGAGAACGCGCCAGTCAAAACATCTTCAGTCACGTGAAGAAATTAAGATTTTAATAATTAAAGTAAGAAATGATACTTCAGTGGAAGCTAGTTTATACTCAACAAAGTGCTGGAATCTCCCAAACTACCTGACACACAAACATTTTGGTTCGAATTCCAGTCATACCACCTGATATTTTCACACAAGTTCCGTCTGGTGTGAACTTCACGTGGGTGACCCTGGGCTCACCTGGTCAGCAGTACGGCTTCTCACACACCAAGATGTATTTCAGTGCCGCCCGTCAGACCTGTGCGGGGCTACCCGGGGTGGCTCGTCTGGCCAGCCTCGACACGCACTTCCAGGATGTCGTGCAGTATATCTTCCACAACTACCCCGACAGACAGTTCTGGGTGGATTGCACACGGGTAGATAAACGTGAGTCATGGCAGCACGTGACTTTGTATTCACCTTTTGTCTGTCCCCTTTACCACACAAACATTAACGTGCACAGACGACAAAGTTTCATCATCATCATCATCATCATCATCATCATCATCATCATCATCATCATTACTGGCGCTGTTCGTCTTTCAGGAAGCCCCTTCAGTTGGGGCAATGGTGCTTGGGTGAACGACAGTTTCTGGGCGCCCCAGGAGCCCGGCCCCTATGACCTGCTGGCGAGACTGACCATCAAAACTCACGATGTCCGACTGGCGGGCATGAGTGGACAGGAGAAGGACTGCTTTGTCGTGTGTGAGCGCACCCAGGGTATGCAGCTGTGGAAGGAAGGACGTGCTGATTGGTAGAGAGACAAGAAAGGATGAATAGATGCTTGTGTGGTTTTCTGATTCTGTGGAAAGATGGGAAGAGCAGACAAAATAAATCCATTCCTTTATCATTACAACACCACGAGGGTGGATAGCAGCTCTCGTGCGTGCAGGTCGAGGTCAAGGCCATGACACTAGGCTGGGTCATTGTCACAGGTCCGTCCGCGGTGACCTTAGAGTGGACAGCACTGGGGTCGCCACTCCGCAACTTCGGCTTCTCCAACTGGTCGACAGACTTCCTGTCGGCAAGGCAGACATGCGCACAGCAGGTGGGCAACGTGTCGCTGGCAAGTCTGCGAGGTGGTGTGGAGGGTCTGCACGGGTACCTGCAGCAGGTCTTCCCCCAGCGCCAGTTCTGGGTGGATGCCACTCGATCAGGCAAGTACTCTCACTACAAACTCTTCTACCTCCGTGAGCTCACCACGAGCCTAGTGGCGACATCAGCTCAGAGTGGAAACGAGGCTTTGATAGACACTTGTGTACTGGTTGCACTCACTAGCGGGACGCCAACATTAATTAGTTGATTAATTACGGAAATAATTTGACAGTTGTAAAGTGCAACTGACTGATTAACAAATGCAATATTTTGAAAACGTGTATAATTTAAATAAGATAAATTTGTAAACAAGCATAGCAAGTCACGTTTGAAAGAAATCTTATTTTGTGAGATATCAAGGGTGATAACTCGGGTTTTGCTGTTGCGTTATTCCCCTTGATTCCTACTTCTTTTATTTGTCATGGAATGCTGACGGCAACTGCCACCAACGGGCAATACATTTCACACAGCACGAGGGGAGAACTTAGTTGATGTTTTGTCATTATGGCAGGTTCCACATTTGAGTGGGGCGATGGCAGCTCAGTTGACTCCCTTTGGTGGGGAGATAATGAGCCGCAGCTGGCCCATGACGGAGCTGTGGTGACTGTGGAGCAGGGGGAGATCAGGCTGGCTGGCCAGCTGCAGACAAGTGAATACTTCTTTCTTTGTGAAGGTAGTCCAGGTGAGTAGAGGCTGTTAGTAGACTGTTAGTCAGTCTGTTAGTCAGTCTGTTAGTCAGTCTGACCGCCTACACTGCCTGTCTGTGTAGCAGTCTGCGTGTCTGGTTGTCTGACTGGCTGGCTGTGCCTTCCTCCTATTCTCCCTGTTGTGATTTCTGTCCCGTTCTCTCTGCAGCCTGCCGCGTATTTAACACAGTTGTCTTCCCCCCCCCCTACTTCCATCCTTTCCATCTTTCCCTTCCCTGCCTCCTCTCTTCTCCCCATCCACCTTCATTGCTAGCATCGCCATCTTGGATGCCTCACCGAGATGCTGTCAGTGCCGGAAACGTTGACAGATGACTGAGCAGAATGGTGACCGGAAGAACAGGGTCAACTTTTTGGGAAGACAACTGCAGGTCCGGAAGCTGAACTCACTGAGTGTTTGTGCCCTTGTGAGCGAGGGAAGGACGGTAGTTGAGCCTTGACCGGCATTTCTGTGTTTTTACTCCGTGGTTCTGTCTGTTACAGGGCTGCACCCGGACCCCAGTCAAGCAACACAGTAAGTACAGGGCAAGACACAGCTTCTGTCAAAGTCTGTCCTCAGGAGGCTGCACAGCTTGTTTCCTCCATCCTCCATCTGTTCACTGAAGGTGTTTAGGGTCCTGGGGTTGTCGGGGGGACAAGTAGCAAGTGCTCGCAACTTGTTGTCAGACTTTCAGAGGTGAGAAGAAATGCGACTAATGTTTTGTATATTTAACTCCCCGGGTGGAAAAGTGATGACAGAATGTTTCCTGCATCCTCTCCGGCAAGCTGGAATAATGTGTTTGTGTATGGTGCTTGTCGTGAGATCACATAAACAAGATACAAGCTAACCTTTGTTTTTATTCCCAGCTGCGGGAAGTTTTTGTTTACCTGAACATCCGGGTCTTTCCTCTCGGCTTTCGCTGTTATTCTTCATTTGTTGACTGCGCCACAGAGCTAGAATGTGGCACACCAGATATTGTATGTCTGTCTCACGAATACAGATTGTTGTGTATGTTAGAACCCTTGGCTTTGATTTATTTTAATCTCTTCAGTCAGGATAATGGTTTCACTGATGGACGAACACACATCTAGCTTCCTGAGTTGCTGTGGGTGCATTCATCCTTTCACTTACTACAAAACAAAAAACAAAACAAAACAAAGAGAGCTCTAGGTACTTTTTCAGTTTTAAAAATTCTTCTTGAAAACTCTATTTTTAATCGATCTTCATCATATTTTACTTTCTTCCTTTCTTACTTGAAGCAACTCATAAGTAGAAGTCGAGAAGACAAGACCAGGAGGTCAGTGACAGGTAGATTGGGGGGATTGTCGTGTGTCACATGCTGTGACTTCTCCGAGTCAAGACTTTTTACCATGACATGTTCCATGGCAGGTTCCCTACTGGATGTTCCCGCTCTGAAGATGTGGTCACCATGGAAACGTCTGTTTTCTCAAGTCCTGTTGTCAGCGAGCATCCCAGTCAGACAGAGAATCTTCTGGAACTTGTTACGTCATCAGTAACTATGGCGGAGACTTCCCGAGCTGTAACCCTCCCAACGCCCAGTGTCTCGCCACCATCAAGTCTGACGCCTACCGCGGTCACGTGGGATCTCAGCCCGGAAATGACCTCACATCCACCTGATCTTGGGTCACGTTTTACTGTCACAGCCGAGTATGGCGACTCCAGTGTCTCCAGGCCACGACCCGTCACGATGTCCGCGGCCATCCACCTGAGTGTCTCTGACGCCCAGCAGTCAGTGCTGCCTCGCCGACCTCGTCTGACGCCCGCTATTCTGTGCTAAGTTCACTAAGTTCGTTTGATTTTGAGAGCAGCAGGCAGCATGCACGATGGGTGAGGCTGGAGGTCACTGTTCTCCAGGTCGAGTGGCCTTGCGTTGACCTTAAGTGATCCCTTGCTGACCTCTGAAGACAGGTCAAAGGTACAGAGCGGCGACATCCTGTCGGGACTGCGCACAAGTCGTGTTGATGAACCTGTGTCCGATTATGGCTCTAGAAGCATCGATACATCAAGCAGCACCTCTTGTCTTCTTGGGTAGCCAGTGATCACCGCTCACTACTAACAGCTACTGAAGCATCGCTCAATGGCGATTTTCTGACGAACTCTCTCAAGAAAGACTCTCATGACCCAATGACCTCTTGGCTTGCCGCCACGCCACCTCTGCGCCTGGCATCTGCAACAGTAGACGACGGAAATGGACGCCCGTCATCTACATCACAAAACGTCGTTGACACATCATCAGGTACGCTTGCTGCGCCATCTTCAAGCCTGTCCACGACCAGCAACTCTGTGTCGGAGGTGGCGACAGGAGGAGGACAGCAGGCGGCCCCGGAGACCCGCTGTCAGTGTGTCCTCCTGCAGGCCGTGCTGACCGTGCCGCTGGACTACAAGACCGAGGCCATCAAACAGGAGCTGCTGCTCGACCATCGCAACCTGTCGGCCACCATCCGACGTCTGACCTCCGCCCAGGACTGGCGTCCGTCGTGTGTCGTCAGCGGCCTGGCCGCCATCTTGGCGCTGAGTGTGGTGGCGGCGCTAATTATCGCCCCTGATCTTCACGGGCTGGTGCGCACCTTGGTGGCGCGACGATAAACACCTTGCCTTAAAGGTCACGTGTCTGTGCTGAGGTCACGTGCTTGTGTAAAGGTCAGGGTTAGTCTGTGCCTGTGACCTTTGACATTTCCTGTGTCATGATTGCGCCGACTCCTGATCTTTGCGAACCCAGAATAACTTGTCGGGAACTACTTTAAGTAGCCAAATCACCACACAACATTTTAATTCTTTCCTGGCAAGGTGTGTGTGTGTGTCATCGTTCTTTGTTTCTGCAGAGTCTCCGCCGTTCACTCAGTTTTACCCAGTCACCACCGCGCAGTATAAACAGGCGCGTGCACACACACGCATGCACGCACAAACACACACGCACGCACGCAAGCACTCACACACAGAGTAAGAGAGAGAACAGAAAGACAGAACGAAGAGATAATGTAAAGAAGGAAAGAGACGACAGGGAAAAGTGTTCTGACAACAGCCACCATCATCATTAGATGAGAATAATTAAGAACAGAGACACACACACACATACTCAAAAATGTATTCACAGATACAAACACACTTACAAAGCCACATATGCACTCACAAGCACACGAACACACTAGCAAATATTTAATTAAAAACTATAGTTCTCATTAAAATTCTTTATAGCAACAAGAGCACAGAAAGGCAAACAGTTAAATAAAATACTTCGTTTGTTCCATCAAAATACTGCTTCGGCATTAGTGTGTGTGTGTGGTCTGTGTGTGTGTGTGTATATGTGTGTGTGGTCTGTGTGTGTGTGTGGTCTGTGTGTGAGTATATGTGTGTGTGGTCTATGTGTGTGGTCTGTGTGTGTGTTTGTGTGTGGTGTGTGTGTGTGTGTCTCAAAGTATTAGAATACAATGTCTTTTCAGAAGCCAAAGCTCGTCAAGAGCACTGAACACCACCCTCTGTTGTTCAGCTATAAATATCACTGGCCACAGTGGAAGCCAGCAGACGCCATGTGTCACATCGTCAACAGGTGTGTACAGGTGGACTGCTGTCTGTCTGCCGAGACCAACACTTAGTCTCTGGTGTTCTCCGCTGTTAGTCTCGGCGAGCCGTAACAAAGACTGTGACTAAACCGGAAGCTATGTCGTCTCTAGCCTCGTTTTAGCAGTTAACTGTACAAAATCGTCTGCCATCAGTCCTGGGATACTAGTTGTGGTCAAATCACACAGCAACAGGCGACAGTCAGCATCCAGTGGCCACAGGCCGGCAACATCCCACATTTTGTGTAATCTTTTATGTGAGCGTGTGAAGGAGTGTGTGAGTGTGTGTGTGTTTACGTCTTGTGTGTGTAAGTCTCTGAGTGTGTGGAATAGTGGGTGGGTAGGTGTGTGTGTGTGTGTTACAATAAAAGTAACAGCATAAAATGTTTTCAGAAGCTGGTTAATTTTGAAAGCCTTTGACAGTCTTGAAGGTTTCCACGGGCCACCCGATCTCCCCCACACGCCCGTGCTTTGCCAAGGGGAAGGAATAGCCGGGTGGCTGGCGACTGAGGTAGGCCAGGTCACTGGTGGCCTCCCCTGACCGGCTGCCGATGCCCACAGACTGGTTGTCGGCGGAGACCTGAGCTCGGTAGTCCCTCAGGCCACCCGGACCTGGTGGCACACAGTGAACAGGTCACAAACAGGACTCGAACTGACAGCTCAGCGTCCCTCAATCATACAAGCTACCCGCCTCCACACACTGGCTCATGCAGTTTTCAAAGTCTTACTCTACTTACCGCCTCCTGTACTAATTACGAAATGTGTCACCACACTTACACCTGTCTGTCTCTACTTTCTGTGAGGGAAACAGGGTGGGCTAGTGAGCTGAGGACTGGTGATCGATACCCCAGTAGACTCACCTGGCGGGAATGGGTACCTGACGGCCTTGGGTGTTGGGGAAGTCAGAGATGGGCACCACCCTCATGTGAAGCTGTCCACGAGACTAACGACCGCGAAAGGTCTCTGGAAAATGCGTTCTCATTCTGTGCTACACTCCAATGTAGTCTCGTAGCCTCTTTACCGTAGGATGAATCTAAGGGGTTCACTGTGTCTAGGGTACCTTCCCCGAAAAATCATACAAACTATTGTACAAAGTATTACAAACTAAGTACTTCCAATCACCTGTGAAATACGTCACTTCTACGTCCCACGTACCTGTGAAGAGGATGGGGCCGCCACACGACATCCACTGCCTGCTGGAGCCGGTCCCGCTGACCTCGTTTACCCCGCTGGATGCGGAAGTCGATTCGCTGGTGTTGGAGTTTGGACGAGCGGCCATTGCTCTTGCGGTGATTGTTGGCCTCACAAGAATATTGGAGTGTTTCCCAGTGAACAGTGCTCACCTCTGTGAAGTGATGCAGGCTTGGCTATCTCTCCTGAAAGTGGAAGGCAAAGCGGAGAGATGAAGATGAAGTTGTTTCTGTTTTATTTTTTCTAAAAGACACAAGTGTATCGGCCTGCATCTCGAGTACAGCTTCCCTTCTCGGCAGACGGCTTCACGTAAGCATGACTATGTGGCTATGCGGCTATACGGCTAGTGGCTATACGCTCTCTAGACCAGAGCACCTGGTGCTGACCACACCCCACGGGTGCCACTGCAGTCGCACACCTGTCAACGATGGCATGTGTAGGTGTCTCACTTACCTCCAGGCACCGTCTAGGTGTAAAACTATTGCTGCGATATCACCGGAGGTAGTCGCTGCAGTTTGTGGTGGGGGACGACCGACCCACAAGCCTGAGCGCTCGTGACGAGGTGGGTCAGCGCGCGCTTGGCTATGTTACGGTCTCGTGACGTCAGACAGACCCCCAGTGCGTAGGTGCGTGCTGACGTTCGCGTCACTGATCTCGCAGTGGGGTCAGAGACGAGGCTGGGGTCAAACACCCGTCGCGCAGGGTGCGAGCAGGCTGGAACCTGGCAGTCTTGTGGAAAGTCGTCTACTTCCAGAACTTGCTAACACCTCTGTTGCTCTGTGCTGACTCACACCCCGACCCCGTTGTCCACACACGTACACACGCACGAACACACGCACAGCACTGTGTACTTGACGGTCTGATATGCTGGCTGCTGTCACGACCTTTGATGAGGTCAGTGCGAGACTCTGCTGTTGATGCCAACGTGTGAAGGATATCCGCAAGGCTGATCTCACCCAGGGTTACTCCAGCTGGCGGCGGCTTTGACTAAAAGTTTGTGTACACAACGGTGCAAACATCTACAGCCTGCCAGGCCGGTACCTGTACCACAGTCTCATTGCTATGTGTCATTAAACTCCCTTGGACCGAGTAATTGTGTTCTTTAGAATATCGTTGTTATGTGTTGGGGTCAACGTGTCAAAGGTGAGGTCAACACTGGTGTCTAGCTGTCGACTACTTTAACTTTCAAATCATCACAACACAGTGTTAGCAAGATACAGTGCTCACAAACACACGTCAGCCCAGGACTGTTGGGGAGGGGAAGGGAGGGTGAGAGAGGGTGGGGAGGGAGGGATATCGTCTTATGTTTGTTTTTCCCCTCTCACCCCCACGGCAAGTTTTTGTTGGCGATCAGCCCCCGAGTGGTTTCGTTACCAACCTGCCAAAGGTCGTCGCACTTGTTACAAATGTTATTCTCTTTCTTCAACTTCTTCAGTCGACTGTGCTGACACTGACACTGACACTGACACCAGACATGGCAGTGGCACAGAGTGTTGATCTTTGTCTTCATCAACACACACACAGATCGTAACATTGACACCTGGGTGTTGTCACCTGTCCTCTGTACACTGTGTCTACGTGAGTTCTACAAAGTTGTTGTCAAGTCTGTGTAGGTAGACTTTTGGAAGTTGTTTATTTGTTGTTTAATCAAAGCCTTGAAGTTTGTCACTGTAGTCAGCAGTCACACTCAGATTATGTCAAGTTTATCGCTGTTATTATCTGTGGAATAAAACAACGAGGTTTACCTTCTGTTATCCGTCACACTACGCCGTGAGTCTATCTGTGGATGTGTATTGACAAGTCCAGGTGTTGTCTCACCTGTGGTGACTGTTGGTCACACCCTCTGGTGTTAGTGAGTCCCTGGGGCAGTAGTTAGCGAGTAAGTCATCTGCCCGGGGCAAAGTGAGGGTCTAACCTCTAGAGGAGGATATTGTGGGTCCTGCAGTTCCCCATGTTGCCCAGGGCAACGACTTGCCCTCGCTACCACACGCACCTACCTGCTCAGCAATCAGCGAAGTGTACCTGACTGACTGGTGTAGCTTTTAACTCAGGGGTGGGCAACATACGGCCCGCGCGGATCCGACGTTTTTGAAGACTGTTTCTGGTCGTACATCATTCTGCCGCAATACTACTAATTACTTTACTAATAATTTGCATTAATTAATAGTGTGTAGTGATTATCACTATTCGTAGCAGGAACTGATGAGGGGCCCAGACACGGTCTGATTATGCCGACACTTGAAGTTTTCACTGTCATTGGTAGAAGCTATGGTGGTAGTAGGAGTTGCAGATGATGATAGTGTGGTGTGAAAAAGTCTGGACGGATGGACGGTTCAGTCTTTGTACTCAGATACCCTTTGTAACCTTCGTTGCCGGTCTTTTTGGTTTAGGATGCACAGGTGCCATTGTATCTTTTCCCAACAAGTACCTCCCCCTCCCCCTCCCTTGCCTGTTGCCAAAGTGTAGGTCTGCACACTGACCAATGTACAACATCATCAGTTCACAAAGTGAGGGAGCAAGTGAAGGACTTGGAAAGCTACGGGCAGTGATGACTGGAGGGGAAGATAGGAATTCTGGTTGCAGCTGAACTTTCCGGTACGAATGAAACATGATTGTTTTCAAAACTTTCGTCATTTAGAAATGTTTAGAGAGGTTGTCATCCGAGTTTCAACTAACCACACACACTGGTGCAGTAAGCAAAGCAAACAAACAAATAGATAAACAAAGCCCAACACAAGAATCGATCACAAGACACTCAGCTCTGTACCACACATTCATGCCAATGAAGCTGAGTCTTGCGATGACAGTGTGGAAGATTTTATTAATCAAACAGCCTTCGTCCTCCCTTCACAGCAAGTGATTGTGTGAGGCCAGGTGTTGGGACACCAGACTGTCCTCTGCTAGTGTCGTCACTGATGTAGACAGTCATCGTTGTTGTCGTCAGTCCTGCGGGGACCTGACTTGGCGGTCGGGTGGTCCAGGCAGTGGCCGCTGACAGCAGACACAGACAAGAGCACATCACTCTGGCATTGTACGATGGGGTGGGTGAGTCCATGCAGCACAGGTGGGGAGGGAGCCAAGGGCTGGAGGGGCGATGTTGATGCTGAAACGTTTGACGAGGACCGATTCACCGGTGGTGGTAACAACAGGAGATGCACGATCTGCAACAGAAGATTGACAAAATGCGTTTACGGGTTTCCTAAACACAGGTTAGTTTAGCCCCCAAGTGAAAATGGAAACCTGTTGGCAAGGCAACCGTTTCACGGAGACTTGTGACAAGAATGTTTTGGCGCCAACATGAGAAGACGACCCTGGGGCAGTCTGACCCCTTTACACCCCATGGGTGTCACGTGACCACGTGTTAGGTGGGGTTACCTGGCGTGTGAGTCGAACTGCTGAAACAGGTGACAGCACTCGCTGTGAAGGTGTTTTACACTCTGACGACAGCCACAGCCAGGACACTTCATTTCCGCAGTCGGCGTCAGGTGATAAGGTCAGCAGCACCCACGACCTTTTCCCAGTCTGGGAGGTGCGCCTAGTGCATGCCACAGCCTCGTGTCCGTAACATGTGCACGTGTTTCTCTGTCCTTCGGTGTGTGTGTGCATCGATCATAGTCGCGCGTGTAATTATTATGAGTTTGTTGCATAATTTGATAAAGTGTTAGTTGTATATTAGATAATGACTAATCATGTATTAACATTGCGCTTCATCTGCTACCATCCCCTCCCCACTCTCCCAAAAGACTGGGTATGATTGTCAAAGAAGCTTTGATCACAAGAGCCTAGTAACTCCGTCAAAAGAGATTGACAGTTACATTTTCTGAGCCATGTGCAGCACGTGACTTTTTCTTATACAAAGTTTAATAATAATAACTCATAACACGCGGCATCACGACCAAGATAGATCACCCTCTGTGCAGACCAGTAATGATAAGTGAAAGATAACAGTGAGGTTCATACAGGCACACTGAACAACATAAAGATAGAGATAGAATGTACAGCAATGGATGAAGGTATGAAGAGATAAAGGAGGTATGAATGTTTTAGGCGGAGTCATTGCGGGGTCAGCTGAAAGCATGCGATGGGTTAGTCGCATGACTGAACCAGTTGAAATAAAGAAAACAAAGAATAAATGTGACACAAATGTATTTTGTGTCTTTGATACTGTAGAACTATACACGAGATTTGTACACAGACAAGTACAGAAAGTAAATGAGGTTGTGATGGTGAAGGGAAGTAAGTCATGTCAGTGCCAGGGATATCAACATGGCAGTGCGCTCCCTTGAATGTACAGACTGACAATGTGTTATCCAGTCACTAAGTAGACACATACATGTGTGTACAGAGTGTGTCTGTGTGTGTATGCAGAGTGTGTGTGTGTGTGTGTGTGTACAGTGTGTGTCTGTGTGTCTATGTGTGTGTACAGAGTGTCTATGTGTGTGTGTGGATGTCCTGACACATCCCTGTCATGCTGAGTGCAGGTCTCACCAGTTGGGGAGGTTGGCGGCGTTCTCCAGGGCGGCCCTCTCCACGAGTGAGCGGAGCAGTTGGTACCGTTGTTCGTCTGTGAAGTCCCGCTTCTTCTTGCCGCTGCAGCGATGAGTACACCAACGTTACAACCAACGACATTATGGGAGGCTTTCCTAGTCACAGCTCGCTTACTAAATATCTAGTCACAGTGGGCGACTTCCAACTCTTACCACAGTCATCAACAAACAACGACAAGAAAAACAAGTATCAAGACAACTATGCCTGGCACCGTGCTCCTACGACGAAAACTTCAACAGCATTCGCTGACTGATGTGTGAGGTCGTGGTATGTGTACCCACTGCCCGGAACGCTCGACAGACATCGTGACAATCACTACATGGACGACAGACATCGTGACATTGTTTGTCTTTCTAAACGTGGCACGTGACAGCAGCTGTGACGTACAGCTGAGTGTGACGCCACAGCTGGACAACAATTCTAAGCTTGTTGTCACACGACAAAAATCCCGAGACTTGCATATTACCTTTAGATTACCCGTAGATTACACTGTAGATTACCTGTAGGTTGTATGTCCACGCTGGTGCCAAATGTTTGTAGCTTGTAATGTAATAATAAACAATAAGATCATTCCACTGTTACAGTGTAGACAGAGAAAAAACATGTAACAAATGCAAATGAACAAAACTGGAAGCAGACAGACAGCATCCATGTTATGTTTGATAATCAACAGACTAATTAATGAACAAACAAACAAAGTGTGAGCTGTCAATACGTTCACATCACGTAAACACAGCCAACAGCAGTTAGTGGAGCACTCATGCAGAGCACAGTTATAAGCGAGCAGGTTGACACACACACACTAGTAGTTTAGAGCGCGCGGGCACACACACACACACACGCGCGCGCGCAAACGCACACACACATGCAAACACACACGCGCAAACGCACACGCACACGCAAATGCACACACACAAACGCAAACGCACGCACACACACGCACAAACGTACACACACACACACGCAAACGCACACACACAGGCAACACACACACACACACACAAACACACACACACACACACACAACAAACACACACACACACACGCACACACACGCAAACGCACACACACAGGCAAACACACACACACAACACACAAACACACACACACAAACACACACACACAACACACAGGCAAACACACACACACAAACACACACACACAACACACAGGCAAACACACGCGCAAACACACACACAACACATATAAACACAGAATGAGGCACAAAGCCACTCTGCATGCTGTTGGAACGTACGAAAGACGGCGTCACAGAGACGACCACGAGTGACGTGCATGACTGCTCGGCCTACCAAAGTGACGTCAACGACAGACAACGTTCCAATGTGACGTCACATGGACACATGACGCACTGGACTGACGTCATCAGAAAGGTTGCTGATGGCGTTTCCCGGCCGGCGAGGGAAGGGACGCAACTCGACGACATGGATGATAGCACAGTTATCGTTGTTACCTACATTCTGAGAGGGTCAAACTGTCCATGAGCCACCCGCCCTCCATTTCCGGTCAACGCCAACAAGGCCTGCAACTCCGCTATCCTCTGGTCAGACGAGGATCTACGGACTCTGTGAAAGAAATCATTGTTAAAGGCAAGCAACACATACAGCGAATATTCACAGACCACTCGGGTAGACGGACAGACGGCCACACTGGCCAGGTCGCCCAGACAGACAATCTTAGGTCTGTGTGGCTGTCTCTCTCTCTCTCTCTCTCGGGGTCCCGTCGCATGTTTTCCCATGTAACACTCGGCAGACATCCGAGGGCGACAGAGGATCCAACTTAAAGGTCGTAAGACAGGGTGGCGAGCTGAGACGACAAACGCATCCTTGATCATCCAGTGGAATGATGACTGGCTGGACATTGGGTGGAGCCTGGCGATGCTGGCCACACTACATTGTGTCACCGAGGGCGAGAATATTTACTTTCTTGATCGTGACCTTGTCTCCAGAACCTCCGTGTGAGTCTTTGTACGACGACAGGACTGTTTGCTGTCTACACGTTGGTTGGTGTGTGTGAGTACAGCGCCACAAATATTTTACGATCCTATTTACAAAATATAGGTTCATGCACTGGAGTGACGTATCTGGACATGCTTGAGAAAAAGTTTGCTGACTGAAATTATCAATGTGAGGCTTGAAATGTTTCGCAAGAACTGAAAGTAAGACAAGGAAAGTAAAACACATCCAGAAATATTTAGACGATAAAGTTAATTTTAAGGAAAAAATCATTTCACATTAGAAAAGGTGGATGAAGTTCGCATTCTTCATGCACACACAACGTGGGGAGCATTCACGATGGGACGTTGTATGCGCATGCGCACACAGGGACTGCATGACGTCACACAGCGTATGGACGACGCTTTTCAATGCACATTACAACGACAATCACGATAATAGAAGAAAACACACAACATTGAGAAAACAGTTTCACTTCAGCAAAACATTGCAGTCCACAAACAGCAACGAAACCAGCAATTCGTCTCCCCAGTGACGTTCGCACACAAACTGAGGTCAAGAGACACGTGACACACACCATGCTGTAACCTACCCTGACACACTTGCACAACTGTACAACTGTAGCTGTGAGTTCGATCTTTGATCTTTGCACAACCAAAATAAACCACTGGCGTGCTCATGCTCAGGAAAGCGACAAGACAGGAAGAGGGGTCAGAGGTCATGCCGGGTCATCTGAGAAAAGTACCTGGTGTACACATCGACTACCCCGCAGGCTACGTCAACACAGCCTTGGGATGGCACCCGACCTCCCAGTGCGATCCACGCCAGGTACTCAGCAGTTTTGACATCCGCCGACTGTCGTTTGTGCCTGGAACTGCAGATCAGCTGACTCAGGTCACAGGTCACAGGTCACAGCGGACTGGCATGGAATCAGGTTAAAGGTCGGGGGCAAGGTGGGGTACTATCGCGGAAACGAAGGTCTTTGACTGCTATCTTCAGTTACACGTGAGAAGTTTGATGTTTCCGGCTTGACGAGAGAAGTTTGGCGACAAGAACAGGGAGGGGGTAGGAGGTGGTGTGTCGAACGTCAGCAGGCGACAGGGAATTGATTTTAGAAGACAAGTGACAGAAAGAAGGGAGTGGCAGAAGGTAATGAGGAACAAGCAGGAATGACAGCTGGGAGGAATTTTCAAGAATATGGACGCGGGGTGACTCTAACTTTCCCACCACCTTTTAGCACGCATGCGCAGTCCGTCCTTTAGTTGTTTTTTTCAAGGTAGCAGTTGGACAGATGAACTGATATTTACTTTGTAGGGTAGTTAGTATATGGTTCCGGTGTTGGGTGAACCACGAACTGGTGAGTGTGTGACGTACTGTAATGACGTCACCATTGCGCCGCACGTGACGTCATCACCCCACCTGTTCATTCACAGTTATTTCGTGGCCAAGTTTCTTGCCCTCAACTACGCTCAGTCCGTCATTGCACGTGGCCAGCCCTTTAAGGGGGGATCATGGCGGCTATTTTTAAAGGGTCAGGCGGGGGATGGAAGAAAAACCTGACATGGAAAGGCACGAGCAGGTCAGGGGAAGTAACGTGTTTTCCTTCTGCTTGGTCGTCTTCGATTCAGCGCATCATTTAGCAAAGTTCTCTGCCCTTCCAGCGTCTGAAGAGAGGCGCAACTGAAAACATCCGGTGCTCTCCCCTCCTGCCCTCTAGACTAATACCTACTTCCTCGCCCTCAGAATTAAAGAGACAACTCTTGTTTTCCCAAGGCACGAGTCGGGTAGCAGACTATTTATAGCAAAGGTAAAGGTTGGGTCGCAAATCACTGGCTTCAGTCGCTAATAGGTAGGAAGGCGGGAGGGTGCTGGAGGAAAGGAGGAAAGGAGGAAGGTGGTAGGCACTGACATACATCTCTGGATTCTTGCAGACAATTTTCCCCGCATCAATTTCTAGAACGATCTTCAAACATAAATTCACTTCCGGTTTAACTACCAAAATTCCAGTAGAAGAGCAGACGATGGCAACTCTCGTGTTGATGGAGGTAGAAAATGACAATTCTTTATTTACGAGAGGTCAAATAAGCAAGAAAATGCTTTTTTCCATTTAGCCCTCGCCCTTTACAGCTTATGGCCTGTTGTGTTTTCAGTTTATTGAAAATATGTTTCTACAGCATCTACAGCATCTACAGCATCTACAGCAGCATGTGTAGTGACTGTAGCAACAGACCGAACCAACCATTCACTGGACCGTCTGTCTATAAGGTGTCAGACGGTTGAGAACAGGGCGACTGAACCATCTCGCGAAATATTTTTAAATAAAAGATGTCGACACAGTTGTTTAAATGCTCCAACGCCCTAACTCGGTTACCTAGGCAACAGGCAGCTAACGGGTAGCTTTGTAGTGTGCAAGACATATGTGGTTATATTCACTAAACATTAATATTATGCTCACTAGACATATGTTATACTCACTAAACATTAATGTTATACTTACTAGACATAGATGTTAAACTCACTCAACATTAATATTATACTCACTAGACATAGATGTTAACCTCAGCAATAGAGAGATGGACAGAAAAGGACAGGGAGGTAGATGTTCTTACCTGACAGCGTCTGGAACAGGACTTGCTTGTGACGAGGTGAGGAAGAGGATGCCGGCGAGGCAGGTGGCGATAACTATGAGGATCTGTTTTTCCATGGCCGTGGCTGCTGCAACAACAGACATTTCACACTTTTCTCACGTGTGACTCGTGTGTTGGGTGTGCTGTGAAGTTTCAGAGTTCTTGTGGACGTTCAAAGATTTTAATGTTCACAAAGCTCGAGTGTCTCCGTTAAAAAAATGTTTTTATTGAGCTCCCTCCGACTTGTTTTTTATTTTTTGGCCTGCATGAGGTTCAAGATACTCTGTACAAACAGTCTTAGGAACTTGACAGACAGTCTGAGTAAACTGAGCAAGTTAAAGGCGGGTTCCCAGACCAGGCAGTCATTGTAGGTCTAGGAAATAAAGGGTTAACGGGGTATTGAGCGCGTGTTTGGCAGAAGCCAGAGCTCGGAGCGCCGCTTGTTTTGCTGGCGACGAAAGCCCGCCTTCCACGCGAGGACAGACCGCCACCCGGAGTGATCCTCGCCATTATCACCACCAACCCAGGCTCCACGGCTGACGCACGGCTCGCCTCACACAAAGCCACCAACTTTGCTCTGATGCTTTCTAATCTCAGGAGTTGCTAGGTGAGAACACTTTGAGATTTGCTAACCTTTCGTTTGGTTACAAGACAACTTGGCCCTCGTTTTAGAAGAGATGATGTCATGAACTTTCAGCAGGAAATTCTTGTACCCTCCAAATACATAGCCACTGCGTGTGATACACGTATGTCTTAAACTCAGACAGACATTGAGTCAAAGATACTTTGTTTTGTTGAAATGTAAGATTAGTGGAGGGCAGGGTGCATCCAGAGACCTGGTGTGTCCAGACTTGAAGACCTCGCCATTGTCTGTTGCTTGAGTCACAATCAGAGAATCGTGCAGACTCGGTGCAGTCATCTGCCACACCACCGCCCATCGTCATCGACCAAAAAACAGACCGAGCTCAGCTTCTGCGCTTCCGGTGAGCCCTGGCACGAGTGGCGTCCCCTGCTACAGAGTTAAGGGCCTTGCCAAGGTAACTGCAGCATATTGACTGAGGCGAGGCTACTGCAGTGTAATTACAGACCGAGACCACTAATAGTACTCACTGCCATCCTCGCCTCAAAAACTTCAGACTTCTCTGGTTCACCGGCGGACATTTTTGTTTTAAAAGAAAAGATCGGCTTTCAACAGATGTGGCGACAGCTGACAAAGATGGGATTTTTTTCAGTTTCATGTTTTCGGTTTTTAATTCTATGACTTGAAGAAAGATTATTTGTGTTAGACATTTATGATTGTTGGATCATTACATTCCATCCTTGATAGTCGACCAAACTCTTCATTATATTAACATCGCTCGTCTGCGTGAGTGTTACAAAATAATCTCAGCAAACATCCTCAATAATCTATCTCAACAAACAAACTCAATAATCTATCTCAGCAAACATCGTCAATAATCTATCTCAATAAACAAACTCAATAATATATCTCAACAAACAAACTCAATAATATAACTCAACAAACATCATCTCAATGTACACTTCATGTATCTCACAGCTCGCTAGCACTTCCCTCACAGCTGTCATCTTATTCGGTGACCCCGGAGAGGAGAACTATTTCTAACAGGGTTCTTTAGGAACAGCTTAAGGAATTTTTTGTCAAAGATTACAGGCATGTAAACTGTGATAACAGCAAAGTTAATACTTCGTTTTTGAAACAATTTTGTGCAAATTTTCGTCTTCAAAACAACAAATTACTGTTATTAGTGTTACTGGTCGAGGGGATGTCATGGCTGCCACTTGCCATGCAGATCATGGTCCCTCATTCTCCCTCCGACAGCTAACAGGTTAAAACTTAAAAATGTCATGCCATTAGTGATGTCTGTAACTCAGAAGGTGTGAGGTCAGAAATCGAATAAAACATGTTAGGTTACCATGGAAACAAAAGAAATATTTGGATAAGGCCGGAAGATCAAATGTAGTTTCACTGAGGCTTTCCTTTTTTTTTTTTAAGCTTTTGTCCACTATCCTCCAACTCGTCATCGCCATCATCAGCAACAACATTTCTTATTCAAATTTTTGTCAACCCTGTTCCTGTTTCTTTTTCTTCTGGTCTTTCTTCTTTTTCCCTCACGAGTAGAGAAAGTTATGTGCTTACAGTAGAACAAAATGTAATCATGAGAAATAAATCCTCATTGTATTCGATTTTCTTTATTTCTCTCGCATGTTTGATTGCCAAAGCTGCCCCTTCACATCGCCTTCTTCCTCCACTTTTCGTTTACTTTTTTTTTTTTTCCACGCGCTTTCCTGTCTTTATTCTTTATTTCCAGTCTCTGGGAAATTTTTGTAGTCACCGACTTGACCTCTACTTGAAAGGCCAAAGAAATATCGAAAATTAATAGAGCGCCCCCTGCCTTCTGTAATTTGAGCGTCCAGATGGAGGGCAGCAAGGTGCTGTTCACATCACATGAAACAACGTGCTTGGTGACGTGGAGTGACGTGAAGTGACGTGAAGGGCCCCACCCGATCATGAACGTGTCCTTGCTGTCCTGCACGTCTCTCGTCGGGAGGGACATCGACCTCCCTGTCCAGACGGCACCCGCCGCCCTACAGCCAGCCAGACTTCAACAAAGAGGACACAACTCATGGACACCGCCTCCCCCATTATTCAAATTGTGTTGCGCACGCAAATCTCAATATAAATATTTATGCACAAGTAGGTTTGGTCTTCTATTCCAGTTTGTCAGTGCGCCAGTCGACTGATCAGCTGAATAGAATAAACGGGTGCAAATGGCAGTTGGCGAAAGCTCGTTTTGTAGGCTTTTGAAACTGGTTGTCTCCATTCCTACACTCCTACTCCTACTCGGTTATTACTCGGAAATAACCTCTTGCTAAAAGACTTTGGTTCAAGACCTTCTGATGCACAAATAAATCTTTTGAAATTCATGGAATGGCTTAAAAAAGAATAAAATAAGGTAAAGCACAAGAAGTGCAGGCAGCCAGACACTAGATGGCGGTCAGTGCTGTGTACAGCGGTGCAAACATTTTCGAAAGAAGAGAAGCCATTAGGGACTAACCTTTGCTCAACTTCCTGTAGCAATCCAGGTCCAAGACACCCTCCCCCCTTTAAGAAAAGAGAGAGAGAAAGAAAAAGTGCGCCGCCAGCCTGGAGTTCAGGCGCAGAGTTCATGTCGATTGGGTTGCGCCCCTTTGTCGATTGTGGCGAGCACTGCAGTCGTCTGTACGGCCCTTGTTCTCTCCCTTGCCTGCCTAATGCAGGAGGGATCTCGGTGGCTACACAGCTACTCGCCCACTAATTCCTGTGGGCACCTCACACAGTCGTCACAGAGGGCATGGCAGGTCACGTGATGTTTGCCCCGTCACCACCTCACACGGGGGAGACAACTACGGGCTTTGCCCTGACAAAGTGCTTGTCATTAACACACAATCACTGGACTTGAACTACAAGTGCGCCCCCTACCTGAGTTCGTTACGGGGTTTGAACTGCGCCCTCTGACAGCTTTGACATCAACGGGCGGCAACTATCGATGGCAGCAGAGGGAGCCACGTGCGAGACATCAGTTACCTTAAGGCTAATGTTGATTACCTTTGTTTTAATTGACCACAGTAGCAACAGGTAGACATTGCCATTGTTGACAAGATTATCAAATTGCTGTATTGTTTATCGTTGTTTGTGTATTTGTCGGTTTCGCCACGTAACTATTCTAACCGCCATCTGCCTCGTTAGGACAGTTTATGGTCCTTGAGAAGCTGATATAAACATCACCAACACTAGTAAACAAATCATCTCGCTAGTTATTGCAGACTAACGAGTGGTAGCGGAGCTGCGAGTGATAGTAAAAGTAGTTCGATATTCAATGAATGTGGGTTTTACTTTTGTGTGTCTTGTTCCGAGAAACAACAACTGATGTTTGGCAGACTCGTCAACACCACGAGAGTGCTACACAACACCATGATAAACGGTGAAGAGGAAACATCATCAACTATCAGTACTTGATAACGATGAGATAATATACTACACATAACAGTCACTTGGATGATAACCAATTCTCCTTTATTAATAAAGTATTAGTGAAGTAGACCGGCGTGGATTGAAAGTCGACATACAAGGGAGACAAATCACCCACGTAAGGGGAGATTACTAATGTAGAGCGCGCCTACTGGGTGCTGCCCTCTGCTGTCACTTATTATCGACGGAGAAGTGAGCGGGCGATGTAAATCTTCATCACTGGATAACAGTGCTTGACCACTGCAGGTCTACCACGTGACCCCGGTGACCCCACACTGAGGTCAGCAAAGCATCATGCACTCACCTCACAGAAGCCACCGTGGCACCTTCGCTTCTTCACAACGGCAGGAGGAGAGGGTGGCCATGGTAACCAG
Source organism: Pomacea canaliculata (assembly GCF_003073045.1). NCBI lineage: Eukaryota > Metazoa > Mollusca > Gastropoda > Architaenioglossa > Ampullariidae > Pomacea > Pomacea canaliculata. The sequence goes on along the minus strand of NC_037592.1, from coordinate 1,353,544 downwards.
CATATTCTGTGCACTCCCCCGCCCCGTGCTGCAGTAAAACATTTTAATGAAGCTCACTCCACAGAGAATGATAAACCAAAGCCTTCTTTATATCTTCTTTATATCTTTCCTGTACTCGTCACGAGCAGCCGGGTGGTAGGTGGGACATAGCGGGGATAGTGGCAGGTGATAAACTACACCCTGGCTTTGGCAGGGGTTAAATCTGCGACAGAAATTGCCGCGGCAGTGATTTCCCCTTCTTGCAAAATGTGAACAGCTTCTTCTCCTCGCCTCCATCAACGGAAATTGCCCCCCTCCGCTCTCTGTCTCTCTCTCTCAGGTCTTCACTTTTTCCCTCTTTGTTGCCAACTTCAGAGTCTGTCAGAACTGTTAGTCGCCTGAGGCGCAAAAAGTGCAGTGAGAGCACACACACATGGGTACACACATTCACGAGCACATTCACAAACACAAACACTCACACACGCACTATCACGCACTCACACACAGTCACACACACATGCACTTACACTCACAGGCGTTGGCGCATGCGCCGTGTGGTGTAAGAACCCGCACATCCTCATGAATCGCAATTACCCTGTCGTGTACGGTCACGTCCACTTAGTCCAGAAGGGGTCGTGACCTCTCCCCTAACCAGCTTTTATGGGAAGAATTAGGTTTTTATTTCCTGCCTCCTGCTCCGTCAGCTCTGAGGGTTTGGTGGTCATCGGCCGCCGCTTGTCGCCGAGCTGTTGTTGGTGTAGTCATGCACTGTGAACACCAGCCTCAGCAGCTCCTTGTGTTCACTGTGTTCACCTACAACACCGTGTACACCGTGTGCGACAGTACAACAACAGGAGAAATTTATTTTTTAATAAACTGGAATTACAATGTCTCTGTCTCTCTCTCTTTCCGCGCCTCCCGGTTCTCGTCAACTTGTCTGTTCGTCTCTCTCTCTTGTTCCTCTCTCTCTCTCTCATATCAATTAATGTCGTGCAAGTAACAAACGCTGTTCAAACTTCGTTTCTGTGAACTGTAGATGGAAGAGAATTTAGAAATGGATGTGGTGTCCCTAAGACTGTCAGCTGTGAGACCACGTGACTAGCAGTAGGCAGCCAAGATGGCGCTGGGCGGGCGAGACGGTGGACATCGTGTGGAGAGTGCAGCTCTGGTTACCTGACCTCCCATCTGACAGCAAAGCCCACAGTGGATATCGCCGCCATTGCATGCTGGCTCAGGCTGCCGTGAGTGTGATGAATGGAGGTCTCCAGAGACATGCGCACTGCCCACTTCCGCCTATGTGACTCTGACAGCAGCAAGTGCGCGAGTTGTCGCACCTTGATGTACGTGGCTGCCTGAAGGTGGCGCTTGCTTCTTGCCTTTCAGCGACTAGACACCATCAGTACCAGCACAACACCATGCGCATCACTTGAAAACAAACATCAAATGCTTGTTAGGCAACTGGTTGTACCCGCTTATTCCCCCCGACAGGCTGTACCCGCTTATTTCTTCTTCTTCTCCAGAAGCCGTTCTAGAAATCATCTTGTGGCTCTAAATCTGTCTGCCTCTCAAAGATGGAGAGTCCACACCCACATACCTACAAGTAGACGGGGTCTACAAGTGTTTGTGTGGACAACAAAGGGCAGGACCTTCAGACGATGCAATCAACCTTCAGGTTTCTGTTTCAGGTCCTGTAACACCTGCTCCACTGATGTCTGATGATACGATCGATGTTTGATACAACGTTCTTACCATTCTCCATAGCAAAAAATACAAAATGGCCAACAATAATTTTTTATCTTCGAAGTTTCGTTGAATTCTAGCAGAAAATGTCTTTAGAGTGTTTCTGGTTGTCTGTGACCAAGAAGACATCTGTCCTGTACATCCGGGGCCTTTAGGAGCGTCTTTCAGCTGAGTTTGGTTCTCTATCGCCAAGAAGACCGTCTCCGTCCTGTACATCCGGGGCCTGGTACAGTGGTGTGCCGCTGGCAGGCTGGCTGGACGGCTAATGTCTGGCAGTCACCTGCTGGTCACGCGCTCTCGACAAGAAGCGCAAACATGACGTCACTAACGGCGACGTGGACAGCAGGCTGCGAGATGTTGGCCGCTTCTGTCTGGGTGGATGATTGAAAAAGGTCGAAGCTAATGCTAAATAATACTTGTTTTAGCATACAGATCTTCAGCCCAGAAATGTGAGCCCGAGAGGTCGGTGTGGACAGCAAACAGTCCCTGAGGCTTGTGGGGCGGAGTTATCTAGTGATGAAACGCCGAGACCACCCGACTAAACCACGTGACATACGGACAGGCACGTGTGCCGCCCGCGTCATCATAAAAAAGGAAAAACGGACAAATACTTGGCCTCAGCTCATCTGCTGGCCCCGTGCATCTGACCATCAGGCTGGAACCCAACACGCAGCCGCAGACACTACCTCACTCGCACGTGACACTGTGCTCACCTGTAGAGACACCTGTGTTCAAAGGTTGACATGTCCCCGCCATGATTTTCTAAGGAATTACGAAATGTCAACGGAAAACATTTATTTCCCGCCATAGGTGTGATGTTATTGTGTGAGAAAGATGTTTGTGAGTGTCAGGCTGTGAACTCTGACCTGCTAATCATTGTGTATTGTAACAATTCGTTATTGTAATCCAGTAATCAATCAGGTAATGTTCAAAAATAAACGTAATAACCAATTATTGTTACAAATATAAATGTAATGAGTTATACAAGTGTTACAATTCTAGTTTGTTCATGTTTCGCTACAATCTGTGACATTAGTGCTGCTACAAATGTGTCTGTAATGTGTCCAAAGGCCGTCATTACACCTCGTTACATCTCGTTACATCTCGTTACGTCTCGTTACATCGCGTGTGTGACCTTTCCCCGCAGTTACCTCTCTTCTCTGACCTTTCCCCGCAGTTAAAAGCCTGTGACTGTGTCTAGTTAAGGCAGGGACTTGTCACAGGACTTGAGTAAACTGACTGAAGTGTTTGTTGACACAAATCTTGTTAGGTTCGCATCAACGGCTCACGGGAGGCACCGAGGTGACAGCGGGTGAAGCGCCGGCCATCTGACAGGGAGACCTCGGAGGCGGGGGTTCGTATCTCGGCTCCGACATACTTTTCGCAGAACTAACTGACGGTCGGTGGTTTTCTCCGGGTGAAAGAGTTTCCTAGGCTCGGCTGTGTGTCTGTCTGTGTGTCTGCGTGTCTGCGTGTGTGTGTGCCTCGTAATGTGCATGTTTCTGTACAGAAAAGAACGTTGAGCTTGGTTTCGGGAAGATAAATAGTCCCTGTTGTTGTAATTGCGACGACTAATGTGTAGAATAATTCAATTTTTAAAAGAAATTTCTTGTCGTAACAACACTAGTCGCGATAAGTGAAAATGTTAATCAAAATAACAATACAACCTGTCAGTTGTGAGGTTTGTGTAAGTATTTTAATTGATATTATTAACATTTTTTATTTTAGTCGCTACTTTAGCAAAAAAATTTACGATTTTACTTGTAGCCTTAACATTTTAAAGTTTTGCTGCTAACACACTCTTGTTATTGTAATTTTTAATGTTAACAATCGTCCGCAAAATGTTTTACTCCAAATTTGACAGCAGTGATCGCTGAGTTCATGTCCTGTTGGTCATCACCTTACCCAGTCTAAGTACTTATTTTTTCAAATAAAGTTTGCTTTATTTTACAATTTTATAAAGGCAGAATGGCCAGAGCAGAGTGGCAGACCTACTTCTTCGCTTGTAGCGAGTGACCTGAGCTCACCCCGCATCCACCTGTGTACTTCAGTGGAGACAGAGACAGACAGGTGTCCATGTGTATGTACATCACTAGTACATAGAGCTGGAAGTCAGTTGTCCCCATCTTTACATTATTCAGTGGGAAATGTGTGGTGTGGGCTGACCGGGACTACCAACGGTCTAAAGGCGACGATGTGATGAGCTGCGCTCAGTTGTAACGGGTCTCATCTACCCCATCATCCTGACATCATCCTTCACGGAGCCTCTTTCAACTTGTGTAACAACATTTAGGCCGATTTGCTAGATATTAAGAATATTTTTAAAGCGGCAATGTGAACAAATATGGCGTGGGAAATGTTGATAGTAAACTCTGGGAGCACTGGGCTGTAATACGGGGTATGGAGCTCGCGACACACACACACATATACGGGTAGAACTGTCCTCTGCACGAAGCAAAATCTGAATTTTCGCACAAATGTTGTTCAGGTAAAGCTCAGTTCTTTTTTTTTTTTTTTTTTTACTTCACGAGATCTTTTGAAAAGAGTTGAAATTAGTAACAAGCGGAAAATCTGGCTATAAGGCCGAGACCATGTGCGGACTGTGTGTGAACATCATATTTCAATAGAACATATACTGTGTATATATATCATATACTGTATATATAGATATCAGCCTGACACACTCCACACACTGTTTCCCACACTTTGAAGCTGACGGTTGCCGCTGTCGTGTCAGCACGTGACAACACCATCAGTACACAGACTACGACATGGGAGGAGGGGCACAACATCCCCCGTCAAGAACTTTGACGAGAACATCCACGCTGGTCCGAGATCCAACTACCATGGCAATGTACTTTACTCCTGTGTGTGTGTGTCTGTGTGAGTGTGTATGTATGTGTATGTATGTATGCCGTGTGAGCAAAGAAAAATTTCTGTCTTGGGTATCCTCGACAGACAATAAAGTCTGATTTGATTTGATTTCATCAACATTTCATCACAATTTATTTCAAATTTGGAAATCTCAAAAAGTGAAAAAATCTCGGTTTACAAATTTTGTGGACTGTCGGCAGAAAGTATCACACAAAATATAAAAACTACATTTTAAAAGTTAGAAGCTGGAGAGAGAGAAGGAGGGAAGACAAAGGAATCAATAGTAAAGAATTAAGAAAGCTCAATACTTCACAAGGTGAGAAGTGGAGTACGCAGGTCACGGAGCTCACAAGAAGAATGAAACAGGCTGAAGAAAGAAAGAAATAAAACAGAAGGACAAGCAAGTAAAGACAAGAGTAAAGACAAAGGAAGCTGATACAAGAGTACAAGAGTAGAAGCTCACTTGCTGTTCACTTGCTGTTCACTTGTCAGTCGGACCTGGGGACTCGCTCCGGAGAAACGACTCGTGTGGCGACCAGTCAGCCAGTGGCACCTGTCGTCTGCTGGGTGAGGCTCGACTGCTGTCTCCTCCTCGGGACTGAGAGTGACCGCAGCACCGACAACTCCGCGTCTTTATAGCGCGCGCGCCAACGCTCGCCTCCCACTGACGTCACAGGTCAGCCGCCAGCTGCCCACACCATGCAGGGTCACAGGTCACAGGGTCACATCATGGCAATCGTCAGTATGACAGTCGGGAAAGGAGCGTGAGAACAAGAAAGACAAAGGAGAATCAGTCAATCATCAAGCCATCATTAATTAATAGTCAATCAATCCACTGAGTTAAAGACAAACATCTACGTTCTTCATATTATCGTATTAAGATCATGTAAAAAAAATAAAAGCTGATGATGATAATGATGATGATGAGGAGGAGTTTCAGGGGAATGGCCGGTCTAGTTTTTGGTTAATCTCACCGAGGGTGCAGTCACACACCTGAGAGTTTCACCCTGTTTAACACGGGCTGTGGGGTCACAGTGTGGGGGAGAAGGTTTGACCGCTCCTCATAGTTTAGGTACATGTACTCAGGTGTGTTTCCACAGGTAAATCAGGGTCAGCTGACTCATAGCTGAGTCGAGAGGTAAGCCATGGCCAGGTAGACATCGTGCTTCCCACTTGAAGACCTGAGCTGATCCAACTGGCAAACTGTTTTCCTCCCAAAGCTCGAGCACACTAATCAAAAGAATTAATTAAATAATTAAGAAATAACGACATGCACAGCTCAGTTCAGTCGCGATCAAAGACGTGGAGAAACGATGAATCCCGGCATGCATCAGGATCGCGAGACTCGCAACATCTCAGGTGCGCGTGCAATTTCCGGGGCTTCAATGAGAACGCGGCTATGACGTCAGCACTGGCCGTTACCCGTACCCAGACACTTCTCGCAGCGGACATCCGAGATAAGAAAGAAAAGGAAAATATCCGTGAACAGCAGAGAACATCTCATGACAAGCACAGACGGCATCGTAGGTAAGGGCAGAGAACTGTCAGGGTAAGGGCAGACAACAGCGAGAGACAAGGGCAGACAAGGGAGGTGAGAGAGAAACAGGTGTTGCCTGCCCTGCCCCATCTCGCCACACCGCCAGGTAACAAGGACATTGAACACTTCAGTATAGTAACCCACCCGGCGAGCTCACTAGTCACTAGTTGTTTAGTTTACCTGTAGTAACCCACCCGGCGAGCTGACTATAGAAGCCAGTGACTATCAGTTTGACCGTTGGAAACCCTTCCTCTCGCTGACGACCGTTGGACCCTTTAACTGCCAAGGGGATGCTGCAAGGCAGGTTAGTGTGTGGAGGCAGCATCATCGTTGACAAATGTGTGACACATTTTTTTGATCAAAATGTCAGACAAGACAAGTCACATGTTGGTATACAATGAAATGTATACGGTATAAAATGATAATTATGGTATTACGACAGTCACGTGATTTATAAAGACTTGTCTGTGTTTATGTCAATGTATCTGTCGATGATGTAGCTCACATTGAGTGTCACTGACAAAACTCAAGTGTAGCAAAGTGCCAATGGCTGATCCATCCAAGAGTTTTGTTACTTGTCTTGTTTATGTCAGACTGGAGTTCTCCACCCTGAAGTGTTTCAGCATTGTGCAGGTGACTGGTGCCACCCTCAGTACGTCTGCCCGCTCCTGGGATTTACCTGGATTGTATCGGCAGGTAATTTCCTTGTGGCTGATAGACGGCACTATGTCTTCCTCGCCTCCTTCTTTGTTTTAAACACTGGACAAGATGGCCGCCTGCTGGGGAACCTCATCAAAGCTGTTAACATCATCTTAATGATTTGCACCGCGTGTTGACAGCAAAGGTCACAGCATCACCGCACGAGACAAAGGGTTAGAGGGTGTTTAGCAAATTTGGGCATGTGAGTGGAGTATGTGAGCTTTATGATGGCTCACTGGATTAGCTATGTTTGTGATAGCTCACTGGATTAGCCATGTTAGTTCTGTGATAGTTCACTGGATTAGCTATGTTAGCTCTGTGATAGTTCACTGGATTAGCTTTGTTAGCTCTGTGATGGCTCACTATGTTAGCTAAGTTAGCTCTGTTAGCCTGCAGCTATCCCATAGTGCGCTGTAGACTACATTCAGCGCCCAAGACATGCATGGCGACCATTCCAGACACCCGGCTAATGGCGCCTTGCTTAAAGCACTGGCACCCGATATCACTGACACCTCCGCCATTAAAACTTGATGGTGGATGGGCGAGGGCCGTAGGTCATACAGGGCCGCCGCCGTCCGCTCCACAATTTGCGGCGAGCAATTGAAATTCAGATCCGGGTCTTTATGCGCCCTCCACACGCACCACGAGCAAGCCTCACTCAGATGCGCGCGCATCGTGGGGCACCGCACCGCCACCTACAGCAGACGTTAAGCAACGACATTAAAATGGCGGCTTTCATAAAGCTTTGTGTCTTTGTGCTCACACAAAGTTCCTCAGTGAGGCCAGGACCTGTGAGGCTACTCGCCACAAGATGTCGCTGGGGCAACACTCGGGGAGGGGGGACAACTGTGATTATTAATATTAGCGTGATTATTAACAGATTGAGAATTGATAACATGGCAATGAACAAGATTGCTATAAAATGGTTGGTCACGTGACCACAGCTATTTTATTTTGTAATCACGCTACTTTGTGAATAAAATTAGCCAAACCGACATTTTGGAAGCGCGTGTGGGTTGTCAAACCCCAGGACTCGTGTTACCCGCGTATTTGTGCTGTGCACGCGCATAATTTTCAAATTTACTCCACCGGACGTTAAGCAGGGCAGCTGGGGGGTACATGGTAGCTCCCCCATTCTGTCCACCCCCACCCCACTCAGCACCCGTCAACACAGGCCATCACGAGATGAGATGGTGGCGAGACCAGGGCCGTGGTGAGCTGCATGATCGCCTCTGAGTCAGAACAAGCGCGAGGTCGGCACGTGAAGCCTCACTTTGTCCTCCACGCCCGGTGAGCACTAAGACGCTCCCCCACTTTGCTGCGCGCGCCACGAGACGTGTGGCTGACATCTGTAATCTGTGACTTTTACCTCTTCCTGCCGACCTGACGGAATGGTGGCCGCCCAGCGACAGGCCCTGGCATTCCACTCCAGTCCTGCAACATGCGCTTTCTGCGTCTCTGCAATGATGAGGCTACCCGGTGTCTTGTGGGTGTGAAGGGTACCGGAGACCTCGACACCCACTCAGCTAGTCTCGGCTTCTCGCGTCCTCCCACGAGAACCAATACTGTACAGTGGGGGAGGGGTGGATACAGGGGTGGGGACAGGGCCCCAAGCTGGACAGTGAAACACGAGGTCTGGTCTCCACCCACTCAGCCTCTTGCTACCCGCTAGTCCACCCTGTCTTCTCCCGGGTACTTCAAGCTTATTCCCCTCTTCGAGCTGCGCTCCGTTGGTGTAGGTCCCTGCTTTGTGGTTGCCGTCGTCTATGCTCTTGTCAGGCTGGTTTCCACTCAGCAAAGTTTCTCAGTTTGCTGGAAGTTCTTGTAGTTCAGTTTTGTTACACAATGCTCTAAATAGAATAAAAACAACCATGCCGACCAAATTTAGAAAACGACTTACAGCTTACAAAGTATCCTCCATGTGTGTGTGAGAGAGAAGGGTGGGGGGAAGAGAGAGAGACACCACGGTTAACCCTAATGTTAGTAATGTCCCTTTGACTAAAACAGTCGGCAGTGGAGTCCCGCTGCCCTTTGGTCCTGTCCGCGGGCGCACCGCTCGTTGACAGCCTGTCTGTCGGGTGGAGGAAACATTATCCGGGCAACATGCGTATCTTTGCCCACTTGTAATAGTCAATATTATAATCTTCTTTGACCACATGCTGATCCCTGGATCATACACTGGAAGGTCAGTCCTTTCTCTAACTGGACTTTGGTGTGTCCGTGTTGGTATCAAAATACTGAGCTCTGACAGGCTTCGAACGGGACTCCATTGCCAGTGTGCTGTGACCATCCTAGTTGTCTTTTCTATCTGTCAGCCTCCTCGTCGTTCTGACGTGTTGCTAAAACACTCTCCAACCAATAGTAATGTTTGTTATTAAGCGATGATGATGATGATGATGATGATGATGATGATGATGATGGTGATGATGATGTGCAATCACGTAAGAGCGTTAAGGCTGACACAAGATGCTCTCGTTCTTTCTCTCTCACACACAGTGACGATCAGAGCGGTGGGCAAGCAGAGGATGGACAGAGGGATGAATAAACAAAAACAGAAGGTAATGACAGAGGAAGGAGACAAGCACTGAGAGACGATATTCCCGCTAAACTGACGATGACCGATTGAGTTACACTGGAGGTTGCACTGAAGGGTGCACAGCCCACCCGACAGTGTCTTTATGACCAGCGGGACAAGCCAGCAGCTGGAGGTGGACACACAACAGACTCGCCCCCAGGGGGCCTCCTCCTCTCGAGGGCGGTCACTTGAGGTCAGTTTGGCTGGATGCAGCCTCCTAGATTTGAATAATTCTACTCCAGGGGTGCGACCTGGGGACGGCCATTACAATGTCTTACCCTTGTAACCTTTCACCTCATCGGTGCAGCAGGACTCAGCGCCGCTTGCGCCCCTAGTGTCGTGGTAGTGAGAGATAACTCTTGCTCTCTTTCGCCAAACTACCCCAAACCTCCATCTTACCACCACCACCACCCGCTACCTGCAATGTCTGAGAGGTGAGAGGTCAGGAACGAAACACCTGCATCCGAGTACAGGACTGGTGCTGACATCACAGGGTGGGACAAGCAGCTTCGTCTTTACAGCGGAACACGCTGTCCAACGGGTACCTCTGTGTGTGTGTTGCTACCCCATTCTTGCTCCCACCAAACTTCAAGATATTCACATTTATTTATTAATTTAAGTGTTTCAATCATAAAATTAAGGCTTATACTATTTTATTTGCTGTTTTTGAATGGTTCTCTCGTGAAAAATTACAATTATTTCTGCGCCATCTAGTGTGGGATGTGAACAATGGAGTTGCCTCGTCATGAGGCTACACGAGAGTTGTTCGTCGTGTATGTGGTATCCGAATAGTGGAGTTGCTATGTGATAAGGCCGTCACAGAGATTAGTAATCTCCATTAACCCCACGCGCACACCGGATGCGCTCGCTGATTTGTGGGGAGAGAAGTCAAGTGATTGATGGCGTCACATCCTGGTCGGACCTTTCAGGGCGGCAGCGAGCAGGTGGCCCGGGGCCGGCGGTTAAAAGATTCTGGAGACGTTTGGACATCCCGACCTCGCCCCGCCATGGCCAAACTCCTTCTCTCAGGAACGCAGACAGGTGGCGACACCGCGGCGTAAACATGCGCACGTGCAGGGCGAGAGACAGGGACCGGCTGACAAACACTCGCACACCTGTCAACATTTCTGTACCCGCTTGCAAAATCCGGAACCGCCAAGAGAGAACTAAAAAGCCTGCGGTTCGAAACCATGTAAGGGACATCAGGCTGACACCAACGTCCGCAATGTCCGCCATTGAAGACAGGATTTCAAAGCGAGGACAATGTTACCTGAGAACATCATGGTTCATGTCTCCAGTGCCCGGTCCACGCTGTCGCCGTGAAAGGTAGTCACGTGACTTCACCCCAGTAGTAAGATTGCTAACCCCCGGATGTAGCGGTCATGACCAAGGACAAGACATGAACATGACACGTCATCACATCTGCTGTCTTGTAACAAATAATGTCATGAAGTCAATACACGCGTTGGTCCGAGTGACAAGGACAACAACTGTTGTTGATGTCGTGCAGTCGTGGTGTGTATGTGTATTGCGGACCGTTGCTGAAGTGGGACCACAGCTGCCATCTTGTTTGTCCGTCTCCATGTGGAGTGGGTCTGGAAGCACGAGAAACAGATAACACTTTGTTTTCCATGCAGCTTCGCGGATCATCAGGAATTAGTCACGTGGCCATTTAACGCCATGTTAGCCTCATCACTGACTATCATCTGGAGCACGACGACTGACAACTAACCGACTACTTCTAAGTTCACGTGTACTTGATGAAGAGCTCAATTTTTAGCTAATGGCGAGAAATGGTGGGACCAGGGGGAGAGAGAGAGGGGGAGAGTCACAGTCAGGGCCGTTGAAAGCCAACTCGACACCTCAAGGTTTGTGACGGTGCACGGGTCCATGAGGCGTTGTAAGAAGTAGGAAGTGGAATGAACTACATGAAATAAACATGTTTATTATATGGAATATTTACTAAGTGTTAGACATATTACTTGTCCTCTGATGTAGTTTCATAATTTAAGTTATTATCTCAAAGTAAATCACAAAGTGGCAAAGTGTGTGCTGGGGACACGTGCAGGGCGGGTGCTAGGCTCTATGGTGCCCCTGGAAAAAGATGCTTGAGGGACTTGTCCTACCCACGACTCCCCTCCAGATGTCAAGCTACTATAGCCTCTACAACAATTATTTTATATGTTGTGATCCTCACACTTTCTCTGCTTTTTATTCCACAACGAGGTCAGTTCTTTCTGGAGGCCATGTTCACTGGACATGGTGGTCACAGCAACTAGCCCTGTGTTCACCCATGTCTACGTTCACACAGGGTGTTCACCAGTGGTGACAAGCTGGCAGGTGAGTGCTAGTCGCTAGTCTGTCATAATTCACACCGGACAACAGACGAGATTCATGCCAGGTGTCCACTGCTACCTGTGGACTCACACATCACGTGGCGACAGTCCTCCCAGGTACTGTGTAACCCTCAATACATCACTGAACTTATCACTTGGGAAAATGCAGCTAATCTATCATTATTTCAATATTTGTGGACAAATGCCCAGAGAATATATGAACATCCGATTTACCAGATGAATATTTTTCTCTGATATCATCGTCAGCTTTAAAAAAAAAAACAACATCGCAGACGGTCTCTGGTTCCTGGGGAGCTGTAGTCAGTGTAACCGTAGCACCTGGCTATGTAATATATTTCAAAAAAAATTATTCTAAATAGGTAATTAATGTACCTTTTTAAGCAGATTTTTTACAACAAAACAAAAGGAAATGGATAAGGAAGAAAAACCCTTTTTAAAGTAAATTGTAAGTCTCTATATTTAAGAAGTTGTTTTCACAGACCTGACTCCAGACGAGCATTTGGATGTTGTTCGTTATCTGAAATGTTGGTTATCCGAAACAGTTTTTCCCATAAAAAATAAAAGAAATAGGTTTAATTGGTTCCCAGCCCCTGTTGACTCGCTGTGTACAACTCTGACGTCTGTGCGAGTGGCCTTGACCTGTGCATGCTGATGTTTGTGGGTGTGTATCTTGAGAATGGAAAGGGTGGATTACTTTGAATTCGGCAAGTCTTATCTTGAACGTATCATTATCTGGTATCATTAGACATTATTCCATCATTAGTTTTTTACTTGCATGTCAATCTTTCCAAAGTTAGCGTACAAACAAATAACTGAAGAATTTACAGAAGATCTTCGTAAGGATGTTTTCTAAATCTTAAAAAATAAAGTCTTTTTACGGGTAAGACTTTCCGACTCCGGTAGCCTGTGTGTTTATTTTCTTCTGTCTGTGAATATTTTTACTGTTAATGTTATTTGCGTCGCTATGATATACTTTAATGTGAAATCTGTATTAAAGACCCCTACAGTCATTCAAACATTAAACAGCGCTCCGGCTATGAAATATTTCTCAACGTGCAAGAGACATAAACTGAACCTGCAATGCCAACAACTATACAGAATTCATTAAATTCCACACACTCCTCTATAATAACATCATTAAATGCCACACATCATTAAATGACAGTTTTCTATGCAGCAAGAAAGCTTTGTGACTCCTTTGAAAACGAAAATAAAATCCCTCAATTAGAATTTGACAGAACGTAAACTCCATAACGACAGGTGTTACTGGTCTCGGCTATCTCACACACAAAGAAACCCTCCATGCTTATCATCACTTGGAAGGCAACAGGCGGTCAAAATGTGTTGCTGGGTGCACGAAACGTATCCTCCTCCTCCTCCTCCTCCTCCTCATCATCATCATCATCATGTAGAGGAGGTCTCTTCTCGATTGTTCCTTCTCCCGAAAATTCAAGGGTCCCATAAAGTTTACCGAGATAGACTTCGCAAGCAGGGTTCTGTCTGTATTACTTTCTTATTTTTCTTGTTGTTGGCTGTCCGAACTCTTGCTCAAAATCCAGCTATCCCAGATACATGCATACGGCGTGGGTGGATGGCGGTGTGGGGAGGAAGGGGTGGAATTACTGATTGGATTCCCCCTCCATGAGCACGTGACATTGTAAAAACGGGGCTGACTTCCTTTTCTGTCGCTTTGAGGTTGAAGGAAAAAACTTGTCCAGTGTCTGTTGCTTCTGACTTTTTTGTGAAACTCTTTGGTAATACGACATCACACTATCATTGAACATGTTTAGTCTCCTATTGCCTATCGCACTGCTAGGGAAAGACTTTTCTACAGACTTTTCTTTGGAGCCATGATTGAGGAATATCTTATTAAAATAAAACACAAAAATCACTAAATAAGAAGGATGCGCACAGATAAGGAACAACCGATCGTAACTGTGTCTCGAGCGCGAATGATGACATGCTGGTCGGTCACGTGTGGTTCACGTGGCTGTTCGTTATCCGAAATTTGTTCGCTATCCGAGATACATTTTTAACGAAAGTTTTGTTCGTTATCCGAAATATTCGCTATCGGAGGCGTTCGCTAACCGAGTTTCCACTGTAGTTTTAAACCACACTGTTTTTCATAGCACATTATTTCAGATTTTTTTTTTACATTATTTATTTTTTTTACACTGCTTTGATTTTCCTTTCTTTTCATTGCTTTGTGAACTTAAGTTTTCTTGTCTGAAATCTGTTACAACCTGTGTTACACTCTGTGTTACAACTAAGTTACAGTCTATGTCATGAAGTTCCTGGATGCCGGTCAGTTGACGGTGTAAGATGTTTGCGATCTGCAAAGTCTTCCCGTCCGCCGGACCTCACCCACTCGGGAAAAGCCAACGGGCGTGAACACGAGCGCAGGAGGACAGGGTAAGGCGACACCTACCCCAGTGTAGCTGCCCTTTGATCGTGCCTCAGCGGCCCTCGTGTCCAACGATCAGACTACGAGGCCTCAGGGACGACCTCGCGATCACGTCATGCAAGTCACGTGACTGTTCTCTTGACAGGACCAACTCACTGGACGGTGGCGATGTCAAGGTACACACCAGACAACGGGTGGGAAAGACAAGTGGTCAGAGCACGGTAATGAGTCTGATACAGTGTGCAGCGCGGGTATGGCCGCCATGGCGCGGGCTTCGAGACAGACGACATCCGGGCCTCTCTCAGTCATCATTCATTGTAATCGTTTATTATTTGTCCAATATATAGCAATATGTTTACACGCTTACGGTTGGCAATATTTACATTTGGATTAGTAACGTCACGTGACGTACACAACAAACGGCAGGAAGAGTGGACAGCTCTGTAGTTTTCTTCCAACTCTTTGTTTATTTGTTTGCTCTTTTGTTTCTCGTCCTGTCTTTTCTTGTCACTTACGCGCTCAGGGCTTTTGATGGTGCATGAGTGACAGGGCGTTGTAAGAACTAAAAAGTAAATGGAATGAACGAAATTAAATTTATTTTTATCTCTATACAATATAATAAATATGAGAAAATGTGTAATTGTCTTCGATGATGATTTATTATCATTATTCCGCTTCATACATGTAACCGCTCGCGCAAAACTCAGCTCAGCCAAACAACTGAGACAAGGTTGCAGAGGAAAAAGTGAAATACTTACACAAGTGTCTTGAGTACCTTCTGATACCCACCCACACCTTTTATACTTCATATTTGTGAGACATTCTTCCTGCTGTCCTACTTTGAGATCCGGGCTTCTCTTGGCTGATCTTGACCAGGAAGTTGAATAATACTGTGATGAATGGCTTGTTTTGATGCTGGAGGTCACCCGGTGCTTTGTGTCGGGTTTGTTTTGTCTCTTTTTGCTTGTTATCTCTTCTTTACCCTTCGATGTCAAGTATTGTACTTTTCTGACATATTATCTGTAAATTAATATCGACTAATGTATTACCTGCATATTAATATATATGCTGTATGTGTATGTATATAATACAATTTAAACATTGTATTGAGTGAATCTGGGATGGAATGACAGTTTTGACATTGTCTGCACATGCACATACAAAATAAAGTTCATGACCTCTGTACATCTGCACAATAACTACACAAGATGTGGACGACAGTTTACATGTTTATGGGGATTAGGGGCAGCTGGTAGTGCAGAGACTTGACTAGGACTAAATAAGTGTTAACGAGCAGAAATATAAACAGATTTTAAAGTCTTCACAATAAAACAACCTGTGGAGGACAATTCACATGTGAATGGCAGTCAGTGAAGAGACTGGACAAGGACTAGATGAGTGTTGTCTAGTCTTCACTGCCAGCAAAGCCTGGCTACACACACAAATTGTCGTCATGGTAACCTAGTGTGGCCATTAGACACAACATGGGCATGACAGAAACAGGGTACATGGTGTAGACACTGGGAATGGAGACTGTGGGGTGGGTGAGAGCGAAGTACAGGGAAGTGTGTGTGTGTCCTGTTTGTTTATACCAGTTTCTCTGTCCCCCTAGGTCCACTTTTCCTAACAAACGACAATTACCACAGATAATGAATTTTCATCCAAATACAAATTCAGAAAGGTATACTTTAAGTGAAAGTCATGTATTTCATTTATTGTGTTGTCTGTTTAGCCCTGCGTCTTCTCAACAACAAAAGCCATCAGCTTTGTTAGATGTTTCATTGATTATACGAAATACCATAACTCTAGCGACAGCTGCTCATCAACAATAATTTTTTTTTAAAAAACAGAACAAAATGTCCAAACACCACGGGAGGCTACTCCTGACAGTCATCGTCTCTCACAATGGGAGTAGTCTCCCTTGAGCTTGCGGTGCCTGCTTGATGCATGTGACCATCGAACACTTGCCGCCTCCCCAGTGTCACTGAACCTTCTCCTCTCATCGCCTGTCTTTTCTAATCAGGGATTTCCATCCAGTGGCCATGGAGAATATTGTTGGTTTGTTTACCTGGTCGGAAACATTTTACAGTTTTGACAATCAGGCACCTTTTTCTTTAAAAACACTCAAAAACTGCTGTGTGATTGTAACAGGAGCTTGATGCAACTGTATCCTACCATTCCTCTACATCATTTCAAAAAAAGGTAGATATACTTACTAACTAGGCTTAGATAAGCTGGATATTAGATGTTAATAGTGTAGATACTAGATGCTAATAACTTAATCACTAGTCTATCAAGTCTATCTTATCGATGAAAACGAGGCAGCCATAGTCAGCGTGCTGCTATCATATTTAGAAGAGTAAGATGGTAGTTGATGTAAAATAATTCAAGACAGAACAGACTGACTTACATAAGTATATTATATGACAGTGGAATGATGGGAATTCATCGCCCTTAGACATTTATCTCACACGACCCCGCATGTTACTGGATGGCATCCGTCTCGCTCTCACAAAGGTCACATCAATCTTTTCAATGCAAAAAAAAAATTTTCTGCAATTGTTTTATTGGTCTGGCGAGCGTGTGTGTGTGTGACTGATCTTGTTTTCTCTCTTTGTTTTCTCTCATAAAGTTTGTGGTGGATGGAGGTGTGGGAGTGTGGGACATGAAGGATTGTCTGTACTTTTGCACAAGAACCAAGTGAGATAGTCTGCGCCATTTCTGCATTTATGTGGAGGCTGTCTGCGAATAGATATTCTCTCTCAATTTTTAGCTCTGTTTTAAGTTGCATACCTCGAAGCACTGGCCATAAACCCCTTTGTGCACTTTGTAACCTTTGTACACTTGTGACGTGTAGGTGGTACTGTAGTTTTGTAACATACTGATGGTGTGATTGTGGGCTTTGCAACAAAACGAGTATCGCAGTTGTTTCATGGAACTGAATTTATTTTAGTCTTTTGTTAAAAATTATTTGTTAAATAATTGTATGCATGGTGAAGAGAGTGAGTGTGAAAGATTGGAACTTCTTTCTTTGTCTTGTTTCTCTGTCCTCTCCTCTCGTCTCGTCCTTCTTTCTGTGTAGCGGGCGCGCGTGGTGCAGGTCAGAGCGGAGTGCAGTTTGCACAGTTGTGGGTCACAAAAAAAAATGAATGATGACCCAGTTCCTCCTACATGACGGCGACAGACAACACCTGCAGGGTTGGCGGTGTTGGTGGTGGAAGGTGCGCTTCCTACCAAGCGTGGGTCTGACGACAGCCTGCAGACTGAGCCTCGGGCCATGGCGGACGATCGTCTCCACTCACTGTGGAAGGTCAGCGCGTGCCGACCCTCCCTGGCGGCTACAGTCCAGCCAGCAGGCCACCCAGCCACCCTGACCTTTACACAACCACTCTCCTACTCTTGCGGCTCACGCGAATACGCAAACGCATGTGCCTGCCTGTCTGAGAGAGAGAACAGATGCTGGAGACTTTTGGAAACGGGAGGTAATCAAGTTAGTTCTACGACAAAGATCTTCGTGGTTATCTCTCTTTGTTCTGTGTAAGTCGCTGGCCGCTTATTTCATGTTTTCCAAACATGCTGGAGAACTGGTTACCATTTCACAACAAAATAGGCAATAGATTTACCTTGTGCTTATAACATGAAAAACCAATCTTCACCACAATATTTAGAACAAAATAAATAGCAAATGTTTAGAAAATGAAAGAACGTAAGATATGAAACATAAAGACTCGCCATAAATATTATTGCTTTCCTGTCATACCACTCAATACCAGTATCTAAAATATCATGAAATCAGTCTTGTGGTTCGTGCTATGAACGCGACCATCTTAAAAATTATATCAGAAATCATCTTTACATTTGCATTTCAATTTAAAATTATCACATTATAGGTTTTTTTCTTTTTTCTTCTTTTTTCTTCTTTTATATGGAAGTTATATGCCAAGTTCTCCGCTGTCAGTCTCGGGGAACCAGAAGACGACCTGACTTCTGGAAGAGAAGAAGATGGAATTTACCGAGACTGTTGATATCAACAATATAATTACCATGTGCATTTGCTTTGTTGCACTATTTACCAAACTTTTGCCTAGTTAGAACACAAAAGTATTTGCTTCACTGGTCTGAAATCTTTCTTATGAAATATTGAATATATAAATCGCGCATAAACACAGAGATATACAATCACTGAAGTGTTGGCATGTATGCCTCACGCTTGTATTTTCTATTCTTGATTTAAAAACTGTGATATTGCTTTCCATCATGAGAAACATCTTCAATCATCTCTGTGTCGTGTGAAGACGAGTGAACTGAAAGCACTGATGTTGATCTTGGTCTATTCATAGACAACGAGTTTTTAAACAATTACAAGAATATTTAATCAATACACTTCTCGAGTAATTTAATGAAAACTTAATGAATGATGCGATTATTAATAGCTACATTTTGTATGGGCATGTATTCGGCCATGTGATATTTGTCTAAACCTTACAGTCGCCAACTAGAAACATGGACAAGAAAGAGAAGAGTACGAGGTAAATAAGTGAGCCAATAATAAGATCAGTACTTTTGTGCACTCTCCTTCAAAGTGCCTTGAACAAATCTTGGCTCTCGTTGGATGGAAACCTTTGTATGAGCGCCTGTAGCATGAGTGAGAGCCGCTCACCACTTGTCTCGCTCTGTCCATATTCCTGCCCGCGGCAACAAAAATAACAACTGTCACCGAAAGATTTGATACTCGCACAGTTGTATTCTACCAGCAGCAGCATCAACCACCTTTTGTGTGTTTCTTTACTGTTGTTACTCTTGCAGACTTTGCTGACAGCCATTGAAGTCATTGCTAAACCACGGCGGCTAAACCGGAAGCGTTGTACCCACCAGCCTCGTTCTAGTAGTTGACTGAAAAAACTCGTCTGCGAGCAGTCCAGGGACATAAGCTGGTGGTTTGACTGCTGCAAGTCGGGTTCCTGGTGTCCTACGAGTGTGGGAGGAGCTCAGCTGGGATGTTGTCGATGTTGACTGCGTACAACTCTTCCGACTTCTTCCCGTAGGTCTGGTAGGTCTGATGGCTGGCTGGCTAGCTGGCTGGCTTGTCTGATTGTTCTGAAGGATGTTAGCGTCCATCATCAGCGTGAAGTTGTACAGGTGGTTGGAATATTTCATCCATCTGTTGACTGAATATCTCCTCCATCTGCAAGGCTTTTTGTGAGAAGTCGATTTGATGATTGAGGTCATGTGTTGACCTGTGTGGGTGAAGGTCTTTAGTTGCTGTCAGTTTCTCTCAAAGCGACTCGCCAGATCCAACTTAATTAATTAAACCAAGATACACTGCAATCGTTGTCACCAAATATTTTAGGTTCTTAAGCTTTTAAATACTGTTTGAACTGTCAGAAGTGACTCAGTGGCTGATATCGTAGGAGCTGCAACAGTCACACGTGACATGTAAACTGAAATGTCATGTTCGTGCGGCCAGGTGGGCCAGGTAGGCCAGGTGTGCCAGGTGTGCCCAGCCTTCCAGTAATCAGCTCTAAACTCGGCACAAAAGGAGGTTGAAGATTAATTTTTAAAGACCCACAGAAAGGAAGTCGAATCTTGCACGTGCAAGGTCGTGTAAGGATGTGTAATCAGGATGCGCCCCTGACCCACTGCGTGCAGGTGTTTGTGTGGTAACGTGTCCTGTCGTCACAACAACGTCAGTCAGCGCGTGACCACGTGCATGCACGAATAGAGGCTACATTTCATCATCATCATTATCGTCCAAGACACTGTCCTCTTCGCCTTGTTTTGTTGGTTTGTAATGAGCGATGTGTCGTCTCCTTTTTGTGTAAATTCAGTTTGTGGCATCAAATTCTAAATATTTCAACGTCCGTTTCTCAAGTACAAGAGAAAAGTCTGCTAAAAGCTTCAGGAATGTCCTCTTGCAGTGATTTCAACACCTGGCACAGAGACCGGAAGTCAGCAGACACATGGCATACTGTCAGTCAGTAGTCGTGCAGCAGACACCAGTCTCCTAAGGCGCTCAAGCTCCGTCTCTATACTCATTAGTGATGTGGCATGTCTGCCCTGCTAATTACTGCTAATTACAGCTAATTATAGCTGATCCCCGTGCCACGGAGTGATCACGTGATCCTGTGAGCGTGCTGACTCACGGTTTTTGTTGCGTTTGCTGACGTCACAAGTGGGCGTCCGCGCCACCAACACGGAGCTTCCGCCACAAGTGCGCATGACAAGAAGTCAAAGATCGGACAGAAGCTATTGTTAGTGTGTGGATGTCTAAAAGCGCTGAGCACCTGTAGTGGCTGAGCCATTGATTCCTGCCTACCTGTCAATGCAGCCGCTGGAGCGGAGCAGATGTGTGACGTCACTGAGGGGTTGTAACGGCGGCGGCCTCCACACCTAGTCTCACCTGCCCGACAAAAACTAGTTTTTCTTTGAGTCAGGTTCTCAAGGAGAAGAGGCTAAGGAGGCAACTCTTTGTGCAAATGTCAGAGAATCAGCAAAACATGGCAACCACATGAAATGTTAACAACGCGGCGCTGAACACAAGGACTATTATTAGCGACTGTAACAAGGACATACTGTAACAGACTGTAACACAGACTGTAACACGTACTGTAACACAAACTGTAACACAGACTGTAACAAGAACATACTGTAACACGTACTGTAGCACAAACAGTCTCAGGAAACGGCTTGACACCCACACGGGGAAACAAAAGGACAGACCGTATGGTTCTGCAACTAAAGGAAACTCAAAAAAATGAAGGTGTGATACCAAAACAGTGTCAGCAAATAAATTGTATTTTGGAGTGTTAGACAAGGACAAGTATCAAGAAATTATTATTATTACTATTATTTTTTTAAATAATAATTTTAATTTATACTATTTCAGAGGCAGACACAAACTGACAGTTTGTCTGACAGAAGCACGCATTCAGAGTTTAATAATAATACAGACAAAACTACAATCACCAGCGACATGGTTGTTGTCATAACCTCCACAACAGTTCTGATTGTACAGACATCTACCTGTCAGTGACAGTCCTGATTGTACAGCCATCTACCTGTCAGTGACAGTCCTGATTGTACAGACATCTACCAGTCAGATACAGTCCTGAGCTATCTACCTCTCCATTGCAGTCTAAATTTACATTTATCCACAAACTTAATTTTCCGAGCCTACAGCCATTGACCCTCAGTGTCGGCTCAGATCGTACTGACAGCCTCGACTCTGCATTCAAGTTCTTAAAGAACCTTTGATTCCATAAATATTTCTCCGTCTATAGAAAGTGTTTATCGAATTAATCATCACAAGTTACATTATGGTTTGCTGAGGAAATCACCCGTACTCTGCACACAGTCGGCTTTCACACAGAATCAGTCAAGTGCGCCTGGTGCCAGAGGCAGCGTGAGGGGGACACAAGCAAGTGGAGGGCGGGTGGGCCTAGTAGCTGGAGGTGATGAGGGTAAGAACACTCGCCAGTAATTACTGCAGCCGAGGGCAGTCAGCCGTGAAACCTCTGCACGATCTTAGGGTCGCCGTCGTGGCAGGAAGTAGTCCTCACCTCTTCCTCGACCTGCGCACACACGCATGCGCGCACACACACACACACACTCACTCACACACACACGCACACGCACGCACGCACGCGCACACACATACACGCACACATATTTTCTCACACACATACACATTCAATCTTGTGTCCTGTCTGCCAATATTTCATAAAATCATCTCATATCATTTCCCACAGTCAACACGACCTCACTAGCTGTCAGTTTGCCGCACGTGACCTCGTTCAGTTGTGTTCACATAGAGTAGAGACGACTACTTGGGTAGGTTGATGTTACCGATACACACGATCTTGCCAATCCACCCAAATGTTGGTGTTGCCATGGTACCCGCCCCAAATTACGTTTTGTCGGCTCGTAGTCGACCTGAAATGTCGAAGGGTTCGGGGTTGACCTAAACTATTGTAGATCGGCCCGGTCACAGGTGGACGGTGGCGGTCATGTTGGACGGGTGAAGACGTCGAGGAAGCTTTAAATAGGGGAGGTAACTTTGGTTCATGGAGAATGTCTTCCTATCATCGCATTCTCATCGATTAGTTAATGTTATCTCCCTTATTTTGTTATTTTAATGCACAGACCTTGTGATAAGAGGCTTTGTAGTCAGCAACAAAGGGAGGTCACTAAAGCACTAAAGTCACTGACAGAATACGATTTGCAACAGCTCGCTTGTTTGTCTTTCATTCTATCCTAGACCAGTGCTGCCCTGATCCTCGGAGTCTCGCGCTGTAGGAGGAAGTGCCTCGTGGGGAAACCAACCAGACGTCACGTGACCAGCTCGACATGGCACTGGCAGCAGAACTTTAGTCAAGGGCTGAAGTCAAGGACGCCAGCGTTGCCAAAGACGCTCGTGGTTTGCAGGAAATCAGTGTTGTCAGGGACTAGAATTTCAGAGATCATGTGACCATCAATACCAACCCTCTAATGGAGGAAAAATATCGGGGTGGCCGCTGGACGCTGTTCACAAGTCTGTGTCATGGAACATTGAAGTGATTCTTGTACAACTTTCTGTCCTAGAACCCACAGACATTTGTACATCCTGTCATGTCAGGAGGAAGGCTATGGTGTAAATGTTATCATGTCAACAGGGACCCCATGGTGTCAGGTCGAAGGTCAGCCTCAAGGGTGGAGGGATGTATTGTGTGATCCCCCTCAAGGCTGATTTCACTAGAGTTAGAATGTATCGTTGTGATACGCCATTGTTATGTGCCCTCGTAGTTTCCCCCTCATATGTTCATTCACCTGCCATCTCTGGGGTCTCTTTCCACTGTGCAGACGACGTCAGTGGCGTTGAATTCTTCTGTCTATTGTAGAAGCTGACCTGTAGACTCTTTCCCCCTCCAGCAAGAAATTCATTTTTTCATTCGTTCCTTGACTGGTGCGGTTGTGGGTCAGCACCAGGGTGGACGCGGCACTTGACAAGCTTCGCCACTCACCCTTGTACCACGTGTACCCAGATGCTACTGTTTACTAAATGTACCGAAACACTCCGGCACCTGCAGGTACCACAGTACCACAGTACCACACGTACCCCAGCACTCAGACACGGCCATGTACAGCAGCCATTAAACATTGATTCCCACTTGCCTAATGGTGCTGCCCCCGGGTGGGACTGAAGTACTGAGCTGGTTGTGGGTACTGACGGCAAAGTGTGGTGCCACGAGTAGTTTAGACTAAGACTCAATCAATTGTTTATTGTTGTGGAAGTCGGGCATGGGTCAGCGACTACAACCGGCTTCTCCACCAGCAGGGGAGTTAATCAATCTCCTAACAGAACTCCAGCTGCCTTCTGTTCATCAACCTTCTTCAGTTCCTTCATGACAAAAGACAGAAGCTCCTCCACTTCTGTAGTCAGTGCAGCTAGGTCAGTGTCAACATCCAGCAGAATGAGAGAGTGAGAGAGGAAAGAAAGAAAGATTGTCCCGCCTGGCGCCTCCTGGTGGAGTTGTCTCCCTGTCCTACACGCGTTGCCACAGACACGTGACAGCAATCCACCCCGGGGGCAGTGGCTATGAGGCGAGAGGAAGTCCTTTCCCCGGAGTAACATGGGGAAGTCAATGAAAACCTTGTTTCCGTCGTTACTTTGTGTTTCCTGCAGTTTGAGAGATGTCGGCCTCTAGTTTTAGAGTTGTATCGGTTATAGCAGGATTCATGAACTCAGAAACAGGAGCATCTATTGCCTCCCTTCTACCTCAAAGGACGACTCATCCTTGAGTTTGGGGAGGGGTGTGAATTACTGATTACATACATTGATAATTGTCTGTTCATCCTGCTTCCTAACCCAAACCTCATCCAACTCTGGCATTAATAGTTATCTTGACTTGTATCCGGCATCTTATCTTAACACAAGGGTTAGATGATAATTTGGAGGCGGCTTATCTCAACACAACAGAGAGATACTAATCTTGCTTTTTACCCAGTATTTCATCTCAGTCCTCTTTCATTCCTTCATTGACTAGTACTAGTGTAGCCATGGTGGTCCGCCCCAACTGAGACTGCGGCGGCGGGTGCCAGGGCGGCTTACACCTGTCCTGCCAGGTCAGAGGGCTCCTCCTGTGTGCCAGGTGTGGTTCTTTCTCTCTCCACCTCAGTGTCACCGTCATGGCAGGCTTCATGGCCGGACCTGACCACCGTCCACCGCTGTCCTGTGGGTTGCCGGTGTCGTAGGAGGGTGGCGCAGACAAACTCTTTGGTCTTCGAGTTTGGGAGCAGCCTCCTGGCCACGTGGTCACGAGCCCCTGGATCCTCCTGTCCGTGTCCTTGTACATGGGGCGTGGCTGAAACTAGGAGGGACGAGGTCGCAGATGGAGATGTTGCTGTGCCAGGACTTCTGTTGCTGAACTGACAACAACACTGATGTACATGGCCCTGCATCCAGTCACTTGTAGAAAGAAACACAAAGTGATCTACAAAACATCACATGGCGCATTCTACACAGCAACACACACAGTCATCTGCAAATATCACAGTGGGAGAGGGAAAGAACTGTGCTCCTGCCTGTTGCTATGGCAGCGAGTCCTGCTAGCAGTCTCTCAGCCTCTCAGCCTCTCAGTCTCAGTCTCTCAGTCTCAGCCTCTCAGCCTCTCAGGGGGGATTGATACAATTGCGGATTACTTTCTGCATCATTTTGTTGGTGTGGCTCATTAGCTTCGCGACTCAGTGTTTGTGGCAGTTGGCTGTTTCCTGTGTGTGGGGGGAGTGTGACGATTGATTGCCTCCACTCTTCATCTCCACACTTTGGGCTCACAGCAGTAGACGTCTGTGTAGTTCCTTCTCCATCAGACAAGCGGCTCAGCAGGAACTTTCCTCCCTTCAGGCCGGGTACAGCTCTCTGGTCGGGTGGATCTGCAGCTCACTAGTTCAGTGACGTAGCAAGATGTTCCATTCTGCAAGGGGGGTGTGACTCCATCCACACAGTGAACGGCGCTTACATTCTTGTCTCTTCTATCTTTGTTTTTTGAAGGGGTGGCTACCTTCATTGCCCTTACTCCTGGTCCCTAAGCTACTGTAGTTTTCTAAAGCTCTTTCTGAGGTCGGATAGGTCTGCAGGCTCACTGTTGTAGTCAGAACGGGTGTGATGGGGAGACTGGGAGGCCTGGGAACGATGCGGATGACACTCCTACCACTTCTCTGCTTCTTATTCTCCATCCTGCTTCTCCTTGCAGGGAATGGACATACTTGGAGTGCCTGAACATTTCGCATTTTTGTCCGTTGTGTCTCACACTGAAACCTGTCTCTTTGAAAACGCCATCTACTTTTTTCTTTGTTGCGATTTTTCTGCGAATCATCTTTGCTGTTGAGCTGATGGCGAGTAGAAGTGCGTGTGATGTGTGCTGTTGACAAGCCATTGTCACCACACTGCCATGGTTACCAGCATCACTCACAGGCCGCGTGTCCTGTGGGAAAAGCAAAATGTTGAAGCTGTGGTTTGGAAGGCAAGGGCAGTAACTGCTGTCTACACGCCAATGGTTGCCGCCCTTGTCGGTCCTCAGACGTCGGAGACCCTCGAGAGGAAAACAATGAGAGCACGTGACTGGAGCTACCTGGGCTGTAGTGCCAGCCTCTCAACACTGCCTTCCATGCCCAGTGTCCACGGATGATGATGATGATGATTATTATTATTATGATTATTGGGAGGGTGGCACACCCCTACAAACTGCTCCGCCCATATTTACTCGCAGACCTGCCGCTGTGTCTCTAAGTCCGAGTGAAGATGATGAACAATGTTGACCACTTTCTCCGTTTCCCTGACTCGGGTGTATTTCTTGTGACTGGAGTGTTCGGGGTGTACTTGAGCGTGAAGGTTGTATTTTGTCGAGTGACTAGGTGGCGCCACAAGAGGCCTCCAAACACACAAGCCACATGTTACCTCACGCGCCGTGGGCTGAGCTGCAACAGTCATCAGCTGGTGATGCTGTGAACAGTAGAGGCACATGACGTGCTATGTGACACGTCTGTGAACACCATTCTTACCGTGTGACATGTCTGTGAACACGATTCTTGCCGTGTGACACGTCTGTGAAGACTTTTGCCACCTCACTCATTATCCAGGTGTAGTGACACATGGTCATCCTCCACCTCCCCCCTCCCGTGATGTCCGCCATCATTGTGACTACCTGTGGAGTTTAGTACATTGTTCAGCCTCTAGAGGGCGCCACTAACGCTACAATCAGGGTAGTGGACCTGGAGCTGAGTACACACTACTCTGACATCAGTGCCAGTGCAGGCTGGATTGTCAACTACATGACACATGGCACAGGGCAGATGACACGTGACACACGTTTAACAGAAGCCGGACACGTTACACGTTGGTGAACTTACTCTGTAAATAGTTCACCAGACACCACAACGGAAACATCAGACACCAAGAAGCTGCAGCGTCTGTACAGGTGGCTATCAACAGTTGCAGGGAAGAAATGAGTCTCGCTGTTCCTCTCACGACCAGGCTCTTGCCTGTGGAGAGAGAGAGGGAAGAAATGAAAGTCTTCAAACAAAAACTTCATTGACAGCCCGCGAGAACATCGTCGCCCCTCGCTTCTCTTGGATCCAAGATCAATGACAAATTAATTTCTCCTTCAGTAATAATTGTCATGTCATAGCAAGCTTGTCTTGTGACAAATTAAATAACAAACAAGCCAGCACGTGCACAACACATAAACACATAAACACACATATAAACACAGTAAACACACATACACATTCTCTCGCACGCATGTACCACACACACACACCACCCCGTGTAGCGGCCCACCATGGACACCCAGTCAGGCAGGCGGCACCCCCACCCTGCAGGAAATTACCCGTTTCCGGATGACGCTCAGGGTAGGCGACGGGTGGTCCTGGGCTCTACAGTCGCCAGCCGCACGCGCTGGTCTGTCTGCACTCCTTACATTCGTCTACACGTGGAGACCCACTCATTCCTTCACTCATTCACTCACTCACTCCCCTCTCAACCGCTCTCACACACAAGCACACGTCACTCATATGCGTCACTCACCTACACCACTCACACACCCGTTACATTCATCACACGCACGTCACTCGTATATGTCACTCACCTACACCACTCACATATCAAGCATTCGTCACTCGCGGACGTCATTCACACACCCGTCACTCACTTTAGTAGCTCGCATACGTCACTCACCCGTCACATACGTCACACACACGTCAGCACAGAGCTGTATATGTAGAGACGAAGACACGAGGACGCCATCATACAATACGACACACGTTCAGAAGTACGAACACACGCACGCGCTGATAGAAACTCCGCTACCCGCCCCACCCCACCCCACCCGTCCCCCATCTCATTATCTCGAGGGTCAAGGCCGTACGGGAGGTGCACTGAGGTCATTATCATATCACTCGTCAGCTAGTACAGGGGATGTTGACTTCTAGATTATTAACTACCCGTTACAAACGCTTGGAAATAATTGGCCGGGTGGCCGGGTGGCCGGGGTGTCGGCGGGTGCCGTGACAGGCGATGGTTCCTGTGGAGGTGAGGTGGTTGTAGGGAGGGAGGCGGGGGGCCACCGTGCAGTGTTGCACCATGCTGCAGGGGACTGCTGCCCAATTAAGATGCGCGTGCTTCGCC
Organism: Pomacea canaliculata; assembly: GCF_003073045.1. Taxonomy (NCBI): domain Eukaryota; kingdom Metazoa; phylum Mollusca; class Gastropoda; order Architaenioglossa; family Ampullariidae; genus Pomacea; species Pomacea canaliculata. The sequence continues at coordinate 1,325,719 of NC_037592.1, read as the reverse complement.
CGCCGTCACCCATGCGTGGTCGGCGCCACCCGGACTCCACCCCACCCGCGCGGCCTGCGAGCTGTGCGCGTGCGCAGGCATGCATCGCCTGACTTGCAAAGCGAGGCCAAGTCGACCTTCATCTTGTCAACGTTGACAGAGCGCCACCCCGCTGCTGGCCACAACCCGCCCCCAGCCTCTCAAACTCGGGTGTTTCTCGGGAAGCGGCGCGGACAGGGAAGAGTTTCACGGGTAGACGCAAGTTCACAACCAAAAGTAAAAACATCCTCGGACAACAAACAGAACTCTGCCGCTCGCGAAGCCAACACCTTCAGACAAGCTACATCAGCATCAGCATCCACCGCGCCAGTGCGCATGCTCACAGCACCAACACCAGCGCCAAGTCATCAGAATACCCAGGGTGCTGCTGGTGTTGTGACATACCCCGCCATACCCGCCAGCTAGCAAACTGTCGTCGTCGTCATCAGTGAACGTCACTGTCAGCTGTGTAACGTCATGGCAGACACGAAAATCAAGACATGTTGCTGTCTGCTGTTGATGCTCTGTCTGCTCACGGCGTCTGACGCTCAGTCATCTACAGATGACGCCACTGCTACGGACACATCCCCTACTACCACCACAGTGACGTCATCTCAGTCAACTACGGACACATCCCCTACCACCACCACCGTGACGTCATCTCAGTCAACTACGGACACATCCCCTACCACCACCACCGTGACGTCATCTCAGTCAGCTACGGACACCTCTCTACCACCACACCGTGACGTCATCTCAGTCACTACGACACCTCCCCTCCACCACACGTCATCTCAGTCAGCTACGGATCATAACCACCACAGTGACGTCATCTCAGTCAGCTACGGACACATCCCCTACCACCACAGTGACGTCATCTCAGTCAACTACGGACACATCCCCTACCACCACAGTGACGTCATCTCAGTCAGCTACGGACACATCCCTACCACCACAGTGACGTCATCTCAGTCAGCTACGGACACATCCCTACCACCACCGTGACGTCATCTCAGTCAGCTACGGACACATCCCTACCACCACAGTGACGTCATCTCAGTCAGCTACGGACACATCCCCTACCACCACAGTGACGTCATCTCAGTCAGCTACGGACACATCCCCTACCACCACAGTGACGTCATCTCAGTCAACTACGGACACATCCCTTATAACCACCACAGTGACGTCATCTCAGTCAGCTACGGACACATCCCCTATAACCACCACAGTGACGTCATCTCAGTCAGCTACGGACACATCCCCTACCACCACACGTGACGTCATCTCAGTCAGCTACGGACACATCCCCTACCACCACCAGTGACGTCATCTCAGTCAACTACGGACACATCCCCTACCACCACAGTGACGTCATCTCAGTCAGCTACGGACACCTCCCCTTCCACCACAGTGACGTCATCTCAGTCAGCTACGGACACATCCCCTACCACCACAGTGACGTCATCTCAGTCAGCTACGGACACATCCCCTACCACCACAGTGACGTCATCTCAGTCAACTACGGACACATCCCCTACCACCACCGTGACGTCATCTCAGTCAACTACGGACACATCCTATAAACCACCACACGTGACGTCATCTCAGTCAGCTACGGACACATCCCCTACCACCACAGTGACGTCATCTCAGTCAACTACGGACACATCCCCTACCACCACCGTGACGTCATCTCAGTCAACTACGGACACCTCCCCTACCACCACAGTGACGTCATCTCAGTCAGCTACGGACACCTCCCCTATAACACCACAGTGACGTCATCTCAGTCAACTACGGACACATCCCCTACCACCACAGTGACGTCATCTCAGTCAACTACGGACACATGTGACGTCATCTCAGTCAGCTACTGACACATCTACACCACCGTGACGTCATCTCAGTCAACTACGACACATCCCCTACCACCAGTGACGTCATCTCAGTCAACTACGGACACATCCCCTACCACCACCGTGACGTCATCTCAGTCAACTACGGACACATCGGTTATCACAACTCTGACGTCATCCTCAATAAGCACTGCGGGCGCTGAGACGACAACATCGACTACCGTTGCCGTGTCATCGAATGGCACAGTTTCCACACTAGAGACAAAGTCGACCACAGCCACGTCATCGTCCTCCAATGACACCTCTACTCAGCCTCCAGTTCAAACCAGTTCCTCGGACAAAGCCACGGTGTCTTCTGTGCCTCCATCAACGGCCATTTCTTCCACGTCTTCCTCTGACGTCACTGTCAACTCATCTCTCGTTGAGGACTGCTACCGGCGTCTTCCCAGCAGTCAGCTGACGGCGTTGTATCGCCTGATGCACAACGTCACGTGCTCGCGGCAACACCTGGTCAAGGTGGGCGTCGTGCTGGGCAACCTGACCTTGCCTGTGCTCACCATCCCTGACGTGAAGGCCATCATGGCGAGAAACGCCACCTGGGCATCGAACTCACTGCTGCCTGACTTCAACTCCTCGGTCAACTGCAGTGCGTTTGACTTCGACAACTTGACTGACGCCGCCATCTTGTCCGTGCTGGTCGCCGACCTCGTGACCGGAATGCCTGCTTTGAAACTGTCGCTGGACGATGCGCTGGTCAACGCAACGAGCTGCGTGACGTCACTTGTCGTCAAAGCTGCTGCTGACGTCTACGCTAACGAACTCGATGAGATCTCGCGAGCTTACAGAAACATCACAAGCCTTCTCAAGGTCTACGCGGATGGCGTACTTGCAGCGCTGCAGCGAGGTAAGACTTGTTGTACAGGTGACGTGTAGTTACGACTTGGACAGTGACATCCTCGCGACGACCAGGTGAGTCCGGCAAGCATCGCATGGGGCTAACTGAGACTACCTGTACAGACACGTGACTACATATATACACATTGCATTTTATGTAAGTGCGATTACGGCGGAATAGTCTCGTGTGAAGTAGTGCCTCCTTGTCTCCAGACGTAAAAGCACACACACACACTTACACACACTTACACACACACACACGTCCTTGTCCCGGCAACACCTTTCTAAGGTGTCACCAGTTCAAAGGTCGTGGACGGTCAGGTGATGTATGTCAGTAGTCAGTATGTGAGGGTCAGGGGAAACCAATGGCGAATATTCGAGATGTTCAAGCTGTGATCGATATGAAGTCCAAGCTTGATTGACAGAGCATTGGTCAAAGTGTGACTGTGACTGACTGTGACTGTGACCGTTACTGTGACTGTGAACACTAAGATACTTCAGAGGTGAGACATGCAGTGCTTGTCCCGGTTAAGGCCTTTGTTCCTTATTTTATTAAATTCTGTTCTCTCTCTCTCTCAGTTCCTCTAACACTCTAAGAAAGACAGGTAAACTACGCCTTCCAGGTGAATCTACCCTTAGAGATTATACAAATTTTTATCATCCAAAGCCTGGTTTTCAAACGAACTCGCTGGATGATTTGAAGAAAAAAGCAGAGAGTTTATTAGATGATCAAGGCTTTGTCGTCTTGTTGCATGACGAAATGACAATTAAATGTGACCTAGTTGTTGATAACCATTCAGGGGAACTTGTTGAGTTTGTTGATAGTCAGGATGTACAGGCATCAACCCTGCCACCCATGCATGAGTATTTTACATTGTAGGCTTAACTACAAACATCAGTACAAGCATTGGTTTCTTTGGCGCACAATCAGTTACTGCAGATGCTTTGTTTACACTTTTTTGGCAGGCGGTTGGTCTTGTTGAGGAAGCAGGGTTTAAAGTGATATCCACAAGTGATAAGACTTCACCAAATCAAAGGCTCTATGAAATGCAGGGCAGTGGTGCAGATGTTTGCTATAAAACAATAAATCTGTTTGCCAGAGACAGATATATATTTTTTTTTTCTGACGTTCCTCACTTACTCAAAACAGTGAGAAACAATCTATATAATTGTGGATCAGGTCGGCAGACACGCTATCTTTGGTTAAATGGTCAACATCTGCTTTGGAAGCATGTCATTGATATCTTTAACAGAGATGCATCTAGTCAGCCGTACAGAACTAAACTTACTTATGATATGTATATCTGACACCTACTTCTATCATGAATGTGAGATTGGCAAGCCAGGTGCTTAGTTGCAGTGTGGGAAAAGTGATGTTTGAATGTGGTAGCCGTAGCCCTGAGTGCCACGAAACAGCAAAATTCACTCTCAAAATGGATTGCTGTTTTGACTGTTTAAATGTCCGTTCAACAGAAGAAGGTACTTGCAAGCCAAAGCCAGATCTGTTGCCTCACAGCGACATAAATGATGGGAGGTTTGCCTTCCTGCAAAGTTTCCATGAGTTCCTATTCACTGGCAGCAGTTTGTGATAACTCGAACTGGTGTGTTCAGCAAAGCTGAACGGTTCAAAGATGTTTTTGTCGCATCAGACATTCAGAGGTTTGTGATGACTATAAAGGCCTTTCCAGAAGTCACATGGTACCTCCTTCAGAATGGTGTTCAGTTTGTTCTTAGTAACAAATTTTGCCTAGATCCTCTTGAAACATACTTTGGGAGGCAGCGAAGCTTGGAGCACAGATATGAAAACTCCATCTTATGGATGTTTGGCTATACTGATAACAAAGTGAGAATAGGAAGGTCTTTATCTTTGACAATTCAACCCCAAGGCAATTGTACAAAAAGACAAGCAGATCAGACTAAGACAGTAGTAATCAGCACTAGCCGACTAAAAAAAATTAAAAGACAAACAAAAGCTTTTGAGGACTGACTCATTTACAAATGATGCTTAGTGTTAAAGATTCTTCAATAGCTAAAATTTTATTTAAATATGGGGGAAGGAAGATAAAATGATTCTCTTAAAATAAACTGCATCATACCTCTTGATGCCATTACATGAATTGAACTCCTTGCATGGTAAGACACATATTTTGTGTCAACTCGTTAAAACCACCTACAGTAGCAAAGATGAAAGGAAAGTCGGGGTAAAAGCGTTTTTCTTGAGACAGTTTGGAACATAGTTTGAAGCAGTTTGAGACATAGTTGCATCTGGTTGTTGATGACTCAAAATTCGACTAACGGAGGTTGGAAGCCCAAAACATCTTGGTGTTAAGGAGATCTAGAATACATTGGTCTGATGGAAGTTGGCCGGGAACTAACAATGAATTCGATGTAGGGAGGTTTTCGACTTAGGGAAGGTCGACTGATCGAGGTCCGACTGTACTTGCTGTTGGAGTTTAGAAAACTGACGTGAAACGGTTTGCACATATAGACCGTATACATGTAAGCACGGACTACAAGCCGAATATTGACATCCCCGCTTTGAGGAAAGAAAGATAAAGAGAAAAAAAGCAATAAAAATAAAGTTTGAAAATTCAGTTGTTTTTATGTTTGTGTCTTTTGCGCTGTTCATTCTTCTCTCCTTTATATATTCTAGTTTTGTTTGTTTGTGAAGAATACACCAGTCCATACTCAATCATGAGGATGATTTTGTTCTTAATTTAAAACATATTTTTTTCAATTGTTTGATATTTGATTCTGTCGCTAGCGGCATTGAGAGGCGAGTATTCAAGGCTCTAAATTTTAATTCTAACTGGATCTACGCTGCTCACGCATGCGCCTTAACTGTGACAGATGTTTCCTGCCTGAATTCCTAATAATAGTAATTGAACTCCTATTAATAGTAGTTGAACTCCTATTAATAGCAACTACTTTCAGCCAATGGCGTACGTACACACTGACCGTGGCCGCCATTTTAAAATTCCGTTTGTCCATTTGCTCTCCAGCAGCTAAGCTGAAAAGTGCTCTCCAACCACAAAGAAGCTTGTTCGACAATACAGTAAGTTTATATAACTTATATATATATACTCTAAACTAACTATACTATTTATTTATTAATTCCAACCATGTACAAAGTCAATGCAGAGCACCACGCTCAGAGAAGGATTAGAGCACAAGTTAAGAAATACACGAAAGCAATAAATGCAGAAGTTTTCCGGAAAGAAGTAGGGCTCAGCAGTTTTGAACACTTTGATTTCAATTTGCAATTTGATTCTTTAGTCGTAAGTGATGATGCAGAGAATTTGGAGCTGTCAGAATTTCCTCAAATAAATTGCAATTAGGTTTATCTGGCAATATTTCATCAGCTGTTAGCATCCATACGCCATCGGTTTCAGCTTCGCAAAATCTAGATCAGGATCAAAACGAAGCAGATGAAATGGAATTCTTTTCTTGATTATTAAGATCAGTCAACTGATGAAACATCGTTCTACTTGTGTTCAAGAAACATTTTTTTGCCCAGAGAATGAAACGGATGATTTTGGAATGCAGTCTATTTAGTATAATTACTCATTGTATATCCATTAAAGTAAATAAATTAAAAAAAAAATTAGTCTAATAATGCATATGTGGTCTTTTGGCTGCTTAAAAATTCTTAAATGTTTTAGATCTAATGTTTTATAATTTTGAAATGACTTTCTTCTCTTTTTTTTTTTTTCAAAATAGTGATGGAAGGAAAAAGGCAAAAAGAGGAAGTAAGTCCGTTATGTTTTTTCTGCTTTTATTTACCCTATGTAGTAGGTTGAAATAGGCACATGTATGATGTCTTTTTTTAAAAAAAAAAGCTGGCTTTTGGTCAGTTTGAAGTACTAGCTGAGTACAACAATTTTTCTTTAGGATCAGCTTAAGTTAATTTAATGTACCCCTACACACATATGCATGCCTAGACACATTAATTAAGTCTTTTTTTTAAATTATTTGCAGAGAGATGAAGAACAAAGAGAGAAGGAGCCCTGTACGTACAATACAAATTTTTTTATAACTTATATATACTCTAAAGTAAATACTGTATACTATTTATTTATTAATTCCATATTTCCATGTCCAAATTCAACGACAAAATGTCCTGTCAGTGCAGACATTAGACTTTCTTTACATGCTGTTGAGCAGACTTCTTGCAGCCTTCTTAACATTTCATTTTGTTAGTAATAAACAATTGTTTGCGTGCTGCAGTTGTTTGATGTTCGCGCCACTTAGCAAAGTTGGATAAGGCATTGGGAACGCTGGGGGGAATTGTTTTTCTTTCTCATTTTATATTTTAAAAAATTGAAGTTTATAGCTAGAGCGAGAAAATGATTTTTTTTTAAAAACAGATGAAAGAGCGTGAATGACGAAAGAGAGTGAGTGACGAAAGTTTTCAGAATGCGGGAATGGATAACATAAATTATTTGCTGTTGACCTATTTCGTCTTCTTTCTTCACTCATCGATACCAACACAACCAGGTACGGAGTGTAGAAGTCTTTTTTGCTTGTTTTTTTTTTCAGCAAATGCAAGAGGAGGGAGACGATATAGGAAAAGATTAAAAGCCGCTCAACACCTATTTGCATATTTGCTATCCCTGACAGAGAGGCTTTCCGATGAGGAATTTGAAGAACTATGCATAAAGTTGCTCAATTTGATGGATGAGTTTGCTGCTGAGAATTCGCTTCATTTGCGAAAAGGTAAGCCATTATAAAGCCAGTAACTAAGGCTCTAAGGTCATAGAGGAACAAGTTTTGTAAATAGTTGAAACATTAAGAAAATGAAAACAGCATGCCTGAGATGAAATTGAAAACCAGGACATTCATTTATCTGTTATTCATGATCAACTCTAAACTGTTGCCAAAACATCTCTTTAAAAAGTTAACTGATTGCTATTAATGACAACATTTATCATCAAAAGACTTGGTCTCTTGGCCTTTTGAATGTGTGCTGGCGTTTACTTATCAGAGACATTGAGAGATAAGCTACTGTAGGTGGTTTTAACGAGTTGACACAAAATAAATGTGTCTTACCATGCAAGGAGTTCAATTCATGTAATGGCATCAAGAGGTATGATGCAGTTTATTTTAAGAAAATCATTTTATCTTCCTTCCCCCATATTTAAATAAAATTTTAGCTATTGAAGAATCTTTAACACTAAGCATCATTTGTAAATGAGTCAGTCCTCAAAAGCTTTTGTCTTTCTTTTAATTTTTTTTTAGTGGGCTAGTGCTGATTACTAAATGTGCCCATGGAACGCAGCCGACAAGATGTGTCCGAGCTTTCAACATGGACCTCCTTGAATCCCCTCCTGACAAGTTACAATTTATCTGGTTTCAGAAAGGCCATTTTCCGTGAAGAAAAAGAAAATATATTCTGAAAAATGATGAAATTTGTTGAGTACAGTGTAAAGGGATGTTCGATTAATGGTTTGGATTTTCGTGATGCTAAATTCTGTTTAGTGTGATAAAGGTTAGCATTGCTGTAGAGTCTGTAATAGTTTTGCACAATTTGCTCAAAGATGTCCTTTATTCTGGAATAAAATACCGTGCAGGTATTTAG